>NC_058048.1:21926302-22235620 GCF_020085105.1 Siniperca chuatsi
TTTGGAAGTCAAAGGCCAGACATTAAGAATAAACACTTACAACCTCCATCTGGCTTGCCCAGTCTTGTCCAAGGTATAGCCAAAATGACCTTTTTTTCATTTAGTATCTCTAGAAGGAATCAATTGTATTTTCATGACAGCTCAGGCAATTTCCAAGGTGCTATCTGCCAAGATATCATACTATACAGTGTCAGCACCTATCAGGATTTCTATTCTGCCTGGACATGATGTCCCCCTAGATGAGATGTGATTAGCAAAGATAGAACTGGCGGGTATCTTGAGGTTTCTCCAGGCATTTGTCTGTGAGGCGCACAGGGACATAGGTGTTCACTTTACACTCTCCCATACCACTACTTGGCACTACAATCAAATTCACCTGAGAAAGCATCAGTGTCACGTCATCGCCAGGAGGTGACCAGTACCCGCTCTGACAAAACTAACTGGGGTTGTTGTAATTCAAATCTTGAGTCTGCCTTCTCTTTTCTCAACTCTGATGTATCGTTTTTAAAAGAGTAAGGATGACAAGGAGAAGACTGAGTATGTACAGATAAGCTGTTTGATGCAGGGTTTCCCCTATAATCAAATATAATACCTATAAGCTTGCTTTGTCATATAGCAGAAAATATATAGACAACATGCTCCACTCCAAATATATATTTGGTTTGGGGTACTGGGCAGGAAGTTTAACCTTTCTCCTCTCTCATGTAGTCTTCAAGCATGTCTCCATGTCTTTCTTTCCAGCGGTGGTAGACAATAGGAAATAACACAGAGAAACAGAAAAACCTGACTGATTCTGACCGGTTTCTACAGGGTTTGCAGGTAGTTATTGATGATGAGATATTGTTGAAATTCAACATATGCTTCAAGTGGGTAGTAAGGGTGTGCCTGGCAGGAGAGCTAATTAGACACCACATGGCTCTATGGGTGAGCTGGGAGCTCATATATGAGCTTATATATGAGGATCTCATATAGCTGAAGAGAAGAAAGTAGAGTCGGCGCAGGCAGTCAACCATGTTGCACATATGCACAAAAACACACACATAAGCACATGCATATATGCTGGCACATGGACACATTCACTCACTCACTCACTCACTTATGCCCAGATCTGTTGCTACAGCTCAGATGTGCTGTGGGCGCCGTGAAGACTGTGATGATATCAGGGTAAGAAGGCGTTGGAGGCTCCTACCAGGCTCCTTCCTAATGGTAGAGTTGACATTTACCCTGGGAGGCTGTGGGCTGTGGCTACAGCTTCCACAGAAATGATTCAACCTGCCATGCGGAATAGAGGAACCTATTCTGATGGATGAAGACGGCTACGTGAAGGACCTGGAGATGTCTGGGGGCTGTGTGTGCATATTGTACCTTAATTTACTAGCATAGTGCATCTGACATGACTGTTACTTGAGCCATCAAGGGCCTATGTTGACAGTTATCTAGGATAGTACATGATGGAGAGAGACAGAAAACAGGTACAGTATGTCAGCGGGATCACCAAGTGAGCATCTTCCGTCACATGTTTTGTTGAATCATACATACAAACATACAACTCCTCCAGAAGGCTCAACAATGATAATCTCAGAACCAACTGCCTCCACACCAGCTCTCTACTGATCAGACCTGACTGAATCCTGTTCTGGCAGTCATGTTACTGCTGGTCACACACTTTTCGGACATTTGTCTTTACACTGCTATTTTTTTTTTTTTTTTTTACTATTTCAGAGTTCAATAGAGTTTTAACACCTACATCACAGAAGGTCTGCCAGTCATGATAACCGGCAAAAACTTTGATATAGCTTGTTAAAAAATGCTCTAGTTGTAATCAAAATCTCACAATTGTGGAAATCTGCATATATGTTCCCTTTATGTTCACTGAGGCTGTACTTAGGTACAGTGTCTCTTAAACACAATGACAATGTGAACATGCTGATGTTAACAGACTGAAGCTGGTGTCTGTTTCAGACATTTGAATATGTTAATAGATGGCTGTCATTTGTTTAAGTCCCACATTGTTGAATCATTGAAAACATTGTTGACAAGCTAAAAAGCATGCCCAAAAGCTGGTGTTTCACAAACAATTTTTATTTTTATTTTGAGCCCAAGAAAGTTGTTTTTGCTACATTTTACTATTATATGATTATGGTGATTTGTTGTTATTCAATCAGCTGAGTGTCTTTGGATGTTAGACACCATTTATGATGCATTGAGAATTGTTTGCAAATTCCTGACTCATCACTGTATACACAATGCCGGGCTGGTTGGTCCGGCATTGTGTATACAGTCAATCCTTTTGTGTATCTGTCAATGCATAGGCTTAGTTACTGGTATATCTTTATTTATAAGGCCATTTTTGGGAAAGCTTCCTTCTTCTACTCTTGTTTCTATATTATATTATATTATATTATATATAAAAATCAGAAATGTGGGCTTCATTATAGTGTAGTGAAGACCCAGGATATTTTTTGCTGACTTATTCTGTAGAAAAACTTGAAACTAAGGAATGGTAATTGGTTAATGGATTTAGGGCAACTGCCAGATCTAGGAAAAATTTATATTCAGGTGACTGTCAAGGCTTTTGGTAAGATATTACTCATACATTCTAATTGACTGATCTCTACCTCTCTCTGTTCTGCTATCTTTTTCTCTTTTTTCTGTTCACTACTTTTTAATGCATTTTACTTTATGTCCATTGTATTGTACCTGACTTTTTTGAGGTGTTGTCCTATATATCATGTATCTCTTGACAAACAGATTCTGGTCATAAAAGCTAAATAAATACAGATCATGACAGTTACACCTACAGTACTCAACAAAATCTCACCCACAACATCAATGTGCAACACTTGCGCCTTCTAATTCTAAGCCTTAGAATAACCCACCAAGCGGCCCTGACATTAGTTAAAGACTAAAAGGGCAGGTTTTAAACTGCCTATTCAGGCAGGAAAATCAATTGTGTGAACAAACACTGACCAAAGAAATGCAATGACCTTTCTGACATGTGGCCACAGCCATTCATTAATCTAACAGAAGATAAAATATGCAAAACAAGGGCTACAACAGACTTGTCAATTATGTTTTTATAGTACTTTGGTGTAATGGCTCTGATGTCTCTCAAGGTAACTTCCTTGCTCAGAAACCCTGAAAATAGAGTAAATGTAGCCGCATTTAACATATGCTGCTAAATGTTATAAGTATATACAGTATATGACAATATATGAAAACATTAAACTGTATATTAAATTGTCATTTGTAATGTTATCTTCTCTGAACCTAGAAAGTGTTTTTTTTTTTTTTCATCTACCAATTACCTGATTTCTAAACGCTTTGAGGTAATTTGGTGTATAAAGTGTGCCTCTTAAAATGCAATGAAGTTTGTTTCACAGTAAAATCAATTCAATTTACTTTATTATTTCACTCAATATCAATACTGCTTTACATGGAGTCCTGGGTACATCTATTAGAAACAAACAAAACAATAGCACAATTAAAGCATGTACATTCTCTCTTATGATCTAGGGAACAGACTGTTTCATTTTTCACTATTGTTTTTGCTTCAAAAACAGGAGCCCTTTGGCCTTGTATGCTCAGCAAATTTGTCATTCAACCACCAAACATCAGAGTACAAGACCTCGGATTAGGTTACAGGCTAACATCTCCATGTAGAGGCCCAGGGCTTTCGTGCCAGGAGAACAGAGAGAACATTAAATGCTAGTGCTGTCCTCAGGATTAGGACATGGCGGCAGCCCCACACATCCTGCTTTCTGCTACTCTCTTTATATTCCTCCACTGTCACAAAAGCAGCAGCAGTAAATACTGAAGTAAGTTCATAAAAGTTTCTCTCAAAGCTAGAATAAGACAGCTGGCATACCATCAAAGGCAATAAAACATATGGTACAGTGACAGCACATGCATCACTGCCTGTCTGCACAAGTTACCAATTCTTTCTTTTATTCTGAAAGCTTTTTCTTTTTTGTTTACTTGTGAAAGCAGACTTCATAAGTCTTTGAATTTCTATGACAATGTCAACACTGGGTGAGTAAAGAATGAAATGAAATAGCACAGTGAGAATCAGATAAAGGAGGATGGCACTGTAATAAATGGACTGCAGCTTTATAAATGGTGACATGGTTATTTAAACTGCAGACATTAGAGGAGTTTAGTGTACAGACCAATCGACTCAAGTGGGCCTCTATCTGAAAGTGCTCAGGTTTTCTGTAGCCTGCATTGCATGACATGAAAACCAATGTATAATCTAGATTATTATGGCCGAAAACATCTGCATGTCAGAAATGAAATGTTAAAATCCAGGAATATTATAGAGTTATACTGATTTGCCGGTCTAGAAGGTGCATCTAAATAAATATAATGCAATTAAATAAAACAACCTTGGACTAACCCCTACCTTTATGAAGTATATCATCTTATATATATCTATCACCCACATTTTAGCATATCTACATTAGATGCTTGTATGTTTTAGAGTATATTTTGATGATCAACTTTAAGGCCAAACTTAGACCTGTTAAAGGTTCATCAGCCAAACAATAAGAAGTATATAAATGCTATTTCCGCAAATAACAAATAATGATAAAATTGGTTATGATGCTTTCAACAATAATGGTAGTAGACAAGAAAAATGCAAATAAAATTGCTGTATCATTGATGCTTTTACTCTATAATCACCTTTATTTCTATTGATAGATAATGAATAATGAAGACTAACTGTTATAATGTTATATAAAACATATAAAACAGCCACAACAACCTCCACCAAAGAGGATAACACAGCCTGTATTTACCTGAGAGGCAACACCCAGGACAAAGACGTTCACAAATCACTCCTTCTCTACTTCCGGCAAAGCTTGGTATTACTGAACACCACTCAGATGGGCAATATTAACTACTCAGAGCACCTCTCATCTGGACTCTGGCAGCTGGGCAGTAAGAGGACACTGTTTAAAGAGATTTTAATAAACTGTAAAAGCGGGGCGGGGAGACAAAAATATAATTCTGAAAAGTGAGGGGGACAACAGAAAGACAGGGAGAAAGAGGGAGGCCAAGACAGAAATATAAAGGACAGATGGATAAATAGATGGAAAGACAAGCATAGAGAGAGAGAAGAGATTATGCTTGAAAGAGAAATGTAGTGCCCATCACATTAAGCATGGTACACTGTGACTGTAAAAGTGTGCATATGTAAAAGGGCCCAAGTGTATTAACTGCAGCATGGCCATAATTCAGAGCAGCTTGTCCTTATTAAGACTTAGCAGTCCCTCCCACTGAAGCGCCTTACTCTGAGGCCAGCTTAGCCCTTTCATCCCTCATTTTGATATGGACCTCAGCCCTGTCTCCAGAGTACGAGGGACTGCGGCAGTGACGGTGATGGCAGAGCCACCCAACTCCTGGGACCTCTGGTAACCCTCAACATAAGCTGGGTGACACAAGGTCAGCTGTCTGCTGTGCCAACATACAAAAGGTTACTGTCATTCACTCACTCCAATCCTATGCTAGATCCACATTAGGATGGGTATGCCCATTTTCTACATTTTCATCAATGCAACAGCTGGCTTGGTTGATGCCACAATTGAGGGCTCTGAAACGGTAACTGCTGCCAAGTCTGGTTTAAATATTTCTCTATCTCGGTGATCATTGTTAAGTTTAACATGAGATACTTGAGTTATTTAATTTTCCTTTTTGGTAGATAAAACTGTTGACAGGCTTCTCAGCAGAATATCCTGGTTTTCCCCCAACAAGCATTTTCATCTGGGGGGCAGATTAAACATCCAGAAACAGACAGCATTCACCTGTGGGTTAAGCCTTTGAAGGGATCAGCCAAATTCTGAGCTCTTGTGTTAAGATTGTTATCAAGACTATTCTCACTTCCAGGGCACCATCTATCCGGTTATGGTATGAAGTGGAAACAGACTTGAACCAGGACCTTGAGTTCTTTTAGTTCCTCCTTACAAATGCTGCAATTTCATCCCCACATCAGGATTAAAGATCAAACAGTGAGGAGCCACCAGATGGTTTTGACCTTAGATTCACTGTTTGTTCCCATAAGCCCTTAGAGGTGATGTGACTGTCAACTTAAACTACCATTCTTGTGACCATCAACAAGCCAACCATATCTAAGAAGATTCTCAGTCAGCCAGGTCGTGATATCCACACATATTAACATAGAAACAAAGCCTGATTTAAAGCATAATTCTTGTTTATTAGAACTTATATCTCATTTTCATAGTTTTGACCACCATTCCTATCAGTAACAAAACCTAATACCCGCCATACAGTTTACAGATCAACTTTGTGGATCAACTTTGACCTACAGCACTTGCCGTAGATGTGTGCACAGATAGTTTTCCTTGGCAATCAGGGATCATTGCCAACATTTCAGGTGGGCTCACTTTCACTTTACCCTCCAAATAAAGTGGCGTAGAAAATCTCATCTGACTGCCTGACCACTCTTTTCTTGCCTTGTCTGACTTTGTTGTAGTTATATGATCTGTTCCCAGATCCCAGCAATAATTCTGGTCAGTAAAATGTTTTCATAACCAATAGGAAAGGCCAAAACTGCAAAAATAACACCCAAGTTGTAATAAACTGGGACAAAACTGCGGTTGTATGACCCTGGATGACCAACATATTTGGCCATTTTTATTTGCCAAGAATTTTATAGGGAGACAATAGCACTCTAACTCAGCTGATGTCATTCAAATTATATATTTAACCTGTCAGTCTGTGCAAAAGATGGCAGATATTCAGTACTTCTCAGAGGCTCAGATGTTCATCCAGGAAGAACCCATCTGTTAAATCTGGAAAGACTAGAATTGCAAAGAAAATTCTTACATAGTAAGACAGGACAGACAGAGTGAAAATAGCTTTAGGGAAACTATATAGCTAGACCTAATGAAGGGAAACCGTGAGAACCACCTTCTTTCCGGCAGTCTGGGGAAGAAATCGCGTGGATGGTGAAGAGAGGGTGAAAAATACAGAGACGAGCGATAGAGGACGAGGTATGAAGACAGTGAGAAAAGCAATTAGTTTCCACTAATTGCTCTCATTAGAAGAGATGGGGCCGATTTAGCCCACTGCATGATGGACATTGACAATTCAAACATATAAATGTGGACTGCATGGGTGTGTGGTTTAAAAGTCATGCAGCAAACTTTGGTAGCTCTCAGTTTGATAGCAGCAGGACTGATAAGACCAGACCCTATCAACAAAACTTCACTCTCTTTCTTGAGATAAAAAGAAATTACTGTAAAGAGAGTGATAGAAAGATAGAGCGATAGAGGTCTGATACAGCTGGCGAAAAGATGAACAAAATGATGGAGTAAAAACAGAAGATAGATAAAAGCGTTGAGGCAAGGGAGAAACACAACCTCCTGCCCAAGTTTTTTGAGCAAGACCAAAGTTTTATCATTTACATGGTAAATACATATATCTTGGCATAGTAATATAAAGCACATGTAAGCATGAAGAACACAATAATACAATCAAACTGATATGATCCAACTTTACTGTGTGAAATCAAATATCTGCTCAGCCTGAAAAGTGTATGTCAGCTCCAGCCACTCTATTCTTTATCTTGCAATCATGTTAGCATTGACTAAACACCTATGAAAGGAATTTAATGAGGGCAGCAATTTTCTTTGAGAAAACAATTGGCAGACGGTGCTCCTGAGAAACAGAGGCCAAGTGAAGGTGAAATGAGACCAGAGAGACATCAACCAGGGAGAAAAATTTAAAAACAGAGCTGATTTTTTTCTTCTTCTGTGGCCCTCACATAAGAGTTTTTCAGAATGTGTGTTTCTATTTACCAAGCACTGAAGTACAAACTGTATTTAGCACAGTGTAGGCCAAACCACAGTGTAGTATAAAAGAAACTATTAGGTCTGGAGCACATTAATGCTGCAGCATTTCTCGCTGCAGGATGAAAAAAAAAAAACTTTGTCGTGCCTGTGTGATAGAGTGCTGGTGTGCAATAGGGCATATGCAGAGTGAAACAAGATGTAATTAAAAAGAATAATATATCTTCCCTCCTCCAACTGTGAGCAAGGGAAGCTATGATATCTGTCCTAAAACTGCGTAATTGTGTCTCATTTTCTGCTGAATCCCAGATTGAGTCGAAGGCGGGGTATTATGATAAAGCTCTCGCTCTCCTAATGAGTACCAAGTGGCCGCAGCAGTTGAAGTTCGTACGCTGCTGGCTTGACTTCTTTACCTGCTGCTTACTCATATGTTCTCAAATAAACTAAGCAAGCAGAAAAAAAATTTTAAAAACCCTTTTTCTTTCTCCATCTTACCTCTCAATGATGTCAGCGATGACACAGGCAAACATCTGCAGGCCCTCTGGAAGCTGCAGAGCCACTGGAGCCAGTGGAAAAAGGCAAACAAAAAAGTTACATACTTCAGTTAGAGTGACGGCAACATGTTATTTAATAAATCCTGGAGAGCAATGCTATACATAGCCTCTGCTACTAGTTCAGAGTGCTCCACTGACAGCAAATAGTGACATTTCAGGGCAATTTCCCATCTGCCACGGTGGTACTGTTGGTTTATTTTAGCGAGTGACGGGCTGTTGGAAATATAGTCCAAACCAATCACCACAAGACTACAGCTCATGGCTTGTACAGAGCCATTAAACTCTCTTTTTCCTGTTTCTCTCCATGCCTGCCACTGGCTCTGTGAGTCACACTTTCACTCTCTTCTCTACTGAAACACACAGAAAAACCACCCTTCCCCAGCTTCACACAAGTGTATGTCACAGAGCTAAAATTTAATACGGACAAACTGATGGGTTGAAATTGAAATCAAGCAACCAATTAACAAGCATTGGTCCTGCTGATGGTGTTGCATGTTGACAAGAGGAGTCCTACTGATCCATTGATGTGTGACACCAACTGAGATGAACCAATAGAAAAACCTTGTTTAGGGCAGGATTTACTACGTGGTTTGTGCCTCGTTTTAGACTCACTCTGCATTGAGAAACGGGCATGATTTTTTTAGCAAACAGGCAAAAGGGCCTGTCATCTCAACTGCACCCTGTATGCAACCAGTGAAGTAAGGCTCTTTCCTTTATGCATATTCATTTAAAGAAAAAAATCACACAGATGATGACTGAGAAAAGCAGGTGCAGGTGTATTAGAGGAAGGTTGTAGTGAGCAAAGAAAAAAAATCTAAGTAACATGTTTTCTATGGAACTCTCAATAGTAAGGAAAGTGAGCTCACCACAAATGTGTGTAGGGGATTTTAAATAAATTAGCACAAATGCAAAAAGTATCTGTGTCTGAAAACAAGATGTAATTATGCTTCTGAGAAAGAAAAGGAATCAGTAATAACAATTAACACAATATCTGACCATTTTAAATCACCAAAGAGGCAACAGAATTGTGGCTATATGGTCATTAAGGTTGAACCTTAAAATAATGAGCTAGTGTAAGTCAATGCTCCCTTTTGAATCCTTCCTTAAAGCTCATTTTAATGTAAAGGCTTTTGCTAAACTGTTAACTTAATGACTTCAATTATTATGCATTTAAATGTAAAGCATTCTAAACTGCTTTGAAAGTGCTACATAAATAAAACGTATTAATTTGAAACACTATATTGCACTCTCAGTTTTACACAGCCAAATATTTTTTTACAGACTTCAACACCTATCAAAATTTCAGACAAACTGAACTGCAACTTTTAAGCTTTTCTTTCAAGAAGGTAATACCATCATGTTATCTTGGAATTCAAAGTAGATGAAAATCCGAATGTCCTTTGGGGATTTCTTAAGACATATGTCTTGTAGTTTTTGCATTAAAGATCCTAAAGAATCCATGATTTAGCATACATTAATCCTGTCATCTCCTCATCAAAGAAACATGACGACACCTAGGTATCAGAGACTACTAAGATGATGATGTCAACAGAACAGGAATCAGAGCATGAAGTGGATGAGAAGGAAAAGACAAGATTGACAGAGAGGAGATTAGTAAGGAAAGCAAATATGGTAAAATGTGGCAATTTTAAAAATGCAGAGTGAAACATTTTATACCAAGGCTGCAACTAATCAAAAAAATCGGTCAATTACTTTTTCAATAAAAAATAATTACTTGATTGGTCTGTAGAATGTCAGAAAATAGTAAAAAATGTTCAATTTCCTCCAGAGCCCCATATGACATATTTAAATTTCTTGTTTTATATGACCAACAGTCCAAAACCCAAAGAGACTCAATTTTCAGTGACATAAAACAGAGATAAGCAGGAATGCATCACATTTGAGAAGCTGGAACCAGGAAATGTTTGGCAATTTTGCTTGAAAAATAACGTAAACTTTCAATCAATTATCAAAATGCTTTGTGATTAATTTTCAGTTAATTGACTGATTTCAGCAAAGATTCCAAGGGGAAAAAAAGTAAGTTTGATAAATAGTAGAAATTCAATTTCAGTTTTCTAACAACAAGTGTCAATATCTTGGGCCAAATCAAAAGATTAGGAGAAATATGACCATTATTTGACTT
Source organism: Siniperca chuatsi (assembly GCF_020085105.1). NCBI lineage: Eukaryota > Metazoa > Chordata > Actinopteri > Centrarchiformes > Sinipercidae > Siniperca > Siniperca chuatsi. The sequence continues at coordinate 21,936,811 of NC_058048.1, forward strand.
GCATCAAGATAATTGGTCATTTAAATCATAAAAACATGTAAATCTGTATGGGCAACAAATGATACCTTTCACACATTCATTTTCTTTAGTACATCTTTTGAGAAAAAAGATGTACTAATAACATGTTTTAAATACAATTTGTTGTAATTATGTTATATTGACTGTATATACCAGTTTTAGGATTTTTTAGGATGCATTTTTGGCTTTAAAAAATGAGTTTGAGTGCGTTTTTGTCTTTGTAACTGTGTGAAATACAGGGGTTCTGCTGTTCAGTGGTTTGCTGCTTGGAACTATATTAGACTACACTGTTTGTGCATCAATAAGGCCTCCTGACAACAGTTCTCATTTTGCCATTTACCCATTTTGCCATTTACCCTTTGAAGCAGTAATCGATTTATGTTTCATGTAGACATGAGATGTCCACAAACATGCAATTCACAAGGTGTCAAACAGTTCAGTGTGAAGTCCCTGCCACCAAGTCAGACACATGGATCGAGCACCTGGAGACTAAGGCTTTGTTTCAATCAACCATGACATTTTCTCCCAGTCAAACTCTCTCACACCTTCTTTCAATAAATCCATCAACGCCTCAGCGGACACTTACAATTCGAAGACACTGAATTCAGGGCACAAATGTTTTCACATAACTAGGCCTGAAACTATTTCAAGACTTCAGTGCCAGACAGCATTAAACAATAAAAGCTGGGACAGACAAAAGGCCAAGAGGTTGAGGGAAGATAGTCATGAGATGGAGTGATAGATGGGGCAGTGCAAGGAGGAGTGAGGGCATTTCTTACTGATGAAAGGTTAAGGGATCACCAAGCGCTCATGCAGACAGTGAAAGACAGGTCATTACTTAGAAAAGGGCAAGTTTATTAACAGAGAAAGGTTTCAGAGCACACCTCTGCCACAGCTGACAGAAGCAAAGAGCTTTCTCCATCTGCTGCTCCCGGTGAAAGGTGAGTCAGATGCTGGAGGTGGGACTGACTGTTTGAATGCATGTTTGAGTTTGCACTCTGCTGCTTCTACCTCTGGAAGTACACTCCTGCCCCCAAAACTACACAGACATAAAAAGATACAAGAGTAGTTCATTAAACAGCTTCAGATGTATAATGTACATACATGTATACAGTTAGCAAGAAAATAATGTGTGGAAGGTTTCTTATTCTTGTAGACATGTCACTTAATGTGGACCACTGTTGCACACATGTAGCTTTCTCAATACGCAGTGACAAAAAGATCACTTTTGGCTTATGTGAACAGTCAATCACCAATCATCTTATGATGTTGTTACGTGCCATACCTACTGTTGTAACACTAAGTAACACGTACGCTACACATGGGATTATGTTAACAATGAAAGACAGGAGGTGAAATAAGAAAGTGTTGGAAAGACCAATTTAGTGAATGGCAGACTGAACGGACAAAGCCAAGGGATTAGAATTTTCAAAAAGGGGGTTATGGCGAGGAGGACTAGAAGGAGGTTTATCCTGTAGTAGATTCAATTTTGGGTGTGTGAATGCATAACATTTGTGGTTAGATTTGATGAATAGTCAAATGTTAATGTGAACAACTAAAAGAAGAGGTATGTAGAGGGTAATGCATGTTTGTGTTCTGTGTTCACATACTGTATGTTGTGGAACTCCAAAACGGCCAATGTTAGAAAAAGGGGACATAATGAAATAATCAAAGGAATACATTTAATGATCTCAATTGCCAGTTTATTTGGTACAACTACCTAAACTAATACAACAGTCGTGTAATAAATCTTACCTTTATGAAGGTTATAATGTTCAGTTTTTGTTGAAACTGTTTTAGAGAGTTGATTGAACTTTATGGTCACTTAGGAGGCTGCAATTTGTGGTGCTGTAATGATGTTCTTACCATATATATATATATATATATATGACTGCTAACTGGGGAGTCGTTTTGTATTTGGGGATAAAAGAAAACAGGGTAGCACAAAGGTTACTGGGGGTAGCACAAAGAGACTATTTAGAAAGGGACCATTAGTTAATTGGGGAAAAAAAACAAGTCACCAGCCATGGACTACACTAGATGTTTTGTCAATCGGGACTTGTTCTGTTGAACTTCTGTTTAGTGGCATGGGCCATCTGTGGCTTAGTTGGATGTATATTTACATTGGCATTGATGCAATTCAAAATTTAAGATTCTAAAAATTCTGAGATTACAAGATTGTTGTCATACTTTTCTCTTATTTTCCCTTTCATAAAAGTAACTGTACCATGGAAAGCAGAAACTAAAGGAGGAGCTGAAAGCTCCACATGATGCTTATTGTCTTGAAGCTCAAGGAAACATCTAATAAGAAACTGTCAAATGTGCTAATCCTTTGATTATCTGTAGTTAAGTTGTGAGAAACACTTTCATGAATTCAAGGTACCCCAAGACACTCAAGGCCGTACTGCTTTTTGCTTCATCTTGATGTCTTGTGTAATTTTTCAGTTTTTCCAAATAGGATTCAATAGTTGCGTGCAAGGTTGAACAACTGTTGTAAGACAGAGGCCATAATAAAATGGTAAGAATGAAACTCTGAACAACTAAGCTGCTCTTGTAAAGAGCTGAGATGCACAATGAATTATATCAAAACAACACACAATTAGATTAAAATGAGAAAATTAGGCAAAACAACAGAAAGCTTTTGAATATTAATAAACTCAGAAAAAAGAGAGACTGGGCAGCTAAAATAAAATTCTACTGTATGTTTCTCAGTCTTCTATTTTAAAAGCACTGTGCATGAGACTCAAGAGGAGTTCAAAGGCTGACAAAGAAACAGATGGACACAAAGAGGAACAGAGAGTGACAGAGGTGATAAGGTGAGTTATGCTCTCTGGGTTCAAAGAGAGAGAGGATGAGCTCTGATAAAAACATCACACAACAAAAAAGCAAAGCCAGCAAGCTGCAGAAACCACATGCTCCCCACAGGGAAATCTAAAAAATTATTCAGTCCTCTTAGCATGCAATCTGCATATTTCCACCCAAAGCAGGAACGACTGAACGACTACACATTTTGACATTTACATTAGTGAAGGACGATTTTTTCTTAGGCTGGAGGCCGCCATTGTAACTCTACCCCATGAATAGGGAACACCAAGCACGAGGAAAAGTCAAAACATACATGTGAGCGCAGAAATTGAAGTGCATATGCTATTAAATGATAGGTTCACATTTCCAGTCTATTTCAAGTCTCACAAGTCTATTTTAAACCAATACTCACATACCCATATGTATACTGAATTTTGGTTCTGGTTGCTGTAATCATTCCTCTTGTTCTCACTGGCAGCAAAGAAATACCTTCCCGAAGCTACCAATGTTACTGTTTAGTTCCCTCTTTGTGTTTCTACCCCTCTACCGCGGCTTAGCAGGTAAACACTGTCCTTGGAAACACATAGAGGGAATTTTATACTAAAAACAATGTAACTTTGAAAGATACTCACTTGATTTGTCCAACACAGACTGCTGGGGCTTATTATTAGCTTCAGTTAAACTTTAGAATGCATTTTTACACAGAACTAGGTCTTGGTGATTTTGTTGCAAATCACATACATTCTAATTTCTCTGCATCTTCATTTCCCTACTGATTTTGTAATTTTGAAATATAGCTCAGCCTTAATAGTGCAAAATTGATTCAAAGCTTCTTGGTAGTAGTTAAAATTGTTTTTTCTGTTCTGTTTTTTTAATGATCCCCTAATAATGGTATAAGGGCCAGTAAAACAATGTAATGTTATCATCAAATGCTACTTAAGGCAGTTCTAGGGCAACAAAAAAATGATTTGCCTGCTGCCATAGACCACAACAGAAAGTACATCAATGTCAGTCAAGCCTCCCACTGTGCCCACACTCAGTTAGTCCTGAGGCTACAATCCCACTGCAGGACATGCTACTCAATTCAGATTTTTAAGTGACCCATATCCTGTATCAGTTTAAATTACCTCCATCCTGAAGATGTATGGACAGCCTGTGAGAAAGACAACTGAAATTGTCGCTCAGTTTTAGAGTTAATAAATAGAATATTTTCCCTCCTTTTACTTTGAGACTGGGTTTGAAATATTTGTTGTTTATTAAGTTCTGCTATTAATATGGGTCAAAAAAGAAATATAAAATATGATTTCTTGTATTTGTTTTTAGTTACACTGCACACAAACATCTGTGTTGAATGGATGGTGAGAAGAAATCTTAGCTTGAGCACTATTAACTGGAGTGTGAGTGTAGCCTTCCAACTCTGTCAATAACACATAAGCACAATTCCTGGGGGAATTGCCCCACCACCCCAAGATCAAAAAAGATCCCCCTCACAAATTCAGTATTAACCGACTCCAAAACACACTGGAAATGGAAGTGCTTGTGAAAAGCATCCTGCTTCACTTTGGTGTCTATGCTGACCAATAAGGGTGAACACACCACAAGTATAAGGCCTTTTTCTGAATCACATCACCAAAGAGGCACAAACACATTACATCTGAAACATACCGATTTCCTAACAGTTTTTGCTGTTGCTGTATATTGTTAAACACTTGTTCAGTGATGTTAGATTCTAATGGCATAGTCACTGTGGGATGACCTACATGGCCTTTTTAAAACCGGGTCTGCTTTTGATTTGTCACAACACTGGATAAACCCGTGTGAACCTTGCGGGTTACTGATTGTACAATAAAGTCGTCAAAGTAGGTCAAAGCACAGATGCACTTGTGGATGGCATTTTGAATGAATGTTGCACACATTGTCTTTTAGTATACGATTCTTAATGCTGTGCATCCCGTATGTTCATACATCCACTCTATACTGCTGATCTTCTCTAAACTTGCAAAGCAATTGTTAATGAGGTGTGAGTAACAATACAAAAGAAAGTATTTCAGTGCTGAACTGTTTCATAAACCTTTAGCTAATATTAGTTGTATGTTGTGGTGACACTGACATTAATGGACATAACAAAATAAATATTTTTTGAATCAAGATGACATAGGACATGGTGGCACAGTATAATGGTTTTCAGTGTCGGGTTTTGGGACAAAGATCCTGCTAGTTAAAGGGACAGTTCACCCCCAAATCAAAAATACATATTTTTCCTCTTACCTGTGTATTTATCCATCTAGATTGTTTTGGTGTGAGTTGCCAAGTTTTGGAGATATCGGCCGTAGAGATGTCTGCATTTTTTTTAATATACTATATGACACTTGGCTTGTGGTGCTCAGAGTGCCAAAAAACTACATTTGAAAAACTCAACAGCAACTGCTTACAACAAGGTCTATGGATTATCTTGAATAACTGGGTCATGATTTCTGGAAAGAGACATTGCTGCTGACTTTTTCAAATGTAGTTTTTTGGCGTTCTGAACTGAGTGCCATATTGTCCCATTATATTCAAAAAATGCAGACATCGCTACAGACGATATCTCCAAAACTCAGCAACTCACACCAAAACAAGATGGATAAATTGCACTACAGGTAAGAGGAAAAATATGTATTTTTGATTTTGGGGTGAGCAGTCCCTTTAATATGACTCTGAATTGGAACTATTACTCTTATGTAAATACAGGCTGTGTAAATGATAGTATTTATTGCAAATCATTTACTTCCAAGTAACTTCATCCAGCCTATGCTCCAATTCAGCTAATGTAACTTAATTCATAAGTCAGTTGTGCAATTTAAAAGCCTCTAGCACAAGCACTTTATATTTCTGTGCTGTTCTTAGACTGTACTCGTGAGCATTGTGACATTGTGGAATATATGATTGGCACAGCTTTTACATAATGTCCATGTTGTGTTAAACCTCCAAAAAAGTGGGGACCACCCAGACCCTATTTTACTTTTGCAATAAAGCTTATTCTACCGCTGCTCTTCTATCATTTGAAATCTGCCATTTTCCCCACTACAGTAAATACAGTGACTGTCACTGTTAAAAGAGTACATACAGATTCCTAATCATGTACAAAATTAAGTGCATTAAGAAAGAACAGAGCTCACCTCTCTTAGCATTTGCTCGTCTCACTCGCCAAACCGTCTTGTGGATCTCAAAGTTGTAATTTGCAGGCAGGGCTTTGATCGCCTCCTGTAACTCAGGGTCTTGCAGGATTTCATGTGGAATTTGATTGGCTACCCGCCGTGGTCCTTGGACTGAAGAGAAAGTTCAATGATTGAGCTGTTAGCAATGCGGTGAAAACAGGTTGAAGCAAGGAGTTCAACTATCTAATTGACCTAACTCTACGTATATACTACAGACAAGCTGGTCACACGTGAGACCATCATGCAAAAGGTCACAGTCAGATAGTAAGTTATCAGAGAAGTTATTCATCAGCAGCCGTCTGTACAGGTAACTCTGCACCAAATGAAGCTAGACTCATGCTTTAACACAGGCTTCAGACACGGTCTACAGTTCAGACTGTCCCTCAGGGTAATACAGTTCAGGAAAGTCGCTTTCCACATCCAAATTGTCCAAATGTGTCTCCCACCGGGAGAGGCCACCTATCTAGGAGACATAATAGCTGTGGAATTGGAGAGCACCACTATTTTGTCCTTGTATCATCTTCTCTAAATAATTTTCTACAAGGATCATCATCACCTTTCACCTCCCTACCAACAGCTCTGCATCATCTCACTTGACATAGAGGTGATTTGCAGTGTGTGAGACTTTTTGACATTGCTAAGAGAGAAAAGGACTGAATGGAATTCAAACCATTTTGGCTTCCAAGGGCCCATTGTTTATCTTTTGAAAACAGGAGCCAACTAAGAACTGTAGTCTCTGCAACAAACTCATGTTATAGTAGTGCTATATCAATGTATCCCATATACAGAGATATACCCTCACCCAAAACCGCATAATCTTGTTGGAAAAGTGCCTGTTTTAATCGAAGTTAGCTTGCTGTATGCAATGTCATGCTGTGGGAAACACTGTATGGTTGCCATGAAAAATAATATAACTTTTCTTTTGTCAAGTAAACACTGTTAGCATCTAAGGTACATCAAACTCATAACCTGTTAAAACTTTTACCAACTACTCTCAACCACTTCCTTTCCAATACATGCAGCTGCTTGTTTCTCCATCAGAGGCAAATGATACATTCGCAAGGTTTGAAAAACAAAATACCTAACGTTATATCCAATATAGGAGAAACAAACGCTGCAATGCAATTAAATAACTTATAATTATATCATCTAAGATGTTATGTTCAACGGTGTGGTAAATTGTCAGCAATCATGTAACCAGAGAAAATGTCACGGTTTTCAGGAGGTAATATGTAATTTCTACGGAATGAATTCTTCTCCTGCAAAGACATTGATCTTCTGATGTAATACGTCAAAACTTATGACAAGTAACAATGGAAAATACCTTTTTTCACAAACCATTAATCACACAACTAATCTGTCAACCATGTTCGTCCTGAAGTCTGGTGAGTCAATACAACACTGAACGCTGATCGGATGCTAACTTTAGCCAGACGAGCAAATGTTTTGTCATGTAAGTTGATTATACTGAACGCAGCTGGATAGCTACCAAACACCATAACTTACACACAAGACGACGTTACCCATTTTCTTGTTTGCATCATAGCCTGACTGCTATGTTCTTGTGCTAATAACAGCTGCGCATCATCGACGTAGAAGCCAGGTATCTATTAAAGTACTCATAGACGTTATATATTTCTCTGTCTACTGTATTAAATATTTTATATTCGACGTTAATATTTACCTGTGCGCTTTTTGGCAGGAACAATCTGGACTTCATTCGAGGGAGCTGCCATGTTCTTTCTCCCAAACACAACACATGTGAGCTCCAGAAAGGCGAAATCAATCGACTGAAGAATTCAGTGGAGAGAAGTCGAACACCGATGCAACCGAACCGTCACTGAACGGGACAACAGTTCATCACGGTATTTCTATAAGTTAAAGTGCAATGTACGTTGTCCACAGTGGCAATAATAAATAGTATAATAAAATAAGAAGTAAAATATTATATATATATATATATATATATATAAATTATATATATATATATAATTTATACACCAAAGCAGTTAAAATATATAAACAAAACAAAATTAAAGTAAAACCTAAAATTAATCAAATAAAACATAAAATAAGCAATCTGCAGCCCAATTTATAAACTGAGCCGTTTCAAAGTGCTTTACATACATTATAAATAAAATAAAAATATTATTACGATTAAAATTAGAATAGCCTGTTTAAAAACAAAACTAAATAAAAGTAAATAAAGGTAGCACAAAATAGAATACACATAAAATTAAGATAAAACAAAATCAAATCAAACAGGCAAAGGAATTTATATAACACAATTACTTCAATGAGGCAATTTCAAAGTGCTTTACAATAAGTTTTAGGATACAGTTTAAAATGAATTAAAAATATGATGAATATAAAATGTAATATAATTAAATTGAATTATATTTTTAAAAACTAGCCTAATTTGTAAATACTGTTCAATAAATAATGTAATAATGCAATAACACGTATCACTATTGTTATTTGCAATGCACTGCAATGTGTGTGCGTGTGTGTGTGTGTGTGTGTGTGAGAGAGAGAGAGAGAGGGAGAGAGAGACTCAGTCTATCTAATGCATTAGTCTATTATCTATACGATATTGATTTGGGTGGAGGTTATTTGGTAAGCAAATCAGTGGATTTTATGAAAGTTGTCTCCCACTGCAGAATGAGTAGCATCACAAAGCTCTCCTTCATGTTTTGTCTACTGGTTAATATGTTGTTGTTGTTACATGTATGTTTGTGTCCTGTTGTGCCATATCATATTTATTATGAAGACCTCTGGTGTCAGGGAGCAGTGTGTCTCAGGCTGGCGCAGATAGGGACAGAGGCAGGGACAGGGATGGAGCAGCATGCTGCCCGGTGGAGGGGCTGAGGCAGTACAACATACTTTCTCCCTCCTCGAGCGCATCAACGAGCTCTGATCCATAGGTGGAAAGCAAAGGGATCTTCACAGACAAGATCACAGAAATGTTACGAGTGGCGAGGAGAGCTGAAAACGGGGGGATTTTAAGGAAACCGAAGGCATCAAAGTCCACATTATTAAGGAGGATTTGAGGAGTCTGCGTTTATAATCCGACATCAGAGGCGGAATGTGAATCCAAATAACTTATGTTAATTAGAGATTTTAAAGAATGTGATGCGATTTGAACGGCTCTGAAGCACCGAGAGAAGAATTTTAGATTGGCCACTTGAATTTAAATAGCCTATCTGTGGTTTTTGGGGACTGCTCGTGTTCACCGTCGACTTACCCCCAGAACTGATTTGCTGCCTCTACGGTCATTTGCGCCTAAAGAGGAGTTGGCTATCAGAGGTTGTATCAGACCGTGTGCTCATCACACACACTGGAGTTGTAATCATTTCGGACTGAGGGGATGATTGTAGTGCGTCTGTTTCGCAAAGATTGTCGCCTAATTTCCCAGGTCCGTTTGAGGTCTGCCAGACTTTGTGGAAAAGGAGATTATTGTTTGTTGTCAATGTTTATCACATCCGCGGCAGTCTGCAGTGCAACTCAATACAGTGGACCGCAAGAAAATTCTGAGGAGTGACAACTGACATTCACGCGACGAGCCAAGGAAGCTCCGGATCAACTTCAAAACTAAAGCGCACAAGTTTAAAGTCTGGAATATAAGAATAGATGATTCTCAGAGGACAGAAGACGAAATACACCTAGGCCTACAAAATGTTCAAAAGGGGTGAGTAAGTCTCAACTTTAGCACCCAAATGAATTACGCGATTTTGCTATTTTATTTAGGATGCAGCCTGTGAGGTGAATTCTGCGTTCGCGTAGGCTAATGTTTAGCGATGTAGTGCTGGTACTTTTACGGTTATGAAATAGATGTTTAAATATGACACATTCATAATGCACCACGTTGCCCCGCAGTTGTGTTATTACAGACTATGCGCCATTTGAAGCGCATCTTTAATTTGCACAGCAGCACTGAAGGTTTCTAGGAATGAAATATTCATCTGTGTAAGGAAACATGGGGACGACTATGTGATATTAATACAGCTGATGCCGCACTGCAGTTTATGAGTTGTACCCGGGTCACAAGGGTATCACTCCAAGCATTGCACTCTGCTGAAGCATTATTATTTGCTGTGTGTCAGTACATCTAGATGTGATGGATCAAACCACAGTTCACAAGGTTATTCTCTGCTGGCTACACACTATATGAACACTCAAGACCTTTAGCACCTCATATAAAAGGGAAGAGCTCCTCAAACTTTTAATATCAAGATCCACCAGAAAGATTACATTACACCACAGACTCTTATTTGATGATCTTTTGTCCCAAGAAATAGTTCATTTTCTTTCTCGGCTTTGACCGGCCATACAGCTGCATAGCTGTCTGCACTGGATGTCTGACAAAAGTAGGGAGAGTAAAACCTCTAATGAGAATAGATTACAGTAAAGCATGCTCCCATTGTATTATCATCGAGGGAGTGAGATAATTGTTAAATGAAACTGTTCCTTGCTGGGGCCCCTGGAGGTCCCTAGACCCCACTGTCGGAACCACTGCATTAGACCAAGCCTTGCACATCACTTTGTCATGAATTAGAACTAGCCTTCTCTTTTGTTGTGTTGTTTTATACTGTTTATAGGTAAAAGTAGCTTAAGAGATACTTTACAAAAACCTCACACACACACACAAACACAGATACATGCTTGGTGGGGGTCACCATACACCACTCACTGCTTGTGTTATATTTGTATTTATTTAGTCTTTCTTGTGAAAAACCATCTGTTTAGAGAGAGAGAGAGAGAGAGAGAGAGAGAGAGAGAGAGAGAGAGAGAGTGTGTGTGTGTGTGTTTCTGCTGTGTGCCTCAGGGGCAAAGAAAAACAACATGCTTTTCTCGCTGCCATCCGATCGACTATTGCTGTTCCAGCAGTCGAGATGAAACACACCATGGTGATGAGTGCTTATAGCTATAACAGCTTTGAGGGAGGGCCTATTGTCTAAACCTGCATCCTGACAGCTTCTCATAACTGATCCTCTTATCATTTATGAGAAGTGTTACATCTGGATTTTTTGGGAGAACTAGCATGAGTCACGATGTCCATTCCAGTAGAGGCTCTATATTGTGTAATGTGAGCAAACATGTCTGTCTCTGTTTTGTGTCAAACTAATGGACATGCTGGTAAATGCTATTGTTCTTGATAATGTATCATTATCATCAACAGATCCTCAAGGTGATGATTTCCCACACATTTCCCACACATTCATTTTCCATTTATGTTGAGGGTTAAATGGAGAGCTGACACCAGAGGTGACTGGCATTTGAGGATTTTGTACTCCAAACATGCTCTATCCCTGCTCTGTCCAAGGTTTTTGTATGTGAATCATCTGTCTTACTACTGCACAGTGCCGGACAGAAAATCACTTAATTCAAGACAAACAACTTCAAAGTACAGATTTCACCAGTCTGCCAAAAGTGCTCAGTATGCCAGCATGTCTGAGTCTACAATAGTGAGGCAGAGATGCGTCAGCGTTGGCAGGAACAGCGCAGAAGTTCTCTAGTGAATTTGAATTTTTTTGCACCTAAAATAACACATTCTGGGGAGCCTGACTGATGCATCAGGCACAGCACTTACAGTGACAGATCCACCATTCACAAACCCATAGAAGGAAAGTGTCTTAGCTAACACATACTGGCAGCACCTCTCAGGTTGACTTCACATTGTGGTTAGCGGTGCCTAATTACCATGTTAATGGGGTGGACATGTAGATTTTATGATGGCCTTTTGGTTCACACTTTGTCTGACAGTCTCCGGCTGCTGATCTCTTCATCTGTGGGCCATGAGTTTGTACAGGTTGATCATTGCTGCGACAAGGTATGGTCATGTCCACACCCTCCTCAAATATGTCTAGCTGTGTACAATATTAGTTGTGGTGTGTATTCAACTGTAGGTGAGACAACATAGTCCTCATATCTTTGTTTGAACAGTCAGATGGTGTTTGTGATTCTGCTTGTGTGTGTGTGTGTGTGTGTGTCTTTTCTATGGCTTATACAACAACTACATGTGTGAGTGAGTGTGTGTCTGGGTACATGTGTGCATCTATGTAGCCAAGCAAGCATACATGTCACTCCATCTCTGTCTTGGCTTTTCTGTCTATCTCTCTGTCTTGCTTTCACAGTCTCTCTTTCTCTCAAAACCAGTCAGCCATAGAGTGGGCACAAGGGATGATCTGTCAGAACTGCTCTGAGATGGAAAGGACGGGATGTCCACTGAATATACCATGCTGTGACGTGCTCTAATTGCTGCTACATGTTATTCAGGATTATTGGAGGAGGCTCAGCTCAACACAGGCTTTTTCTGCTTTATGCCATCTTTTGGATTCTACAGTGTTGTACAAATGATCTATGCAGACAAGCATCGACAGGTATGCAACTCACATACTTGCTGAAAAAGAAGCGTGTGTGTCAATGTGCAACCCCCCAAACACAAAGACGAATATACATACACATCCTTATACTTATATCATTATAGGATGCTTTGCTGATTACATTTATTCCATATACTCTAATGATTTTGCAAGTTTTAGCCCTCTTATTACAAATGTATTGCTGACCTGAATGTCATAGATTTTCTCACGGGCAGCCAGTGTTTTCTATTAATTTCAGAACAATATGAAAATCTATTTGCAGAGACTTGAAACATGCTTGAGAATATCACACACAACATGAATTCACCTTTATTCTTTAATCCCTCCCTCATTGTTGCATGGTGATGCTATTGCAGGCAGAAGCTATTTTTAAAATCCTTTTCATTGGCGCTTTTAGGTACATGTCAAAGTGCACATGAGATTTGAGATTTCAGAGCTTTCAAAGCAACTTTTTTTAATGCAAAACAAAACTGTCCCTCATTGCATCTATGTTCACCACACAGAGATAATGTAATCTGTAACAAAAATGTAGGCAACTAAATATACATTGTCATGGATTACTTGTCTCAAGCAAGTTTAGAGTCTCTGCAAGTAATCTTCATACTGTACTGGCATGAACTGAAACTGATGACTGCATAGGACAACTGGCATGCTTTGGCTGTAATGTAACATATACATAATTTGTACTTAATAGGCTAAAACATGCAAAACCACTGATAAGCAGCTTCAAGCATCAGCACTGCATGCCTTACCACAACCCTTATACCTGAACTTTAAGATAATCCATCAGCAAACATAAATCCAAGTTCTTAACCTGAAATAGGACTCTGAAGGGCTCACAAAAGCAGAGAGGTGTGCACGTACACACGCATGCTTTCACACACGCACGCACAAATATGGTAAGATTTGCTTTTTGTCTCGCAAGATAAGATTAATTGGGAAATGCATTAGTACTGACTTTATTTGACATGATTTTTTAAAATGGAATTTAGCTCAGAGAGAACAAAGGGGGTTATAAGAACACTACAGATCATGCAAGCTTTATGTTTGTGCACACTGGCGTACACATTAGTAATTGCATGAATACTAATTAATCGAAAATTTCAACATTCTGTCATAAACACATCATCTAAAACAAAAAAACACCACAGTCTGTTCCTTAATCTCCCATCTCCAGTGATTGACAATATGCAGAGATAATTACTTGTAGGGATTATGAAATCCTTTAGCATTTAGTAATCATATTTTGTACATCAACCACAATTTCGAGCATTGCCTTTAAAGTAGCACATTGCATATGCTGTTTTCAGTACCAGCAGACAGGGTTGGAGGATTTGCCATAATGAGTTCAGCACAATGAATGCAGCACAAGGGAAACACCTGTGGCCTCTGCTCTTCAGCTTTCCAGCTCTGCTCAATTGTGCGGGCAGAATCTCATGGACGTGTGTAATGGTGGCATCAGAGCAGCTCTTCAGCCAACACACCTCCAATTCTGCTCTCCATAATATCTAATAACCACAGATGTAAAGGGGCTTCTCTCTTCTCTCAGGAAGATGTTTTTAACCAAAGGATAATATGACTCATAGACATCAAGTGCTATGTTGATGAATATAAAGCAAAATATTGAAGTCATAAAAACAAATGGTCTCGCTTTCTTACCAAAGGACAAACAGAGGCTTTTCCTGTGTAGGAATACACAGGCAGCGCCCTGAAGTGAACACCATGCAAGTGATTTGATATGACGACATTAATTTGCACACAAGCAATAAATGCCCATCTGTCACTGTAATATGTTGCAAACTTTCAGCCATCGTTAAGGCCCAGAGACAGTTCTATTTAAAGAGAATAGATTCCCTGCTCATATTATCATCTTCCTAATCCTCTCACAGTGTCAGCCTTCTGCTATCATTCCTTGTCAACTCTGCAGTGTTGTACTTTTCAGCGCGGCTTGTGTTTCCGTGCGGGTGAGAGGCAGTGTGGACTGATGACTGAGGGTTTGGAGGAGAGGATGTTTGAAGAGAAGTGAAGAGGATAATGTAGAGAGGAGCAAAAATATAAACCTCAAACTGATCCCCTAAATCTTTCTAAGCCGCCTGAAAAATAGAAAGCAAATCTGAGAAGAGGACAACATTTCTACTCCTGTCTGACACTTGTTTAAGAATGTAAATTTTAAGACCTTCTGCACTTCTTCTGTTTAAAATGGTAAAATCAGCAAATCAAGACATCAAGTAGATACAGGAAAATGAAATACATAAGCATAACCTCTGATGTAATAGGATAAGGCAACCAAAAAGTTTTTAGCCAAAGGAGACAAATCTAAAAGCCATTTATTTAGTGGCCAATACTCAACAGTGTTTCTATGGAAGCCTCTGGCACTGTTTCGCCACGTGACACCTAACAGAACATGACAAATAATTAATGTGTGTGTGCATGAGAAGAAGACAGCACTGACTGGTGTGCATGTCACTTTTTTGCCATGAACTGTTGTTTTTTCCGGGAGCCATTTTCACACTTCCCTGTCAACCATTTCACACTGAATTAGGGCATGAGGGCTCTGAGTTCAGAAGTGGATGCGGTGCTCTTATGCAGCTGAGGACTCTCTTATTATTGCAGTCTGAAGAGACATCTGAATGATTAAATCCACAGGACATTCTGACTTGGAAGAGGAGAAAGAGGTGAAAATTACAAAACATGCATGCACTCTGTTTGCCTTTTAAAAAAAATCACCTGATTCTTGTGCAAACTCCATCTCCTCAGCCTTTGTTGTGGAAATGAGATGCAAGGATGGTCATTAGCGGATGATAATGAGGTGAAAGAGACAAACAACCTAAGCCCTGTTGGTTTTTCTAATATTAATAATTAATTTCTGATTAAGTGGCTAATTGGAGTTTAAAGGTCAATGTCAATGAGAATGCCATGGATCTTAGGAGACAGGAGGGAGATGGGGGAGGGGCAGAGGGAGACAGTCCAGGAGACTGTTGACAGTAATCCCAGGTGCTCTCCTGTTACTCTGACAGCTCTCCCCCTTTCTGAGCCATCCTCCCCAGGCGACATTGCCTTTGTGTGCTGAGGACAGCAATTCTGCTACACCAGCACCTGGGCATCTGCCCTTTTGGCATTGAGAGTTAGCAAGTCCTCAAGATGGAGTGGCATAACATCGCAAGATAGAGCGGAGGTGAAGAAAAGGGGAGAAGGGAACGTCTGTCATGTACATTTGTGCTCCTTATTATCAAGTTAAGAAAGTGACAGGTTTGCAATTTGGTTTGTATGTGAGCTCACAAGCACAGGCATGTACACACTGGCATGCATATGTTCCTGTGTGAAATTAAGTCTAAGCTGATGTGACTCCCGGCATTGATTCATCTTGTTTATTATGCATCAGATTAATCTCACACTCCATCCATGTCACAGTCAGAACTCAATTATTTAAAGATGTTTGACATGAAAACGATGGCTAATTCAGTCTCTGGAGTATACAGGTTTAAAGATGCATCCAAATAAAAGTTTCTGCTCTGGCTGCTGAGTGAAATTAAAACACTCAGTGGGGAATGTGATGAGGAAAAAGGAACAGCAGTCATCTTTCCATTTTCTAAGGCTCCTCTCTTTAACTCCACTCTTGATCCACTCACCTCCTGCTCCACAGCTCCACGAGAGCCTGCCTCCTTGTCCCTGGCTTTAATGAGACAGGCTACTGTCACAGTCACATCTGGGCTTAGTGCTTGTAATATCTGCCGTGTCTGTGTTCTGGCAAATGTTATCTGTGCTCATACGTCTGTCACGGCTCAAACTGACTTTTAGGAACAGTCAGGGCTCAGGTAATTGTTGCAGATTGTTAGGATTAATTCTGCCCTGCGATGTTAATGCACGCCGTGACCTGTGATATTGCAACCACTTCAAACTCAGTCCCATTCTAACCTATTGCAGGGTGATTAGGCTAATTGTGGGGTGCCATTGCAATCTTGTTGGGCTTGGATACAGATCAGGAAAAACCTCTATCAAAACAAAGTTAACTTGGACTTTTCCTTACATTCATCATTTTTTTTAGAAGGATTGCTGTATCTTCAACTATTCCTTGAAAGCAGCATGATTTAATTGTATACATTTTTTCAAAAGTGAATCGATGAGATACAGGCTGGTACCAGATGTTGTCTCATATAATGGCTAGAGGAGGACAAGAGGATTTACTCGAGAATCCAAAAGATATTTGAAGAGAGGAATGGATGAGTATTATTTAAAAGGCAGGACTGAGACACAGATGGAGTTGTAGTAATTACAGAATATAGGCCAAGGTCTTTTCCACAATCACACATCTTTTTATATGCAAATCCCTCACAATTGTCTTAGAATGGTCTTAAATTCCATCATTTACAGCAGCAGAACCATGTTTTGACCTTATTAAGGCTCGTACAATGGGGATAAGAATGGATTGGAATTACCAGTTTCAATTTACCCTCTATTTTTTTCATCAGCCTAAATCAGAGTCAAAAATGTCCTGCTGTGTTCGCAGCCTACCTTCATCAAATTGAAATCTTTTTCTGGCACAGAAAGGACCTCTCTTTTACACTCTCTTATGAATTTCACTGCTCTGAATGAAAGTCCTTGACATTTGTCTGTTTTCCTTCTCTAATAAGCATTGCTCTCACTCATATAAACCATTCGAGCCATTAAGACCTTGCATCATAAACACTGGGCATCAAACTCACAATAGAGGTGCAAGGTGCTGTTTTGTGTCTCGGAGATAAGTGTGTTAATTATTCCAGTACTTGCTAAGGAGTACGAGCCCTTGCAGGACTCAAATGACACGCTGAGGTGGATTGTGACACATGGTGCATGCGGTAAGACTGTTTAAAGTATGGGTATTGTGCTGCATCACACCCCTGCCTCCTTAACTGATGTTGTGGTGCCTTTTTCTTTTCTTTTTTTTTGGCAAGAGGTGTGGCCTGGGAGACCCTGCTTTAGGATGGAGGAGTAGAGACAGCAGTGAGGAGTAGTGAAACCGTTAGCTGGTCGTTTTACATTCCAATCACCTTGATCCTGCAGGGTTTCAAATATGAAGCACTTTCCTTTGCACGTTGCTCAGGTTAAAATCCAGGTGCCTTTCTGTTTAAGATGAAACTGCTTGGTAAGCAAACTACTTTCTTTTTCTTGTTCTTGGCCGTCATTTTGGAAAAATGGGACAGATGTCGCAACAGTGTGGTCTAAAGGTGGAGTAAGGCCAGTTTGTTTGAAAACACTGTCAGATATGGATTTTCTTCCCTTGGCAGTGCAGGAGTATTTTTTTACTTGTTGGGATTTTAATGGTGAGCAAAAGGGGAAAGCTCAGAGCTGTTTTTATTCTGAAGAGAGGTTTCCACTCATCTGCTGTGGTTGGCAAGGGACCTTGAAGAGAGAGCTGCATCTTGACTTGCCTGCAGTCAAAAAAAGAGAAAAAAAGCAAGAAAAAAAACTGTCAGGCTAATAGATAGTTACTACCATGTATGCTGTGTCTTGTAGCTGCTGCTCCCAGTCAAGGCCTCAATCACAGACTGCTCAATTCCCATGGGAGGCTGGGGAACACAGAGATGCCACAGTCTGACAGTAAACACTGCCACGGCTCTGGCCCAACATCCCAGTGTAAGATCACTGTCTAAGCCATGTGCGCACCCCTGACAGCTCCAACTCTTACAAAAACTACAAGTCTCTTTATTCCCCAGATGGCTGGGAACAGCCTTACAGTTTGCCCTCAGCAATCACACTAATATGTCCCCAGCCCCAATGCAGAGACCTGCCTGACGTTCAAGTGTTGTTTGGAAATGGAATGTAATCTAGAGGGTAAATATAGCAGATGTCATTCGCTGCCAGCTTTCCAGCGAAACAATAAGCAGAACATGCTCGCGTAATATAGACTTGTTATATAGCTGAGCTGGGGTTACATAAGATTTATGAACTGCCACGGTGGTAACAATTCTATGTAGGGGGGATTGATAGTGTTTGGTGTTAAAACTCCTCTGGCTGGGACATTAACTCAGCAGATTTGTCCCTGTCTTCACAAGCACAGCCTTGTCAATTATTTAAAAGAGCAAAACAACAGCCCAGAAAAGACAACACTTGGTGTGTGGAGCTCATTTACACATCACTATTCCCAGAAGTGTGCTCATGCGTTTAGGCCATAATAAGAGCTGGTCTTTCATCCCTATGTGTCTGTGTGCTAATTCACACTATTGCCAACGTGAGTCTCCTCATCCCTCAAAGACGAGGGCATCAAGGGAAAACAAAGAGGCGCTGAGGAGAAGGTAACAAAAACAGTATTATTAAAGACTTGTTTAGTTGCTCACTTCATAGGAGGAGAAGGAGGCAGAAGACTTCATTATTGTAACAGAGCGATACAGGGCCAAAGAGAGAGGGAGAGAGCGCAAGGACAGGCATTAGGCCCTGTCAGGGCTCTAATGGAAGAAGCAGGTTTTTTGTGTCATGGTTGCTCTCTCCACTGATGGATGGGTAGGTTAACAGTCGCTGTGAGTTAGGTAGCCGAGTGCACAACATCCTCTGGAGCCACTTTTCAGACAGAGCCCTCCTGTAGCTGCTCATCAGTTAGTCAACCAATCTGATGCTTTAACTTTTAACCAAGCTTCCTTATTGTGATAACAAACCTGGCCATGTTTTCCCAGTAGCATGTTTTGACATGTTTTATGTGGCTATATTTGGCAGGCTGCGTTGTTTACTCTGCTTACATCCCTTTACATATTGGTTTCGCACTCTCTGGGGAATGTAAGACATTCTCTTTGAGAGACCACAAAGTATGCCAAAGAGATATAAGGTAGATGTCTGCATGCATGGCAGTGATATTTAACAGGATCTCTTTCTAAACACATTCACAGATTGTATTGCAGAGGGAGAGCCTGTGCCGCACTGGTCAAAGGGAAGTTAATAGATTCTATGACATTGTCAACAATGAAGAAAAGCAAGTACAAAGAGTTGTTGAAACTGAGAGGGGCTAAAAGGAGAGAGTGAAACAGGAGGAAAGAGGATGGGAATGGAGGGAAGGGGACATAAAGTGGACTGTAATGATGTCTGGGGAAATATATGTGTGCATGAGATGGTGTCATTGACATGAAAAGCACATTGACCTCTAAGACTGATGCCCATTTCCATGGACCAGTGCGGATGAGACTATTCTACTTTTTCAAGGAACAAGCAGACATTTATTATGAGCATGTACCTATATAAGTAAAAGTTCTGTTGAACCAGGACATAAACACATTAATTCTCACGCAAAAAAAAAAAAACATGCTTGTTAACTGTGACACTACACAACATGGTAAGACAGGAGATTGATGGAAACACAGCTGCAGGAAAGGCCTATACTTTCCAGTCTGATATATTATCTTGAAATAAACTTTTTTGTAGTTATATTCTCTATAATAAGTTCTATTCTCCAACTTCGAACTGACTGATTGCTTGAGAGTAAAATAATATAGGGTTAGCCACCGCAGGAGACCTCATCTAATCTGTGTCTGTCTTGCAAGCACTGCACAAGCAGCCACAGTCTACTGTACAGTCTTAAAATCTTAGACAGAGCATCTTAAAATGCTTAAAAAGTAAAACACCTGGGGAAACAAATGCAAACAAAACCAATTTATGGTTTCATCTAGTGGCTGAAAGGATAATTATATTTTCAATTTCCAAATTATTTCTTTGGATAAAGTACAAGCTGGTGCTTGAAGCAGTTGTGTTGCAACAATACTGCTTTAAAAGTGTGCCATTTACATTAGTAATATCTGTGTCTAGGTGGGTAAAAGATAATGATTCCTCCAAGAAAGATTGGAAGGAAGAAAAGAGAAAGAAAAACGTAAATGATCTGTTAATATGGAGGAGCTTAGAAGAAACCCTATCAGCGTCCCCTCCTCTTCCTTAAAAGGAGAGCATTTCAGCGAGCTGTGTTTATTTCCAAATTTCACACCTTGTTTATGATGTAAACATCATCCTTGTCCCAAAGTCTCCACGCAGTACAAGCTACATGATGTGGCAGTGAGAAGAAGGCGCGCCCACAGCCCAATCTGTCAGGGCCCCTCACAGCAGGCCCCGCCACACACACACTGCACAGGTTTGCAACTGTCTCTTAGAATGCATACATTTAGTCAGTTTCTCATCTCTGCACGGAGTGCCTCGGCTTATGAAACCATGCGATGATGGCACTATTATCCTGCTGATCGGAATAGCTCTTGGCGCTGTGTGGGAGCAGCTGTGGTGATCGGGCTGCAGGTGTACACATGCACACACACATACACACACACAAAGACACACTCTCTGTCTCTCGCTCTCTGTTGGAGATTCACACCATTGTTGTTACATCTGTGTATGTATGAGCCCTCTTCAGCTCTCTGCCTCCCACCCAGCAGGTGCACGCACTTCTATAGAACTAAAAGGCTTCAGCTTTCTCTCTCCATACACTCATCTACTCATCGTGGCCCACATAGTCCTCCTGAAGAATGTGATATTATGATCACATACGTGAGAAACAAAACAGTTTGTACTATAAAGTTCTGTTTTGTTTCTGCTGACACCAAACTGTTGTGTTAAATAATGTGTTTCAGCTGTACAAGCACAACTTTCAGTGAAACTTTGTTCTTGTTCATGTGATGACTCACACTGCTGTTTGTACTGTTGGGTTGCCAGGTTGCCAGGTTGTTGTAGACCCAACAGCTACGCTTTAGTATGTGCAAATTTTTGTGTGTAATGTGTGTTGCACATCTTGACAATACAACACAAAGGTAATCTTTTAAGTGGAAAATCTGCTGGCATAGGTAAGATGGCGAGTCATATTGAGAAGTTCCCTTCAGCGTTCTGCCATGTCACTGTGCTTCTTGTCACATCAGACCATATGCGTTTTGCAGAAAACCTCTGTCAGAATGGATCCTCGATTATTGTGTGATCTAGCCTGGAAGGTGTAGCGGAGTTCAGTACCTCTTTCTTCACAAATACTTCAATGCCAAAATAAAACAAGCAGAAGTTGACATGGCAGAAAAATGAGAGACATGGCAGATGTCAAAAGTTATAGATAGGCCTTTATAAAAGACAGCTCTGAAAACCAAACAAAACTAGCAAAATAGGTCTCTGTGTTAGCGATTATGTAGAGTAAGAGTTACAGTATACAGAGTTGGAGTTTATGTCTTGAATATATGAATATTGTAAGGGACTCTGACAAACGAACAAGTAGAAGACATTTGAAACAAGGAACATGAGAAATCCAAAATGTTTTTCCTTCTTTCAAGGGCAATTTTCTGTCTCTGTGTCTCTGATGTAAATCAAGGCCAATATATCAAATGCTTAAAAACTTTAAAAAGATGTCAGACCAAGTCTTGCTGATAAAAAAAAGAACTTAAAAATACAACCAAACAAGCCTTAATTTGTCAGAATAATTTCAAAGTTCACATACCAGAAAATCTCATGTTAAGAATATTCTTTTGATTATAACAATGTTTGCAACTTTTAGTATTACTAAGTGATGGACTTCTTCCATCCCTATTTGTGCAAATTAGTCTCCTGTCTGGAGAAGCAACAAGTATACAACATCTGTCTGAGTTGGTGCTGATTCACAGCCAGGTCTGCTCCCTCGGCCTGCGGTCAAGCTCGGCCCTGCTGAGTGTATTCCAATTCTCTCCCTCTTCTTTGGCTTATGATTAATAAGACATGTCTAAGAAGTGTGTGTGTGTGTGTGTGTGTGTGTTAGCATTGGTGTTTAGACTTACGCTGGGCAAAGAAAGCGGTGTTCCCTGAAGAGTATGTCTGAACATAAAGGCCGTGACCTCTCAGCACCAGTCCTGTGACCCCGCAGCTCAGCATGCTCAACCTCTGCAGCCCAGTAAACACTCACAGAGCTCCAGCTTTTCTCCAGTCACAACAATAAACAATGCATTGTTGAAAGGAGATAGAAGTATGAACAATGAGCAAAGGTGTTTTCTGTCTGGTCCGCCGCCTCTTGCAGAGCCTGAAGGATGACTGGCACTGTTTCATTTTGAATGCAGATTTATAAGACTAAACAGGAAACAAAGGTCACAGAAAAATATTATCCCAAGCAACACCTGGTATACAGACAAACACATTCTGCAGACAGACAGGGGGCATTTCTACACATATCCAACAATTTGTTTTCTACATATGAAGATATTATGGTCCCATTTGAGGCGAGACATTACATTTCAACATGATGCCGATAGAACATTATCGACATAAAATAATCCGATGTAAGAAAAACAGGATGACAGACATGCTAAGTGGAGGTATTTGAAACATAACAGCGTCAACACAAACGATTAAATCTCACCGCAGCACTTCCTCTCTTTCAAGCCCTTCTGGCAGGGACAACTGTGCCTGCGACCTCAAAATGAATAATTAATGTAAATTGGAATTGTTAGCAAGAGTGGCAAAATCACAAGGGCTCAGACTAATTGGCAAATGTTTTTTTTCCGCTCACTACCTTGTTGCCAGTGGTAAGAAATTAAGAATAGTGGAACATAATGAGATGTGGTTTGGGCCAGGGTGGGGAGAAGTAGAACAACCAACTAAACTGATTCATTTGAGACAAATTTAATTAGAATTTAACTCTACGCTGAAAGCAAAGTATTGTCTAAGAAACCGTACAGGTGCCTCGACAAATTGAAAAATCGAACCACGATAATTGTACAAACTCTCATTTAGTTTGGTACTTGAAATGTTTCCTCAGGTACAGGCAGAGCACAGTCTACCTCCCACAAAGAGTATTTTGATTACATGTTTGCAACAGGAAACTGATAGTACATTTTTAACTTGGCAAGTTAATTTAAGGATTCTCTCCTTCTTAAGCATAGCTGCACATGAAATGAAGACATCATGGTGAGGTAGACTGTTGCTAGTGAGCCAAGGTCATAAATAACAAGTAGCACAGCGATTCTCTAAGCTAAAAGATATCTCTGTACACTGATGTATAGTGTAATCCTATAGCAGTCATTCAGATACGTCTCCGGACTGGAACATTTTGCATGGAGAGTGTTGTTGGATTCTTTTCCTCCCTGTCATTTCCTTGGCTTCCTTGCTTGCTGCAGAATTTTTTCTCCTCTATTCATCGTGAATTATTAAAAAGTGTTGTGATTCCCAGTATGATTGTGAATCTGGGGCTGCAGCTCTCAACTGCGCAGTCACATTTGCTTGTTTTTCTCACTCCACACAGTGTTCACCCTGTCTTTTCCTGTGCTTTCTCACTTGGTTCACAAGCCAGAGCATGATGCTGCAGTCCTCACACCCAAAATCTCACCTTGAAGGGGCATGAGGGGGGATTTTAGATGATGAATACACAAAAAGTCGTGTCTGCCCTCATCTACAGAGCGAGTATTATTGGTCTGAATCTGTATTCAGGTCAGGGTGCTTTTCACAGGGGAGGGAAAAGGGAGGGAGGGATATTTTTCTTTCCCATCATGCACCAGCAGCAGGACCCAAATTGGCACAGAGGGTTGGGCAGTTTCTCCAGGGATAAGCATCCTGTCTCTTGCCTGACTCCCTCTAAGGGAAACCTGCCAGGGGCATCCATTCACCACAACACACATGCCCGTTGTCTTCTCAAACATAACCAAAGACCCAAGAGACCAACACATTCGTCCCCCCGCAGCTGACCTGCCACCGTGGCCAACGACCCCATATCTTCTGTTTTTCGCGCTCCTTCGGATTCCCATGGCTGCCAAGCTTGACATGCCAATGACTCTCTGGCACTGCAGAAACCACAGTGGCTGCCCTGAGAAAAGGTTATGAAAACAGCTGCTAGCAGATGAAAAATTCATGCAGAGTTAACATATATTTGAGTATCCCCGCCTCATCCTGCCCCCCCCCCCCCCAAGCCCTCCTATCTTTCCTTCTCTCGTTGTGGATGATGCACAGATGACACACCAGTCAGTTCAGCACATGGGTCTGGGGCTGTTTTGTCTCTGATCTGTGGGAGAATATTAATGTAGTGTGTGCTGTCTGAGATGGATCAGACTATTCAGTAAAAAGAGGGATCTTTATGAGTCCACAAGCACCGGGTTGTAGGGATTTTAATGTGGCACTGGCTGGATGTACACTCTAATAGGCTAGTGCAGAAAACATGAGAGGGATCCTCAGAGAGCACGATAGAGGAAGATATGGAGTGATGGAGAGAAGAGAGAGAGCGATACGGATGGCTAAAGAAGCTCTTTCTATAGCCGAGAGGACTACTTGCTATAGCTGAGCTACTGTGGCTGCAGCTGTTTGTCTTTAGAGTCCTCATTTGCCGAGTTGCTTCCAGTGCACATGTATCTCTTCACAAATCTTTAGTGCTGACCATCTTGCCTCCAAACTGATGGGGTTTTTTTTTGCTTTGCAGGCCCATGGCAGACTTGCAGTGCATTGAATGTTCACCATTTAATTAGCTCAATAACTTATATATGGGTAGAACTTTAAGTGGAAACACATGAGCTCAAAAAGCTCTGTAATACTGTAATTGTGATACAACCATCAAAAACTAAATTATTAAAATAATACTCAACAAGAATTCTATTGTATTTAAGCTTGTAAAGCCTGTACTACATTACAAAGTTCTGCATGTTGCACTATTCCACATGTCAGTGATGTGTTATGATACTCCTCCAACAGATGCTTGAACTTCAATTATACAGAGCTTTATTCATGAGACTCGTACCAGTCCTTGGAAATATGATATTTTTTTGAAAGTACTGAAAGTTCAGGATTACAACATGATTCCTTGAATATATTTTATTTTGCCAATGTGCTTCAGAGAACTGTCTCCTTCCTCAGGGCACATAAGGCACAAATGAACCAGATTCATAATGCTAATGCATACTGTAGGCAGGTAACATCAGTCAGACCAGCAGTTTCACCTGTGTGCAGTGGGGAAATATAACTAAGTACATTTACTCAAGTACTGTACTTAAATACAAATTTGAGGTACTTGTACTTTACTTGCGTATTTCCATTTTCTTATACTTTAAACTTGTATATATTTTAAACCCATGTGGACTAGGTATAGTTGAAAATGTCTTTCTTTCATTCGTTCATATTCATATACAATATACACCCATACACCTAAATACATGCAGATGAAGGACAAAGCTATATAATACTATTTTTGTTTGAGTTTGAAGTCTCAGTATCCAATATGCTTCAGGCTTAAGTAGGGACTTAACAAAATGTTAATAATAATAATAATACTATGTGTGCCCTGAAGAAGGAGACAGTTTTCCAGGAAGCATTGGCACAATAAAATGTACTGATGGAATCATGTTGCCATCCAGAATTTTCTTTACATTCAATGAAATCTGTTATAAAATGGATATTAGGCAGCAAACAAGCATAAGAATAATGGTTGCACAGTATAGCCCTTATTCAGTGAGCTGACATTTTGGCAGCAACATGTGTTTTAAAATGGGCTTTCAGTGCTGTACATGTGCCATATGTCAAAATAAATGGTGCTAGTATATACACCGCTAGCAATTTGAAATCACATTTGCTTTAAGTATTAACTTGTTCAAGTGTTCGGTAATGGGAGGTATTTTACAAAAAACACAAAGGGGATGAATTTTGCATTAAAGGCCACAGGGATTATGAATAGTAGTTTAATGAGGCAGTAGGTGGATGTTGAGGGACTGTGCAGCCCAAAGCGACTCAGAGTAGAGTCCTTTATTCCGATCAATTTATGGTAATGAGGGAGTAACAGAGGTTGTCCAAGAGAAGGATTGGAAAATGAACAGGTTGTTAAGGCAGCTACAGTAAGGAATTGGCAACATAATGATAATGCTTTTGAATGAGCATTGAAAGACTCCTTGCAGAACCAAATGTATCCACCTGTGCTATTACTCACAATGCAGTAGTAGGGGCTTGGCAACAGGATGTGATAAAGGACAGCGTTTTGAGCTGTATCCTGTCTTTAAACATTTCTAACTCGCTCTTGGGATAGCCTGTGGCTTCACTCTTCTGAATGATAATCAACAGGCTTCCCAGACACAGCCTTGCATTTACTGTAGTCTTTCAAAGCAATATTAGATAGCATCTATCCATGCTGGCTGCCAGCAGCATGTTAATGTAAGTACAAGCTGTCTGCGTGCACCTAATCATACCCCGACAGGAGCAGAGAATACTGAGCTAGATCATCAGAGGACCAACTAAATCAGAGCACTGCAATGAAATCCAGAGGCCTCTGCTCCCCAGGGCATGCCTCCAGGGCTGGATGTGTCCACAGTGAGGCAGTCTGTGATCAGCCTCAGTTCAGAGAAGACTACTGTACAGAGCCTATCGTGGTGGTTGGAGTGGAGGTAATTTGTAATGGGTGGGATATTAGGATGGTGTAGGATAGAAAGTTAATGGCAGAAACACAGAGCCTGACCCTCGGTTTTCAGTGCTATATAGTTTCTGTATTATGCTACTCTGTCAGAAGATTTAAACACTCTTTTATCTCTGTTTGGTTATCATTCTTGCTTATCTCCACCTCATAGATTACCACTCTGGGCTCAACTTAGCTCCCTCTTCTCCACTTATTACCCTCCCTCCCTTCCTTCCTCCTTCCTTGTTTGTCTCCCATGTCATCACCTACTGCGCTTTGCAGAGTGAGGAAACACTTGTTTTGACAGCTATGATAACTGACTAAATGTCACATGTCTGGAAGAAAGGGATCTGCAGTGTAGTATTGGAATTCATTGCACTTGCTTTCTTTCTCCCTTTCCCTCCTCTCTGCTGTTTTTGTGTGTGTGAGAGTGAAAACTCGGGGGGGCACAGTGTGATGTGTTGGCTAGCTGAATATGTGTGCGTCTTTGTCCCATAATATTTGCCAGTTTCTCAGACAGAGCGAATATATGAGCAATCGTGTGCATGTTTGAATTTGCAGTTGTGTGTGTACATGGAGCTTGATTACAAATGGCATCTTCTTGAGAAAGATAAATGAGGTCTCTATGCTTTGACTTCCACCTGTGCCGTTACTTGTTTTCACTGTTTACGCACATACAATTCCTTACAAAATAATGAAATAACGCAATCAAAAAGCACTCCATTGTGAGTGTCATAAACCCAGGCTTAATATGAGGATAATGGCCGTTTAAAATTCACACTCTTTGATGTTTCATGAGAGACAAGCTTAATAGGAAAGGCCAACTGTAGAATACATTATTTCACTTACATAGAATTGTGGCATACTGGCATATAAACATGTCTTTCCTGTTATTAAAACTATCATCACATCTGTCATCAGGTATTCAGGAAGCAGTGGAGAAACATATTTGCTGACACTAATGTAGAAGAGATATGTGGCATGTATGTTGGAAATTTCCTCAGTTTTTTCAAATATTGATTTAATGTGCTCCAATATTCACGATGTACTTAAATATGTGTGATAGAAGGCATCTTGGAGTCAAAAGAGCCTTGGGTTATTGCCCATATTGTTTTTTCTGTGCAGGCTCACCAGGCTGGAGGACATGTAAGAGATGGTAGGGAAATAGTTGTACTATTAACTGGCATCTAAAAGACTTCCCGGTAACACTTTATTTGAAGGTGGCTTCATAAGACTGACATGACACCATCATAACCATGACATGACACCTGTCATGAACATGAAGGAGTCTTTTTGAAGGTTTATGATTGTTGTCATTTGGTCAATTATGTCACTTTTAATGCAAAGTCAGGGTCAAGGTAATTATTCATGACACCGTTATAAAAAGCATTTGACAGTGTAATAAAACTTAATGACATCTTTATGACAAGTCCAAATGGTTCCACTTTATTTGAGGTCAAGGGAATTATTCATGACATAATTATAATGGTCTCATGACAGTCAGTGTCAAAACCAAGCACATATGACGGTATAATGTCATGTCATGGTTATGACGGTGTCATGTCAGTCTTATGACTCCTCGACGTGGCCCCCGAATTCGGAAAACTGTGGGGGGTGTCAGATGCTATTCGACCATCCAGCAAGTTATCCGGGTTGAAGCATACTGACACCTTTATATCTATTCTGAATGTCCACACTCGAAGGTGGGGCAAAAAACCTGTCATCACTTCCTCCCTCTCATCTCTCTCAAAGAATTCTGTGTTTTTTGCATCTTTGTAGTCTCAACACGATGAATCATACAAATGGGGAATACCTAGAAGGTATTCATGGTGTTGTACTCAGTTGTACATTCAAAAAGTGATGGCAGTAGTTATGGGATGAATGAAAAAAGAAAGCTTAAGAGAGAAGTTCACATCCAGCCTACTTTTTCATCTCTGCACACCTGGCTACCTGCTGCATTAAGTTTAAAGATTGTCAGATTGTCTGTCTCAGACAAGTAACAAAAAATGTCAGACAACTGTCGGATTCGGCTGTCAGAAAGGGGGTTTCATTTTGTAGTGTTATGAAGCCTTCACCTTAATCTAAACATTATTCTCTCATTAGTCTTAACCCTAAAATAAATGGTTAACCTTGTGGGACCAGCTTTTGTTCCCAAATGGTAGGTGAGTCTCCAAATATAATTTTGTGAAAAGATTTTTTCCCCACACCATGAATACAAGTTCGCACACATGTGAAAACACCGAATGGAAGTAAATATAGTAAAAATAACAACTTTACATTGTCTGATCCCTGAAGAAATCTTTTAAACTGACCTTTTCCCCAGTTTACACACACGTTTTAACAGGTGTTGTGAAGAATTCCAGTGGCTGACATTAAATTATCAGTATGCAACACCTTTATTTTTGAATCTGGCAACGCCTTCTATTTTAAAAATGTGTCTCTTCACTAAACAGATAAAAAGACGGGTGTTGCAAAACAAGATGGTGGGGAGAGTTTCTCTAGAGAGGGAAACCAAGCATAACCATCGTCTTCAGTGCAGCACTGGGTAGGGATATGAAAAACATTCAGCTCTGTCAGATGAGTTGGGACTCCATCTTAACTGCTCTACAGCTCGCTGCCACAAGGAGCAAACTTTCTGCTCTTTTTATGACTCACTTGGGGCCAAAGTTGAATCAGATTTTCTTTGTCGTTCTCTGATAAAAATGGTTGATTACAGCTCTTTTTTCTGCCTAAACTCTGAGTTTGACCTTGCTAGCCATGATGCAATGCTAAAGGACCTTGTGACATGATTACCCAGCTGTTATCTCAATGTCAGATATGGCTGCAAAATGGGGATGGCAGAAAATATGTGCTACCAAAAAC
Source organism: Siniperca chuatsi (assembly GCF_020085105.1). Taxonomy (NCBI): domain Eukaryota; kingdom Metazoa; phylum Chordata; class Actinopteri; order Centrarchiformes; family Sinipercidae; genus Siniperca; species Siniperca chuatsi. The sequence goes on from NC_058048.1 coordinate 21,966,378, forward strand.
TGTGATTGGCCATGCAGGATGTGAGAGATTCTAATATCAAGTGGCCCCATGTTGCAGCCTCCCCAGATGGATTGGTCAGTTGTCTCTGTCTGTTGTGGGATATGTGAGATCAAGTGCCTCTTCACAGCCAAAGATATGACACTGCAGGACTTTACAAGAACCAAAGGAAGCTGCTTGATGAATGAAGGACTGGCACTGGCCCGTTACCATGACAACAACCATCAAGTGCAGTGCCAGTTGCATGTCTGCAAAGTGAAGTACTGTGACTTCATAGTTAAGTGTCTTAAAGATGTTGTCATTGACAGCATCTAGGACAGTGAGTTTTGGGATCATGTTACCAGAGCAACACATTATTTGCAGACTTCTGTTCTGCCAGAGCTGCTGAGGAGATGGTCCAGGTCTTGCCATAGCAGCAACCACCTGCAGACGTGACTGTAGATCACTGTCCTCAACTCAATGTTGTCTGAATTGGTGTGTGGACTCTGTTTTGAGTTTGACATTTTCCTTAAGCTAACATTTGGTGCAATACCTAAGTTGACATTTCATTAAGATTCTGTGCAATTTTTTTGATATCTGGTACAATTTTAATGTTGACCTTTTGTTTACATTAGAGGTGATTTAATTTTCTTTTGGTGCAAAATGCATTTTCCTTTATCTGATAGAATATTCGTTTTCATTTTCTGCAGTATCCAACTTAACTAGAGGCAGATACAGCACTACTCTCACTGGATAAATGATTTCTCTAAATAGGTTACACAAAATAATACTACTGTTTACTTTTTTGACTTACACTTGTGCTTGTAATGATAGAACAAAACTTAGTTTTCTTCATTTACTGGGTTATGATTCACAAGTACAGTTTTCATAGCACTCTTCAGGGACTACTCATGAAAGTTTTACTTATGTTTAACACATATTAATCATGAAAATCATTACAAATAAGTTTACTCAAATGGAACAACAGACTCAGAGAGGTTGCTCAAGACAAAGCTTACTATCTGTCTAATCTTACTATATTTTTATCCAATTTGGTCTCGCTGACACCGTCACTGGAAAAGCATGCAAAATTGAATACTTTCCCCTCAAAAGCCCAGTTACTCTTTCCACAAAGATTCAGCGATTTGTATAGTCTTTGGTGTCGTCCACACCTTTGGCAGCCATTTTCCTCTTGTGAAGGCCAGTATTTTAAGACAATCTTGTAAAAGGCCAACTGTGTCAACAATATAAAAACTCCTGTCTGCTACGACAGTGTCCCCTGATTGTAAGTCCAGCAATATATTTGTCAACAACCCTTCCTCCACATGCTTTAGTTATGAAGGAAACAACTCCTTGAGGAGTATCACAGATCAACAACTTAACAGTGTTGTGGTGCTTGTAATTCCACTGGGTCATAGCCTGTGCAAGCAAACTACATTGTCTGTTGATAAATACTTTAACAGCCACTCTAAATTCATATGTTGTCCTGAAGCACATGGGCATTGTCTCTCTTAACTGCTGACTTTCTGGCCATACAACAAGGAAGCTAAATTTTGCATTTAAGATGTCAATTCACATGTCAAGTATTCTGCACACATATGATTCTTATAAACTGACTAAAAGTCATACATAAATTGTTAAATAATGATCATCGAATCATTACCAAATAATGTTTTGTATCCCTGTTATATTCACTTTTAATCAAAGAAAAATTTAAATGATGTTTAACAAAGAAAAAGTTTAGAGGGTGCTTTGGGAGAGTGCCCCCAACCCACTGTGAATGTATATGAAATAACTAGGAAAATAAAAATGTTTTCCCACCAGCTGACATTGCTAGGCTCCACAGGACTACCTGGTTGACCCTGACGAGGCACTCACTCTGTAGGATGTATGGGACCAGATGGCATATGTGGTGGCCAACTCCATGTCTGGCTATAACGCCACAGGAAGCAATTTGTGCTGGCCGCAGAAAACTTAGGAGGATACCAGGAGGGAGAAAACGGTAGAGTCCAAAATTCAAGCATGTCCATGTGACTCAAGGAGGGTGGTGGGTGGTAGATATGAAACATGGCAGCTGTGTTAACAGACAGACATGGATTTTCAAAAAGGAAGAGTGGCAGTCACCTGAGACAGAACAAGACAAGAGAAAAAAACATTCTCATAGTCTTTGTCATTTCTCTCTATATTCTTACTCTTACTAAGTTCAATCTCACGGTCATTTTAACAAGAAGATAAAGATAGATGCAATATAAGGTTAGACAAACAGGCCATGGCTATGTACAGCACAACTATAAAACCCAATGGGGGAGGTGTATATAGATTTTTCTGTGGAGAAGTTAAGATGGCTGCAAATGCTATCACATGGATGTTTAGGCTTTGCACTTAACTGCAGGAGTGGAATAAGTGCTTGAACAGCCTACTACTACTAATTACTGTTATTGTTACATCTAGTATTACTCAAGAAGAAATAAGTTGACTTGTGCTCAAAATAACTCATGTAAGAGCACAAAAGTAGCAACAGCTTTCCACAAGTTGCACATGCTTAGTTTCTTATATAACACTTTATTGTCATTATCTCCTATCATTGTCCTCACATTTACTGCAGCCAAGCAGCATCCCTCCTCCTCTGCTGCTTGTAAGTTATACAGTATAAACAAGGATATAGACATTCAGTATTTCCTGATTTAGAGGTCAGTCTATCCACTATCTAAAATAGGCTAGACACTGGAGAGCCAGGTCAAAGTTCAATCAGACTGAACTGAACAGAGCCAACAATTCATGAATATGTCTCGCCCCTGTCTTCATTGAAATAAATGGGGAACTAATTTAAGTCTGACCACACCTTCATTGTGCTGTAACAGGATACCTGTAGCCACTCTATACTTCTTGCCTTCCTAAAGGTAGTTTTATTTTGGGATTCAATAAATATTTATAATTACTTGCTACCCCTGCACTGCGGACTGTGCGACAGTACAATTTGTTATTGATACTGAATGAGAAAGTAATGAGGAGGAGCTGAAACATGAAACCACAAAGTGCTGTTGTTCTCTTGTCTCATCAGGCATGCTTGTGTACTAATACACATCAAGCACTTCCTCTCACCCTTCCCTTTTATTCTCTGCATCCTCTCCTCCCATCTCGACTCACCCTCTCCTTTGCAACATGACAGCACAGAAACAAAGAGAGAGATGACCGAGCAAGCCCTAGACCTGTTTACCTCTCTGTCCTCTAGGACACTCCTGCAGAGACCATAAAGTTTCTGCTGATGTATAGTTACAGCCAAGCCATTCAGTGTAGAAATATTGCCACTGCACATGAAAGAAGTGTGGGCGATAAGAGACCCACAACAGCTTGTGTGAAAAGGCCATGCCAGCGGGGGTGATACATTACAGCTCCATATCCTTTCCCCTCCTGGAGTTTGTGTGTATGTGTGTCTGTGATTACTTGTTAGTCTGTGCATCTTCGTGTTGTGCCTCGTAGAGGCAGAAGACTGGACAGAAGTGAAATAAACCTTTGATAGCAGATTCAGTCTACTGTGGGGAAAGCATGGCCTCTCGTGACTCTGGGCTGACTAATAGGTTTTGAAGTATAAACAGGGTAAGGTTGTGAGCTGTTATGAGTGGTGGGATGTCAGGGCACAGATTGTGGAGAGGAAAGGAAAGCAATCATGACTAACTTTCATAACAACAAAATAAACCTAGAACTGCAGCAAACATTGTATGATACACATATATTGAACACATGACTCCTGAAGTAAATAGTGGGTTTGCAGATGCAACAAAAGCATGGAAGCACTAGCAGTTAAAACCCATGCTTTAAACAAACTGAAGCTCTTTTTATATATTTATATTTCTTTTCATGTATTTTTTTTTATTCCAACTAGCAGGAGGTAAATAGCATCCATTACCAAAAGCGTTCCTTATAGCACACTCTTTTTGTTTCTCTTGCTTGATCTCACCCCTTTTCTGACTCTTTCACATTCGCTGTTCAAGTGTCTCAGCAACCACATATTCCATATTCCAACATATAATTCACAATCTATTTCAGAATCAAACGATGACATACGGGCTCAGACTGCTAAAATGGTTTGTGATGGCATGGCCTTTGCACAGTAATTTCCCTGCAATCACAGGTAATCAGCCAGGTGGAATACACACAAAAGCTCACTGTCATTGCTCGACTTGACCCAGAGCCCAGCATGTGATCTTTACATATCCTCTCTTTTTTTCCACATCCTTTAGAAATTTTACAGCCTGAAAAAGTATCGATACTGTGCTGACCCACAAACTCATCTGAACACAGCGTCTAAACAATATACATTATTAGATTTTCTCCCTTCCTGTGGTAGATTTGGGGTTGTCACTTCCTGGTTTATTTTGTAGTATTCTCTTTCCCTTGGGTGTCTTGTGTTTTTACTTCCTGTCTGTGTTTTCCCTCCAGTTTTGATTGTTGGTCCTCCCTTGATTGTTGGCACCTGTGTCTCGTTATCTCACCTCCCCTAGGGTATTTAGTCTTGGTCTTTTCTTTGTTCAGTTTTGGATCATCGTTGTACACATGGTGTTGTTCCTGCCATGCCTTGTCTCTAAGTTGTGTTGGATTCTTTGTTCTCCCCTGGACTTTGTTTGGATTTTGTCTGCTCCCTTGTGTACTGTTTTTCCACCTTGGACTCACACCCCTGCTATCACCTCTGCTAGCCGGTAACTTATCTGCCTTTTGTCTGCCTGTACTTGCCTGCATACCACCCCACAATAAACACGGAAGTTCCGGCTACTTCACCTTGAGACCGCTTCCTCGTCATCTGCTTTTGGGTCCACTTACCTCCATACAGCACCCCATATGACACTTCCAGGAAGTCATTGGACTGTTTTGACAACTTTGGTGCATTCAAGGACGCTCAATCATAAGATATGTTAGCCTGGCATCGCATGAACTCTGTTAATTTTTGATTTCCAAGGGGTGCTATCATCACATGCAGACCAAAATGCAATTGGATAGAGCAACAAAACATGTGACGTAGTGCTGAGCAACACATGCAAGTTGGGTCAGTGCTTGGTCTGTTTTTAAGCAGGAAAAACCTGTATCAAACCCGTCCCATAATTGATAAACAGTTGTGATTGGCCCAACTAAATCCAGGATGGGTGGAAATCTGTCTGAATGGGAGGGGGGCCAGATGTATCTGCCAGAGCAAATTAAACATGAGCTTGGCAGATTCGTCTGGTTCCCAGGCTGCAGTTATTTGACAGCTCTGCTAAAGAGTAACTTATTAAATTCAAGAAAGTTCACATTATCCTTTTCACAAGGTCAATATTTGCTTACTTTTTGTCCTCTGGGTTTGATTTTTCACCAAAACTCATGAATGCAATGCTTTTTGGCAGTCTACTCTGAAATATCTAAAATAGAGTATCCCTGAATGCACCACATAATAATTATACATACAGTATCTACCAAAAAAATGTTCAGTGGAAACTAATGGAACTAATGTGAGGGAGGGAAAAAAATCTAAAAACATATGGTATGGCCAAAAAAAACAACAAAAGACTAGGTGGAAACCTAGTATATGTGCTAAATTGTGGCACGGAATTGAGGACTGTCCATGCCTCGCTGTAAAACCCTCTTGAGGACGTAATTCAGGACTGTTCGTGCCTGTTCATTTTGAAAGAGCAACGGCCAATGGGGAAAACCACTTTTAATGTACTTCAAGCCCTATTTAATAAATCAAAACAGGTCAGTTAGGAATGGAGTTAGGTGATCTGGTCAAAGTGTTGCTGTTCTGGATAAAAACAATAATTAATACACAATGAAGAGTTATGCCAGTAAGAGACAAACGTGACCAAACAGAACAAAAGGCAACAGATGGAGCTAAATTCTGCAGCAGTCATGAAAGTCATTAATAACACTTTAACAAATATTTGTGACAGTGATTAATGGCATGAGAGTTTAAATTGTTGTCATGTAGCCAGTGGTTTAGCTGAGACATACAGTAAGTACAAGCTGCCAGCTACACACATCTGATTCAAGACACTCACACAGATATACATGCACACACACACAAACACAAACTTTCTGTGTATCGCAATCACAGACTTTGAATCAGTTTACAGGATCATTTTCTTGCTATCTTATCATGATAGATAAGCCATTCAGGAATGCCTCAAGCTGTGCAATACTGTGATTACAATCTCAGATAGGCCCTTTATTACCCAGTTGTTCCTATTTTTTTCAGTGATGCACCCTTTTTACCGGCTTTGTCATTGTTCTCTTCCAGCCACGTATCCCTCGTGACACTTAGTGGAAGAAAAATTAACCCCTTGCCCCCTTCCTTGCCCCTCACACTCAAGCTCCTCAGCAGCCACTTATTTTGTTTTTTCTTTTTTGGAAATGGAAAAGGAAACCAATTAATTTCAAGGCAGAAATGCAGGCTCTCACCGTTCTTGATCTGTGTCCAAGTGATTGAATGAGTCTGCTCCCCAGCTGAGCTGACCTCAAGACACAGTCTCTCCTGACTACTCTTTCATAACTATACTCACTCCCATGCTCTTTACTCTCCAAATGGCTTCTCCATTGTAAGCAAACGCTAGCTAGGGATAAAAATACTGTGTCTGTCTTTGTGAGATAAAGGCCTAATGAAGTAAACATTCCCCACACTAGAAACAAACGCACAAAAGTGGAAAAAAAAATATATATATGCGTTGGTGCCAATTAGTTCTTAGTTTAGAATATTAAGCCTGTTTTCCTCTTGAAGGGTGATAATGTAGGAATGCTTCACATTTATTCTCTCTTAATGCTCTTTATGAGTATTATATAACTGAAAAACAGACAAATCACAGCTTGTAGCTTGAATCTTAAGCAAAAGCAATGCGAGCTGTTGCTGTCAGTGAATCACAATGTCCAGAGGGAATGCCTGGATTTTAAACCCCATTGTGCACATTGTTAAACCCACACAGGTTCGTTAAAATATGAGTGCTACAGACTGCCTTTAGGGGTTGAGGGTGTGGGATGAGGCTCAGCTCTTTGTAATAGCGGGATCTGTGGTGTGTAGCCTGTGGATGGCATGCTGCCCTGCAACAGGCATCCATGTCTGTGCCTTAGAAATGGAGTCATGTGGTACAAGCTTTCTTTTTTCTCTCTGTTTCTTTATTTGTCTCTCTCTTTCCGTGTCTCTTTTTTTGTCTCCTTACATTGCTATGCTAGTAATAGAGAATTCAGCCTCTAGAAGATGTAAACGGGGGGGGGGGGGTTGATGAAGTGAGGATGGAGAAAAGGGGCAGAGAGTTGGAACGATGAGGCAAGGAGGAATAGCTGAGCAGCGCAGAAGACATAGAGCTGAAAAAACAATGTTGCAAAGAGTAAACAAAAGAGACATACTGTAGATAAAGTGAAGTTAAACAGTGTCATATAGAAAAACAGCAGCAAGAGGAGAGTGAGAGTGAGAGAGAAGACATTTTCAGAGTTGTGCTGGCAGGCAAGAAGGCAAAAACACTGAATTCAGGTGGGAGCTGAGGTAGGTCAAGACAGACCAGCCAGAGTCTCCAATGTCATCCTGAAACTCTAACCATCAGGTTTTAACCTCATTGTCTTTATGGCACTATGCCATTGACAGTGGTAGTCACCCAAGCAAGCTGTAAAATAAGTTATGTTTCCATTAAAATGTTGCACAAGGAAATTGGTGAACATTTTGCTTAATAAAAAGCTAATTAGCGTGTCCCCATCAACTACCCCATATGGAAATATATTCAATAGGATTACATAATTAATCCAGACAACCCCGCTCTTTTTCATTTTCTATTTTTATAGCTTTCTGGTGGAGTGGTAACAGATAACGATAAGTGGCAACTTGACATAAATGCTTTGTTTACAATAGACAAAGCAGAAGCAGGTATAGAAATATCATGATCAAAATCTGTTTCTATCAGCCCTTACTGCATCTTTTTGATACGCTAACTTTTCCACCACAGACAGTTTTGCATTTGCATTATTTTTTATGCTTGTTTTGAAAATGTTCACAAAACCATGTGGATGGAAACATACCTGTTGTTGTTATTGTCTATCTTTTACATTTTCAGTTGTGATTATACAGTCATCAGTGCTGGAGGTCCATTTTCCAAAGGAACAGATTTAAGCACATCAGCAGGCTTTTTTCCTAACACCTCCACTGCTCAATTTCATGGCATTCGAACACTTGGGTCTACAGGTAATTGAAAATAGCCTGTTGTTTGACAAGCTATAAAACCATTCACCAGTCATTAGCCCAGCCAATGAAAAGCATGTTTTCTCAATTAGGCTGCTGATAATAAAGTCACCTTGCTGGAAACTCAGATTTCTCTGTGGTACAGAGGAAGGCAGGCAGGCCACATGTGAAGGCAGTGATTGTAGTCTGACCTTAGAGACCTTGCTTCCCTCCAGGGGCACAGCTCCCACTGAGCCTTAATTATAACCACATGCGGCCCTCAAACGCAACCATATCTGATTCTAGATTAAACCACTTTGACACACTAAATTGAAATGAGAATTTTCTGTGAAAATGAGCCTGGCTTAGGCTGACTCCTAGGAAATGTTAACGCCAGAAAATCACAATGGATGTGTGGATTGAAGTGGTGATTGTAGACCTGATAGGATGCTTACTCTAGCTGCCACAGTAGCTTAACCAATTACCCGCTAAATGCAGGATGGATCATAGCAGGATAACCTGCAGAGCCACAGATATAGCCTGTGGGTATACAAGAGAGGGAGGGAGGTGCAAGAGGATGTTGTCCCATTTTCTCTGTTAGAAAACACTGGCTATGTGTGGGCGCATCTGTGGCCAGTTAGCAGTGTTCTCATCAGACTGGGTCACTACAGGGACAATGCTCAACTTATTGCACCTCCCTGAGCCTTTTCTACCTTGTTGAGCCTTTTCTCTCAAAGTTGTCCCCAATGCAAGCCTTTGGATGGATGGCTTCCTCCATCTTCCACCCTTTAACCCACAACAGTGAGACGTGACTCAGCTGTGTCACAGTCGGATCAGTTGAAGAGATCCTGTGCTGAATAAAACAAGACAGAGAACTTCAGCATGTGGCGGGGTACAAATTGCTTTACTACCAAGATTTTTGGTGTAGGTTTGATTTCACCTGTGTCAGGTGTAGTGTTAGAAACATGCATTGCACCGTGAGGTTACTGTGAGCTGTAATTCAGCCCGGCACTTGATTTCCCTTGATAATAGCTGTGGCTCATGTCGGGTGGTTGGAATTTGTTATTTGCTCTTAAATAGTGCCAGCAGAAGAGATAATATATTCCTGCTCTACAAAGTGTTTCTCTCCTCTGCTGTCATGCTTTAGCGCTTTGTCTTTTAAATGACCTTGAAGGGCTTTGGCCCCTTGGATCCACATGGAAGCCCTTCTGCAGTGAAACTGCATACTCTTCTGGAGTAGGTCATACTCTTCTGGCCTCCCTCAACCTGTGTTTTCTCAGTCTTTGTGTCTTTAGCTTGGTTGTCCTTCAGACTGAAATCATAATGCTACATTGTTTGCAGTTTTTGAGTTATTAAGTTTTCATATCTTGCTTAGAAAAACTCATAAAACATTTTCTTTTAATGGAGATTTAAAAAAAAATGATCTCAAAAGCATATTTTTCTGTCGTACGAATTATTCATTTTCGTAAAAAAGCATTCACTGTTTGCCATTGATTGATCCTGCACCTCCCCTTCCCTGAACTCAAACTACTACTCATATCCATGTTCTCTAAATCCTTTTTTACATGTAAAGTGAAAAGAATTACAATTTACCCAAGTAAAAATTCTGTTTCAATATGCTCCCAAACCTCTGACATTTGAAGCAGTATTAAAAATCTTGAGTGCCCTTTATTAGTGAGCAGCAGAAATTTGCTAAATCGGTAGAAGGTCTCCTTTTACAAAGCTCTGGCGCAGCCTTCAACCCTTCCCTCAATGCTCTCATCATTCCCCTTTCTCATTGAGTTATGGTGGCTTGTGAATCGCTTAGGAATGAGTGAGCTAACTAGTTAGTTAGTGAGAGATGAAATGGAAAAGATTAAGAATGAAGGAGATTCAAGATATTCATATGCAAATTACTGAATACTTTTAGTCTTGCATGCTAAAATGTCTTGCATTGCTGGTTGCTCAGTTGTAGCACTGTCTTCCACTGATCACTAGTTAAAAATGCAGAGTGAATAGAATGAACTTCCGAAAATGAGAATATGTGCTGGAAAGTGAGACTGAAAGGCCAGACTGTCTGCACCTGGCAAATGAATCCTTGAGTCAGTAAAACTGATCACTGACCTCACCTTAGAGATACATTATTGTTATTTTGTGCTGCTGGGCAGGTAAATACTGAATAAAAGCAAAACAGATTGTGACAGGAAGTGTTGCCCAGTAAGGCATAGAATATATTAAAAGAATGGGTTTACAATGCAGAGTGTGTAGCAGTGGGTGTGTTTTGGCATGAGCTTCCAATCTGTCTTCTGTGTATCTGAGAAACAAATGAAATACTAAAATAAAATGGCCTGCCCTTTCTAATTTGAAAAAAGAAATGATCCAGTGGATGCTGATTTAAGGAGTGAGGGAGCAAAGCACAGAGGAAAGACAGAGCAAGGAGAGCAAGTGATGATCCCTATTGCAGCTAGATTTTCAATCCATGAAACAAGTGAGAATAGTGAATAATAATAATGAAATAGTCACTGCTCAAGCTAACGCACACACTGTCCGACAGTAATTAATCTCCTTTTGGGTTACAAATGGTTAGCTTGCTCCTGCATTAACCTCCGTCAGTGTTGACACTGTGCTAATCTCTTCTCCTCTCTGACATTCACGCTGCTGTTTCTGAATATAGGACATCCAGCTTGGAGTCGAGCAGAGATTGAAGAGGAGGGCCCATCCTCAGCCCTTTACTCCTTTACCCTTGTGCCATTGCCTCTTTCCTGACTGAGTAATTGAATGGCTGAGACTGTCTCATCTGTATTGGGAGAGCAAGTAGAGAGGAGTTGTTGGCAGACCCCCACTGCATCAACCTAAATGCCAGGTAGCAGCATATTAAGCAGTCCAGTAACTGTGAGCTTTGTTTGATGGACACATGATACAAATGACTGCACTAAAGGCATGTCTCACAGAATTTTATTTTTTCATCTTTACCTTTCCTTTGCATGCAGGGAAGGGAAGTAGTAAACATCTCTTTGGAAGGCAGTGTTCAGCAGTGGTTGGGATGCTTGTGGGGTGTAGGGAGCCGGATTGAGAGCTAAAAGATTAACTGTGTGTGTGTTGAGTGGGGGGGTTCTTCTCTTTATACCTGCTCCTAGAAAAGATCTATCCATTCGCAAACCCTGTGGGACATTCAACATGGTAAAAGTGCTTCAGGACTCACTTCTGCAAAATCCATTTTCCTTTAAAAAAGAGAGAGGTATGGCCTATGCATGTCAATACGACAATGTGTGTGGATAAAGGAGGGAAAGGGGAGAAAGCTAGGCACGTCATTGGATTATGGAGGGGAGAAAGGTCGATAGGGGTAACAGGTAGGGGGGGCATCAGTGAGAGAAAGCCCTTTCATCTCTCTCTGACGTCTTCAAATACAATGAGCCTCACCCACTGCACTCTGTGTTGATATTAACACACTGCACACGCACGCACACACCCAAGCCAAACATTTAAAAGCACACACAGTGCAGACACACATGTATCTCCCCTCACATGTGAGCTACCTTACCACATTCCCTCTGTCTGGATGAATGTCAATGAGGACGCTATTGATAACCTAAAAGGTATTCGCACCATTGCCCCCTCCCACTAGCATATTTTAATATATTTTGTACACGTGCATGTGAGCAGATGAGTGTATTTACAAGCCGTGAAGAGGCACCAGATTGCAAACGTACACGTCAGAGTCTCTCTTCCTGCCTCTATCACTCCATTGCCGACTTCACTGATGGGAGAGTACATCAAAAGAGGAAATGTTTTGAAGAAAACACAGGATGTGGGCGGGAGGCAATACAAAATCCTGCTTGAGGATGATTTGACAGACAGAAAAATAATTTTATCATTGTTATATTGTCTTTTTCATAGTTTTCATTTGCACTAAAACAACAACATTTTAGGTCCTTGGCTTTGTTGACATAGATAGTTTTTCAAGCTGATGCAGTCATGCACCACACTAATTAGAGATAGCCTTACAACTCAATCACTGTTAGTCTGCCAGAGCCAGCCGAATTCTGGTGTGCTTTGGATTCAATGTGGGAGGAAATGAAACAGTAAACCAAGTTTAAAGCAGCAATAACTGATTTATTGATTAGTGCAGCTTTAAGCTTTATTCAACAATCCAACACCTTGTGTAGGTGGTAGAGGTGGTGATTCAAACATGGATCAGAAGCCTGTAGGCATAGCTTTGTCAGCGCCAGATTTCCCTGCAATCCACAACCACAGTTTCAACTAATAGTTAAGTATTCTCATCACAAAGTGACAGAATCACATCTGGCTCTGTGAGACAACTGTGCTGCAAACAGACTAATTAGAGCCTGATGAACCCCAACATATGGAAAGAAGTACATTGTATCATATATTTATATTACAAATCTAAAGTGCTGCTATATCTATTTAGTCAATTACTGAACTACATCTGCATTTAATAATGCATATGTATGAGTGTGTAGTGCATGATAGAGCTCACTGGGTTTCTCAACATTCAGGTAGAATTGTTCACAGACCCGGTTTCTTTCTAGTGGCTGCATATGTGTATGTAGCATTTTATTTTGTGTTTATCTGTGCTGGAGGCTCTTTGCAGTTAGCAGTGCTCAATGCTTGTTATTGTGAGCAAAATGTCTTCTAGCTATATATCTCCCTCTTTCTTATTTTTTCTCTGTCTCTCTCTCCACGGCCATGAATCTGCAGATTAAATTGCTGTAAGGCGAAAGGTTGGTATGTATTTTTGTGTCCATATGTTTGACTGTGTGTATGTATCTCTTGAGGGGGCGTTTTACTGCTTTTGACAGACAGAGAGGAAGTGGTGGTGTGATGGGCAGGGAGGAAGTGAGTAGATGACAGAACGGTTTGGATCTTAGAAATAGCAAACACAGCATTTGTTGACATAAACCACAATTTGCTTGCAAGGTTTTTTTTCCTGCAGTAATGATAAAGCAGATAGTTAAGGCAGATGTGTTACAGTGAAGGGATTTGTTTTTGTACTCCTGATCACTAGCAAAGTATTACAACACAAACAAACAAAGGTAGTGTTTTCACTTGTATGCACATTTATACCCATACCCTTTTATATTCACTACCCACTGTGCCTAAATCAATATGATTGATTTTGATAATTTTATCCAAAATGTCACACTTCTAACATATGAAATGATTCAACCTAAGTTCCTCTATTTTGTGATATAAATATATAATTACAGTGTAAGTAATTAGTCAGAAAACAGTATTTGAATGCATTTTGGCAGCTAATACTGGAGTTTGACTTATGGTTGGTTAATCCTTTATGCAGAAATTCACATGCTTACAAACACAAAAGACATTACTTCCATTTGTAAGGGGCAAGTGAAACCTGTTTTTAAAAGCTCAATTTGAACATGCTGGCTAAATTGAAATAGCCTTTGACCTGACTGGAATTACTGTATTTGCTGCTCTGATTATGTATTTAGGTATAATCATAGAGCAGGGGTAAGGTTTTCCAGTAGAGCCTTTTAGAAAAAATATTGTACATTGCAGGTGAGACAAGAATTTACCACCTGTGATAAAGCACAGTGCACTGTGATAAACAGAGTCAAGAGGCTTTAAAGTGGGGGGACAGACATGCATATAATATCACTATAATCAAGCACAGAAATCATTGTAGATGAGTTATCAGGAGTCATACAGGGGTGTGCATTATGTGTGGTACACAGTTAAAGCCTGCATTGCATTTGAAGCAGTCATGAGTGTATTGACCAAGAGCTTTCTCAAGTGAGTTGTATAAGAGCTTCCCCAGCTGCACTGAGGTGGGCCTAGGGCTATTGGGCACATGCCAGCTCTTAGCCCTGTCAGTTGGCTATGTGACTGGTGTGTGTGAGTTGGGGGTAACAAGGTGACAGCGATGGTATCTGGGTGAGCAATGAGCAGCGAGGTGCATGCAGGCCATCTGTAGTGAATACTGTGTTACTGCTCAGAGGTCAAATGCAGAGAGGGATGCAAACCACAGGGCTGCTTTTATTTCTTTGGCCTAAGTGACCTGCAGTATCTCCTCTCATATGACTCCTCATATCCCATCGAGGGCAGGACCATTTGTCCATGTGATCCTGCATCTTATCGGCATCTCTGGATCGATGGAGACTAACTAAATTCAACCTCTCGAAACGGACACAGAGAGAGTTTCGGCTTACATAAAAAGGGCCCATGGCTTATTTAGTCTATGCAGCACTAAAATATAAGATAGTGTTTTCCAAAGTTCAGCGTAACCCAGTCCTCCTTTACTGTAGAAAATAAACTGTAGTATTGTCTTTTAGTTGGTGCCAGAGACTTGTAGATTTGAAAGAAAACACCATTTGAAATGAACTTCAACACACAAATTCAAATTTATAACAAACAATATTTTGACCACAGTCCATGATGTTGATATGCAGACACATACACAGACACAAGACATGCTGTTGATAAATGACTGTGATAACCAAGAGCCATCGATTCTCCAATTTCACTGTCATTGTAATCAATGCTGAGCAAGTTTTCTCCAGGTCTATTCCAGTGTAATGATCTCAGATATCTGTAATTGCTGATGGTAATGAACAGTGATGCTTGGGATCAGAAGGTTTGCTTCATATAGTACAAGGAATTTGATACTTAGCTGAAGCCGTGGCAAATAACAGGGCTGCTGCTGATGGTTCAGGGAGAGAGAGATGGTGATTCTCTCTACAGGAATGCCAGGAGGTTAGCAGGATGGGGCAGGTGCTGAAGATAGGGTGCCACCATCAAAGCAGAGATCTGTGACTGCTGTTGTCACAAGCAGGGTACCAAAACCTTTCATCTGCCCATGCCCATGCATGATCTCCCACATGTGCCCTCCCCTGACTAAGTCTATGTGCTGTGCAATCCATCCGTACCAGCCATGTCGGACAAGAGGGACTTCAAAAGGTAGAAACGCAAATGCAGTTTTATCTGCTTCCAAAGGCCCACTGCCGGTCCTACATTTGTACCTGTGACCCCAAGCGGAACAATGATGGAACACCAGTATCTTACAGCTGATATATTTGTTTAGTAAATCAGAACAGAGTAAAACAAATAGCAAACAATGCAGCATAACAATAGATGTAGTGATAGCTCCAGGTCAGCTCTTGTGCCCACGTACCTTTAGCTTTGCATCAACCACTGGCACAACAAAAGCCATGTCTGGATCTAATGGGAAATTCAGGTTGATTGCAAATTTCAAACCTTAGTCTGCATGGCTGAGTGTGTGACATATATTTCCCATTACCACTATGAATCCTGTAATTACTTTCTGAGCCTTCTGAGAGGATGGCACAGAAGTGTGTGCATACACCAGGCAGCCCGGGCAGCCACTTTCACTCTTGTCTGCCCTCTTTGGCATGCAATATTGTTCATATTCCATGGAGAAGTACAGTATCTTAGTGCTACATGATTATCTATCTCAAGTAGCCAGAACCCTGTCTGGAGAAAATCTCATAACAAAATCTGAAAGTGAGACTTTAGGTAATCCTTAGACAGCTATTCGATTGGCTGCAAGTTTGAAAGTTAGCCTCAGGAAACGGCACCTCTAGTTGGGCACATACAAGTTCCCTGCAGGGGAAACAAAACTGGTTATAATTGACACACCCCACAATTCCTACACTTCCTATTTTTACCACCTTGTGCCTAAAAGCCAGAACTTGGCAAGACAGGGGTCTGTCTATACAATATTACACAATAGTAGCCTACAATTTACCCTGCTGCAACATCCATATCCATTCATTATGAACTTGACCCTCTGTACCACATGCTCATGTGCATTGTTTTACCCTCTTGTTATGATAAACGTGATTGCTGCTGTATATTTTGAGAGGGCATATACAGTATTCAGCTCCTTAGAAAGCAACCGATCCCCCACCCCCTTCATTACTCTCCTAATGATATATCAGTGTTAGCAACCCCAAAAGCACAAGCCCTACCCATCAGTGGTCCATTTCCAACAGGTCAGAGCCAAGGAGCGCCACTATCCCGCCTTGGACTCCATATGGCCAGGTTTTGAATCTGGTTTGTCCTGGAGGGGGGTAAACGGAGTGGAACTGACCCCAAAATGGACTCATCATAGGTGTGATGGCAACAGATGAGGGAGTTTAGTCCACATGGCCTCCCTTTGCTCATTAAACTGGCCTGCACCTGTGTTCCTGCTGCACAGCACATCTGCCAGCCATACCCCGGCTCCTCTTTACTTTTCCCTCTGCAGCCCTCTCATGGGGTGATGCACTGTCATTCATGAATCTAGACACACATATCTCACTTTTAATCATGTCTATGCTGCACTGCTGCACCAGCCCCCTCGTCAGCATCTGTTCATGCGTATAGTTCTGATTATATGATATACAATATTGTGTATAGTATGCAGTCATGCCAACGGTTAGACACTGGATAAAACATACATGCCTACTTATCACACCCAGTCTCAGTCCAGATTTTTTAAATTTTCTGTTTTTAATTTTCTATGAGCTACACTGTGATGTGTATATAGTGACATCATTCACAAATATAAAGCAATATGGTGCCATTTCTGTGTTGTGTTGCTAAAGAGGGGGACTTTACTTGAATATTGGGCTTTACAGTTAATGCTCTAATATTCATGACCATGTTTTTGGATTCCACAATTACTGTAATTCTGGCCGGCTATGATATTGTGTCTTTATGTTTAAAGTGTCTGATATTTTATATAAACTCACACAGGTAAACTGTCTGACCTATCGCAGCCATTTGTTTGGAGCATGCTGTGATTAACCGGTCTGTGCTTCCAAGACACAGCTGCAGCTGTGGGCGAGAGCATTTTAACTTCACAGGCAACCTGCAAGTTGTAACCACATATTCTGTTTAGGGATGAATCCTTTTTATTTGGTGGCATGCTGTGAAGGAATGATTACTGAGACTAGTTTTATTTATATTTAGCCTGAAGAAGATGTGCTGATTTAATGCAAAGAAATGTAAAGATGTGTATGGTTTGAAGTAAGTTTTATAATTTTTTTTTAAGGGAAATGTTAAATTAAATGAAAGTATTTTGATCACAATCTCTTTGAGGCTGGTATCATTTTAGCAGTGATTGGGCAGCCCTACTTTAACATAGCGCATTTCTGTTACACATGCCATATCTCTACAAGAAATAATTTGAATATAGGGTACAATGTTGAATAAAACAGCACTATACTGAGCACTATGTTGTTTTCTATATTCTGGAGTATTAATGTAAGCACTGGGGACTGAGAATATATCTAAAAATAATATTCAATATTATTCACTCAGCCATTATTGTTTGGAAGCTCTTTGGTGCGGCCCAGTCTGCTCCCAGCCACTCATCTTCCTGTCTCTCTGAACTCAGCACTTCTACTCAAGAAAGAAAGCCATGCCGAGCTTCAGAGTTTAAATTAAATGCATGTCCAATATGTTTTCAAAGAATGGCACAGCAGTAGTCCAATAAGCTATAAGCATTACCTTCTGCTTTGTGTGTATCAAAGAGATTGCTGTCTGCCGCAGCCATGTCCTTGCTGAGCACTAAAGAAATGTTTGTTTTTTTAGCATTGATCCTGGTCCTTATGTTCCTTTAACAGTGTATTTTTTCAACCACACCAACTGTAAACAGACCAACCTAGACTCATCTGCTCTGAGCACTAATAATTTACTGGCACTGGAAACAGTGGAGACACATAAAATCCCTCACTCATTCTGTATTTGTTTTTATTTTCTATTGTTAAATTTCACAGTTTGAGCTCATGAAATGTCTCCCAGCCAATAGTGCCGTGTTTTCCAACTGTCTGCATGTTTTCCACCTGGTGTGCAGACAGAGCCTGCCTTTCTTCTGTAATTGTGGTGAGCTCAGTGGCATTTGTCATATATCCCTCTGTGTTTGGGTGCACAGGACAGAGCATTTTAGAACCATACATGATCTTCAGACAACTGCTTTTTGTGTGGTTCAAATGCCACAGCCATGTCAAGAGGAGCTAATTTTACTTTTCTCCCTTTTTCCATGGGGCTTTGTAGTTGATGTTAGAACTGCATGAAAAAAGCCAGGCAGTTTATTTTTCATTTATGGTGGCAAGCGTCATCAAGGGCACTAAACAATACACAGTCTGCATTCTTCTTTTCTTTCTTTCAAGTAGGCGGCGGAAGGGAGATACTAATGAGATGAGAAAAATGCTACACGAAGACGCCGGCTGTAGTTTAGCCTATTAAAAATGTGCATTTCCTTAACATCATTAGGAGAAAAACTGTGTGTGAGTGTGTATGTGTGTGGTGGTAGTCATGGTGATGGTGGCGGTATCTGTAAGGACATGTATGTGCATGTTCATGTGTGTTTGAGAGACAGACCAAGCTATAGAGGGTGAGAGAGTGAGACAAGAGGAAGGGTAAAGTAAGAGAAAAGAGGGAGCCATTTCAGCATATACAGTAGTGGATTATAGTACAAGCTGCTGTTGTAACACCATTGGCCTCTGTTGAATAAGGAAAAATAATGTCAAAACATGTGACATGAAGCTGGACAATGGCCATTATTAGTTAACACAGCAGATATGAAATGGGGGACTGAGACATTATCTTCTCCAAGGAGGGAACATGATTCTACTATGAATATAAGAATGAAATTGCTCTAAATGTTACAGCATGGATAATAGCAGTAAAGTGTGCTGCAATATGGGTGTCAAGTCAATATTTATGCGCCCAAGCATTATGCTGTGTGCTTGCTCCAGCTGACATTTTCTAATAGCTCTGAAATGTAGTATGTTTAGGCAACTGAGGGATGGAGGAGTAAACGAGGGAGATAGGGAGAGAATAGCTCTAGAACAATCCGAGAGGACGTGGAATACATAGCTGCCTCTCAGACTCCATTAGGCTGATGCATCCCCATAAAGCTTTTCTGTGCTTTTCCTGCTTATGCTCTATTCCTTGTTCAATACACAAAGTGATGTTTGAACCTGACACATTCAGGCCACAGCTGGTTTAGGCTTTCATACACTCATATTTCTGTCGTACGCATATTTTTTTCCAGCAGTGACTCTCTGAAATAAAGACTGAAGCATTGCAATCCTTATTCAGCACAATGAAAGGACAAGGCCTCAAATGCTCTGTGGAGTTGTCCATGGTACCGACAAAGACAATGCAGTTCATGCACGACTCTAAATCTTTTCTTACCCCCTAGAGCCATCAGTATGCCATGTGTCCATAGTCTGCCTGGCCCAAGATGGCTGCTTATGCAGTCGCTGGAGGTGATAGTAAGAGAGATGGCAGGGCCCTGGTCTCTCACGTTCTTCTTTCTGTCTCTCTCAGTACTTGTGACTGTCCCAGCCTGACAGAGTTTGCATAAAGCACACAGCAACACATAATATAATGACATTAAGTCAATTGGCCAACAAGGTAACTTTTGCCTAAGCAAGCACACATTTAGGAGTGGATCTTAGACAGGGCAAGGAAGGCAAATGCGATCATACACACAGGCATCCATATGAATGAACATGACAGAGGAAATCAGTGTTAGTTATTCAGCTGGTCTGGAGAACAGGCGAGAGGAACTGCACCTGGAGAATAAATCAAGTTGAGTTTATTTGTATACAGTAGTCCAATATCATATACAATGTCTCAGTGGGCTTATGGACCTGCATAAGCAATGGTTTTCAGCACAGCTCTCAAAGAAAGCAAGCATGTGTGTGTTTGCTTGTGCAGTATGCATGTGTGTTATAATTACAGCTGCAATAGTTCTTTACACAATTGAATAATCTGTCTAATTATTTTTTTAATTGTTCATTTAGTCTTTAAAATGTCAGAAAATTTAGTGAAATAGTGAAAAATCTGAACAAAATTTCCAATGCTTGTTTTGGCAGATGAACAGTCCACAACCCAAAGAGATTCAGTTCACAATAATATCAGCACAAGTAAGAATACCCCCAAAACTGAACTGCATCCAGACAAAAGTCCTACAGGCAGAATTAAAGCTGATACAGAATGTGAAATCTGGACAATGAGTGAAGGCCAAAACGAACAGCAGGCTCCTTTCTGTAGGGGACCTGGGTGTTCAGCAGAAAAGAAAAAAAAGAAAGGACACAAGCAAGAAACAAAAGGATAAAAATACGCATTGCCCTTGAGGAGAATGACAGAGATGAAAAAAATGACAGATGGACAAGAAATTTTTAAGATATTACACAGGCATGCAGTAAGTAAATGTCAGAGAGGAGAGGAGTGGAGGAGATGAGCAGTGGTCCAATGGGACATGTACCACATGGCTAGTAGGTCTTTACTGGCTACAGTCTTCTGTCACTGTTGCAGCAGGCTTCATTTGCTGTTTCACAGCCCTGCAGGTCTGCTGTTATCCACACTAGGGGCAAGCAGGACTAGCCAGTGTTAAGACAAATCTTACACGTTTATGCCACAGGATATAAAGCAGCTTTTGTTTATTTGAAGCTATAACAATGCTGTTGTTCTTGGTGAAAATGCGTGATATTTTTTAAAATCTTTGGGCTGCATTGGATAGTTTTGATTGGTTGTCCCAGTACTCGTAATACCTGTCACCATAAACACCATAAATACCATCATAGTCTCACAGCAGAATGAGTGAGCCACCATTATGCAGCAGAGTGTAGCTTTGAGCGCTCTGGGGTACCAGAAGAGTGGACAGAGAAGGACAAAAACATATATCAAATCCCAGGGGGTTGATTCTCAGTATATGGGCATGAACCGTAGAGTGGGGTGGACACTGCTGACATATATAGCGCCGTGTGGATGAGGCAATAGGTGCAAGAGATGTAGTGGTAGGTTGGAGCAGGGTGATGATGAAGTGACCCTGGTGCAAAGCGTCGCTTCTTCTCCTCCCTGCCCCTTTGCCACCCGCTGTAGCCAGGATTGATGAGAATGGGCCAGTGAGGAGACACTGGGCTAGATTACAAACATACTGCTTTGTCTTGTGTGCAGCAGTTCTTCAAAGTGTAGCACTGCTCCCTTTAATTGGTTGCAATCCCTCCAAAGCTATTCTCTCTGCACGGCCAGCACATGTTCTGTATTGTTCTGAGGGGGAAGGGTCGGAAGAAAGTGGGGAAGGAGGAACCTTGGGTAGGAAAATAAAGGAAGAGGTAGTAGAAGGAGGATCTGAAAAACTAACAGCTGCAAGAGTTGCTGGAGTGTCTTAATTTTCTTTATCATATCCTCACTGCTGGGTATGTGCGTACATGTGTGTTTTCCAAAAGCAGACTATGAAACATTCAGACTGCATGGCCTAGATTCAATGTTTTTTTCATTTTCTCAAGTCAGTCCAGAAACATGAAAGGTTGAGAAAAACAGTTTAAATGCAGCTTGTTTAGTAGCACTGGGATTGATAGGACTGTTTTTGTTTTTGTTGGAGAAGGAGGAAGGATTGAATGTGTTTGTGAACCATTTGAATGACTGCAAAGACTGAACCTGTTCTCATCAAATGAGGATGAATAGGAAAGAAAGATTAGAGGAGAGGTACTGGCATAGATTTTAATAATTCCTCCCTTTGAGTAGCAGGTGCAAGTCATACACAGGTGCTCACTTTTATTAGAGCCAAGTGTTGTATCCTAGCAAGCTGGCTGTGAGAATAGGCTGGTGCCCCACCCATGCCCTAGGGGCTGCTGGGATTGAGATTCTGATTAAGGTTTTAGGCCTGTCGAAGAGGGGATTGCAAATCATCAGCCCTGCTCTTCAGAGTTGTGGGAACCTGGCAGCTCTCGAGCCTTGAGGGTCCAAAACCAAACCCAGCAACCATTTAAGAGAAACCTTGATGACTCAGCAGGCTACATCCATATAGTCTCGTGGCCTGATGATCATGTGCTCTGAGGAGTATTCACAAAGTCAGAGAGAGAATTCAGAGTATGTTTGAGCATATTCTTACACAGCAGGGGATTTAATTGTGAGTCCATGAACTTGTGTTTGTTGAAAAGCCTTTGAGCATGGGACTTTGTTTGTATTTGTGTGTATTTCAGTGTGTGAGTGTGAGGCTATGCATGTGAGCACTGCGCATTTATTATTTTTAATGTGATTCCTGAATCACAGCGGAAGGCTGCTAATGAAGTTCATTGGGTGTCTGGGCTGCAGTAGTCTACTCCTGCTGTTAACTGGCTTCCTCCACCCATTTTCCACTCTCTCTCCCTTGCTTTCTCGCCCAGGCTACATGGGGAAAACTACAGAGATGCACCAATAATCAGGGGACAATCAGGGGACAGCCAGGAGAAGAGGGGTTGGGGTAATAATAAAAGGAATTAGGTTGGCGTGAAGAAAGAGAGCCAAGTTTGAGGAAACAAAAGAGGCTAAATGAACAGAGATGAGAGAAAGCAAAAAGGAAACAGACACAAGATGTGAGATATGTAGTGAAACAGATGTCAGACAGAGTCAGTGTTAGTGAAAGGGCTGCATGATGAGGAGTGTGAGATAGTGACCGAGGGAATGAGCAAAGGAGGGAGGTAGATAATATGCTGACCCACTTTGCAGACACCACCCTGAGATCCTAACCAGTGCTGCAATAAATAACACACGGCAGGCCAGCAGAGCCTAACAGCTGCTTGGTGGCAGTCTGTCCCTCCTCAGCCCCCCTCGTCCTCTGCCACCGCCTGCCCTGCAGCCTCTACCCATAACCTCACAACGCTATCACTTCCGCCACTCATATATTCAGCCACCCTTGATCACTGGATAGTTTTTGTGTATTTGCATGTGTACAAATGAAACATGCCTTCAGGCATGCGAGTGGATGTGGATGTTAAGCAGCAGTGGGATATCTGGGGATTGGTCAAGAATCAAAAGAGAAGGGTGAAAAAAAATTATGGTGTGAAGTTAACACACACGCACACGCGCACACACACACACACACACACACACACACACACACACACACAGGAGTCAAGGTATTCCTGTTAAAGTGATTATGTCCATAGTGTATATGTACACATTTTTTTAGAGGGAAATAAATGCTGCCTGATGATACAAAGATTAATGTAATGTATTAATGCAGTGTACTGTGAAAAAAAGTTGTGTTGTTTTGATTGTCAAAAACATTTGTTAGTGGCTGTAGCTCAGCATTTTTGCAAAGGTTTAAAGTCTGTGGGCCAACTTGCTTTTGGGAATCATTGATTTGCACTGTTTTATGTACCTCAGTCATGTCTCTCGTGAGGGAGGCACATTCATCAGCGCCTATGACAGACGAACACTTGTTGACTGAGGCAGGCAATTTGCTTGAATTTAATGGCAACTATACTGCAAAAGTATAAGGACACTTAAAGTATGTGGACACCCAAACATTACACCCAAG
The DNA here is from genome assembly GCF_020085105.1 of Siniperca chuatsi. Taxonomy (NCBI): domain Eukaryota; kingdom Metazoa; phylum Chordata; class Actinopteri; order Centrarchiformes; family Sinipercidae; genus Siniperca; species Siniperca chuatsi. The sequence goes on from NC_058048.1 coordinate 21,989,804, forward strand.
TGTGATTTTTGGTCATCTCATTCCAAAACTCCACTCTTCTCTGAAGGTTTATCACAAGATTTTGGAACCAGTCTGCAACAATTTGCTCCCATTCAGCCACCAGTGCATTAGTGAGGGAGAAAGGACTTCCTGTGATATCTCATAAAATAAAAGCTGGGACTCATAGCGACCAGGTTACATCGCTGTCTCTGTCTCTCTCCTCTGCTTTCAGTCTGTGTCATGGATGTATAAAGAGCTGCAGGTCTGTATGTCTGTTTGTCCGAGGGCGGGGCTGAGCTACACACATGCGCAGAGCAGACACAGCAGACAGGATGAAGCGTGGCTTCGGCTGCATTCACACAAAATCTGGCAATGTGGCTCCTTCCTGCAGGGTTGAGTGGAGGTGTGTGGAGGTGTGGCTGTGTTTATTTGAACTTTAGAATGTAACCACTGTGAAACAATCACAAAATAATGTTTTATTTCTCTGACTCGCTAACGCCGCTCCCTCTCTTCATTCACTCTCCATTTTGCTGGACCAACGCTGCTCTCTCACTCTCTCTGCATGGGGCCAACTTTGAATTGTGTGTTTACAAATAGCAACTGACAAATCCTACTCCTTCTGCCTTTAAAGACTAACTCATATAATCCGATTAATCACTTTATTCAAATTCAGGATTTTGTTCGAGGATTTTATATAATATGGAGACAGACATTCGAAGCTTCATTCGAAAACCTCAATAGAAGCTTTGAATTTTAAAAATTTACATTCAGTACAGCCTTACATTTTTGTTCATCAAATGGTCAGAAATAAAATTCCTACTGTCGTGCGTAATCACACTCCAAAGGCCCGTTCTGAGCCAGGAAAAACCCTGACACTATTGTCAAAATATCATGTGCTGGAGCATTAATGTTTGTTTTACTTAATTGGAACTAAGTCAAACCACGAAAACAGCCCCACCAAAAGTATAGATAAGTATGTGGAGAGGGCTGTCTACATAGCGTATGTACTCAGCTGTTTGATTGCTGTGTTTAAAGTTCACATAAAGACATACATTAACATGTGCATCTTCCAGCAGCAATAGGCTCTGACTTTGTTGAGCCATCTTACAGCATATAGGGAGACTTTGTGTTTGCAGCTACTCCTGTGCTGAGTTTGTCATCAAACACAAAGGTGAGCATAGTGTACTTTAGAGACCTGTTCAAAGCAAAAGCTGGAGAGACTTGTGTATGTGTGCGCATGTGTGGATGCTGGATGGGCTTGTGAAGCCACTTGTCCTTGGAAGGGGGTTTAGCCCTGGTACTGGCAATCAATCAATAAGCAGTGTTGTGGGAAGGGGTCATGGAGAAATTACCATCTCTCTATCTCTCTTCATCATCAGAAGAAGGCTGCCCTTTTTCTAAAGCACAGAGAGGTGATTCTACCAACACCAGAACAACTAACACTCTGCTTTATACAGGGCTTTCATAGCACAAAAACAGTGGATTTATGACCATTTTCATGAAACATTATCTATACAATCTGTACAATCAACAAAACTAACCTCAGTGACTTATAGTAATTTCCAAAATAAAAGTCCCATGATAGTGAGGTAAGTGTGGCTGAGTTGAGTGAATGCGTTTGATTATTCTTCATTTTCTAAAGTTAAACAATAGTTACTGCTTGTCTGTGTGTGTGAACCATCGACTGTATAAAAAAATGGACATAGTGTCCGTGACGTTTGACATTGTGAAGCTCAAAGTGGGTGGTTCCGGTAGCTCCAGCTGTCGCCATCTTGGCAGTCCCTGACTGAAGCAGTGGAGCTGAGGCTTCATTTTTCAGCCCCAGAGGTTGCTGCTTGGTGTGAACATATGTGAACATATACTTGGGTACTTGGATCCACCTTGGGTACTTGGATCCACCTTGGGTACTTGGATCCACCTTAATCATTTAAATTGAATGCCAAAAGTGCCAAAAGTTTTTGTTACATACATGTAACAAAAATATGTAAATGTGTTGTAAATGTTGATTGCCCACCCATTAAAGTGTCATGAGCCTTTCATGAATGTGCCATATAAAACTTTAGGAGTTACTGGGGCACTCTATGAGTGTTCTTAGGGACTGTAAGCTATAACGTGCACTGTTTTATGTTATCTAAAACTAAAGCCATAGAATCGAATAATACATAAGCTCATAATGTATTTATTTTAAGCCCACCTCCACCCCCCCTCTTATAGGAGGACAACTTTATTTATGTTATATCTAATTATCTATTCTTACATGGACTAGTATATTACAAATAAGATATCTGCCTTAATTCAATATAGTTTTCTATTTCTATTCTACTAACATATTCTCTATATAAATGTGAAGCTACAATGTAGCCTAATTGCTATTGTCAGATTTTAAACCCACCTTCACCCCCCCCTATAGGATGACAACTTTATTTATGCCCAATTATATTTAAACGGAATCCAACCCTAACCCTAAATAGTATTATTATTTGTATTATTATCTTCCATAGCATGTGCTCATGTTATGTTTTCAAGTTTGGAGTATAAACAGTAACTATCTTACCACAAATTTCATTAGAAAGTCTGTCACTGTATGCACTACCTGTCAGCTTCTGCAGGGGACTCAACATGGCAACATCCAGAAAAAAGGGAGATTGAGGAAGAAGGCAATCAAGATTGCTTCTGAAGAACCTGGTCTCCATCTCTACAATGGCTCTGTCCAAAATATTGAGATGAGCTCTCTTCAGACACTGGCAAGGAGTCATGGAGTCTTGGACATGGCCTACAGTGGACAGAACAACACTACCTGTAGCTGTGAGCTCATTGTCCTCTTTCTTTTAACTGCTGGAGCAGGGTTGTCTATGTCAAAATGGGTTAATGAGTCATCATCTCTCATCTCCCTCAGAGCCTGTAGAGATGCACAGCACAGGTCAACAGAAAGTGCCTGTAGAATGACATTTGCAGGCTTCAAGGCACCAATCACTTTTAGGAGGAATCTTCCTATTTCAAAGAAATTATGCTTCCTCAACATCATCAACAGCTCTGATGCCTCTGTGCAGAAATCCACCGCTGCTGCACTGTCCTCCGAAACCTCTGAAAGGATACTGATAATAGCTTCCTGATTCTCCATAAGGCACTTGATCACATCATGGTAACTTGTCCACCTTATCCCCAACAGGTGTTTAAGGGAGGGGACATCATAGTTTTGTGACACAAAATGACGATGAAAGTCATTGCAGTGAGTGCAGTGATCCTGATAGATCAAAAAACAAAATTTGCACATGGCTCTGCTTGCATTACATGGACCATTGCTAAGTGCAGCTGGTAGCTTTAGTAGTGGATATATGAAATATCCTTCACTACCTTCTTTTACAACAAGGCCTGAACCCCACCCCTGATCCCACTCATGACAGCAGCTCCATTGTAGCATTGACTGATAATTTAATCTGCACTGTAGCCTGAGTCAGAAAGATGTTAAAGAATTTTCGTGGTCATAAATTCTGCATCTAACTGACTAAGATCAAGCAGACCAATCAGGTGTTCCTCTGGAATACTATTACAGACAAACCGCATAATTGAAAGATTTTCCACATTGCATCTGTCTCTAGTTCCATTGCTTTTAATGCTAAACCCTGCATGATCTGCATTGTTATATTTATTTTTGACCTCATGAAATACTAAATTAGCTAGTGTCAACTATTTCACTTTGTATGTATTTGTATGTGTATTTTGCATTTTGAGGAATACTTTTGGTAAGTTTGGGGTCTTGAGGTGTATTCAACCAGTTTTATGAAGAAGCCTGCAGAGAAATCTTGCTCATGGCATGTTTATGATTGGCCAAATCGACAAGGACAAAATAAAATATTTTTCAGTTATAAATTGTGGGATGAAGCGGGGTTGGTTTGGTAGGGCAGTCTGAGCATTTGGTGGGGCATTGCCCCCCGATGCCCATACCTGGAACCGGGCCCGAACAGAAGTGCTGATCATCACAATATTTGTGTTATTAGAAACCGTCCATTGTTAGATTAGAAAAAAGAGAAGTGAACAGAAAGAAGAAGCTGGGATTCTAGAGAAAGAAGGGAAGAAGATTTGAGTGATTATTCTGTGAAATGTTAACCATAACAAAGATCCACATACAGGAGCATCATCAAAAGCAAATCTGCTTCAAAATGTTTGAATGGACTGATTAGGTCACATAAATGCAGAGTGTTAAATTAATATTGTGTGTTAATTTGCTAAAAATGTTGCTGTATGACTGCTCACATAAAAGCCTTAACTGGAAGGCTACACTAGTCTTTACTGCTTATGTTTGGACTCTTGTCAGCTGCTGTCCTTACTGTGATAATATCTAATCACATTAAATGTCTTCAGATCTCAACTTCTTTTGTGTGTGTGTGTGTGTGTGCGTGCGTGCGTGTGTGTGTGAGAGAGAGAGAAAGAGACAGGCATTGCAGCTTTATGTAACATTGCTCTCAGCTGTACTCTTTGGTGTTCCTCTAAATGTAAATGAAAAAAATTAAAGCCTTTAAGATCACACAGTTTATTATTTGGGATCATAGTAGGGAGGATAAAAAAGAGAGTGGCATGTCTTAGACTTCTCTCAGCAGTGTTGTGTGGAGACAGCATAAATCATGTGTCTTCATCTCTGTGATGGATGGCCACAAAAACGTAAGGCAGTCTACATCACTTTTGATCTCTACCTTCACACTGAAGCTAAGAAGTTTTATATAGACAGGATTCTTTTCCAGTTTCCCTCCACTCTTACTACTACATTGAAGGAGGTACAGGTATTTTTGTTGCTGTATATGCGTTGTGACATGCTGTTCTGATGGGCTGGCTCAGGGCTGGAGATAAAGTGGATACAGATGACATGGCTGACTGTGCTGGAGGAGAAACGCTGAGAGAAAGTTATGTCAAGCAACCTAAAGTCATCAGAAGGCCATGGACCAGGAGAGTGATAAATGATGCCATGCCACCTGTGTAATCCACCATAGGTTTTGGAGAGCTGTCTTTTGATTTATGTCCTGGTGTATTCGTTAAATGGCATTTTGTTTTTTTCATCACTATCATAAAGGTGTTTAATGAGGACAGTATACATGCAGCAACTGCTGACGGTGCGTAAGGTCCTCCGGGGTGTGTGCCGCACTGGGAGATGGTATGCAGAGAAAGAGAAGTGACTTGGACAGGTTTATTGTTTACTCCAAACAGCAGGAAATTGATGCAGTTGGAATAATCAGTAAAAGGATGCCTCATCCTGTGAATTGTAAAATGTGAAATGTTGACCTTTTATTATACCCATCAGGCCAATCAGTGTATTTCTTTCCTTAAATGCCAGAACACAGTGCCAAAATGCATCATCCCACCACATCAAGAGTGAGCCAGTGGTGGATATGCTATGCCTCAGTTTGTTTCTTTAAGTGACCATGCATAGAATTTGAAATTTTATGACTTCATCATCCCAGAGTGGTAATATCAAAATCAATTTTGACTGGGATTGGCAACTTAATGGTGTCCCAACCTAGCACAGTTAAGTGTGCAAATAAGTGCGTAACTGTAGTCAATGTATTAATGATATATAATTAGTACAACTTAATTTGCACAACTTAACATATACTTGACTACAGTACAATTTCTGTACATTCAAAAGTACATTCTCATGAGTAAAGATTGAAGTATACTTAGTATACTACAATTAAGTACAATATAATGTACTTTTTTTACAAGAATTTAGACTCAGTCTATACTGGTGTATTAGGCAAAATTGTGTGTGTGCTTTTCTGTTAAAATCTGTACGGAAAGTAAAATCTGTTTTCAATTGTTTGTTAAATATTCATTCAGTATTTTATGGCTTTTCTTTGTACATGGTGCAATATCTTTGCACGTGTGTGGCACACAAGCCACTTTGCAGCCCCTAACCATTAGATGGCAATGCTGAGGGAAAGGATTATTCACACTAAAATCCAACAGCTGGTTGAGAGACTGCAGACACTAACTGCAGCTCTGCACTAAAGGATGGCTGCAGAGATGAGTTCCAGTATTTTCTTATTTTGTTGTTGTACAATGGTGCTGAATGATGCTAAACAGACATGCACGCTTGACTCATTTGCAGATGTGCTGCATGTAGCACAGATGTAGCAGATGTGCTACATCTACAAATGAGTCAAGATCACATAATAAACTAAATTTAGCATTGCTGATTGTGATAATGTACCCAATAGATTTACAATTAATGAGCTTGCCCCACCTGGAGAGAAGGGAATCATTGGTTGTTTCTGTTGTGAGATGCTGCTCTCTGGCAGCTGGTTAAAGTCATTCTGGGAAATCACTGACTGAAGTAGAAGTTGATGAGGCAAGATGAAACAAAGTGGGCACAGCAAAAATTGAAAATTGCCACATTTCATCACAAATTGAACATCACAAATTGATGATGTCTAACAGTGTAAGAGCATCTGAGGATGGATTTTTCCTTTTACTGTAAGATGGTGAGGTAATGAAAGGGAGAGAGGCAGGGTAAAGAGACAGGAAGAGAGCTAGAGACAAAGCACATCCTTGTCAATCTCATTATCACCAATAAAATAAAACAAAACACCCTTCTCTCACTGAGAGTTTAGCAACCTCCACTGATTAAAGCACAGCTTCACTTTTCCATGAATAAATCATCTACACTTTTTTTCTGCCAACCACTGACCATGGCCAGCTTGAATAATTGAGATAGGTACTTGAATAAACCTTTAATGCCCTAAAACAACATGAGGAGAATGTGTATAGCTGTACACCAGTATTGACTAAATACTAAAAACAGTATACAGTGAGCTGCTGTGCCAAAGAGAATGATACAGAGAGGGAACTAGTGCTCTTTAGTTGGTGAGGCCACATGCCCAGTGCCTCAGGGGCTGCTGGATCAAGTTTGGTTTTTCCTGCTCATACTGGAGGCTATTCACCCTCTCACTGACTTTAGAGGTTTCTTCTGCTGCATCAATGTGGGTGGACGTGTTTGGAAAGAAAAGGAAAAAAAAGGCTTTAATCAAGATTCCATGTTTTAATATTACTGATACTATTTGATTGTGATATTAATTATGAGCTTGCGGGAAAGACTAGCATCTTCTGATTGAAATTCATACAATTTTGTTTCCTCTTCATGTAAATGTCCTAGAATGTCCTACTCATTTTAAACACATTTATATATTATTGCTCCATGCATATATACATGTATAGACAGAACTTAAATAACAGAACCAATAACTGCCTGGAAGGTAAGGAAAATACCAAAATTAATATTAATAAAGTACGAATAATAGGAATGATAGTGATAGGAATAATAATTATAATAATAGTAATAAGACTAATAATAACAATTGTAGTAGCAGTTGTCGAGCAGGAACACAGGGGCAGCAGGTGGCCCACAATCACAGATCCAGACTTACTGCAGAAATACCTACTGAAAGCCAAACTGGGACCTGATTCCACAGGAGAGGAGCTTGATAACTGAAGGCTCTGGCTCCCAATCTACTTTTGGAAACTGTAGGAACCACAAGTACCCCTGCATTCTGGGAGTGCAGTGTTCTAATGGGGTAATAAGGTACTATGAGCTCTTTAAGATACAATGACGCCTGACCATTAAGAGCTTTGTAGGTGAGGAGAAGGATTTTAAAGTCTATTCTGGATTTTACAGGGAGCCAGTGCAGAGAAGCTAATATTGGAGGAATATGATTTATTTTCCTAGTTCTTGTCAGTACACGTGCCGCAGCATTCCGGATCAAATGGAGAGTCTTAAGGGACTTATTCGGGCTGCCTGATAATAAACAACTGCAATAATCCAGCTTAGAAGTAACAAATGCATGGACTAGTTTTTCAGCATCATTTTGAGACAGGATATGCCTGATTTTTACAATGTTACGTAGGTGAAAGAAGGCAGTCCTTGAAGTTTGTTTCATGTGGGAGTTAAAGGGTAAGAAAGAAATTTCTTACTATGTTTCTCCAAATAATCGAATTAAGTATTTATAATAGTGGAAAGTGCATGTTGAAAATTAATGAAGAGAAGAGAAAAATTATAAGCAAAAACAAACACACAAACACAATTGAAAACATTTTAGAGAAACACTGGTATGTTCCTTTAATGGAAATTAATTTCCACTCTACATGTTGGTACTCATATTTTACAGACATGAACTGTATAAGTTCCATCTCTAGTTGTATACATACAGTAAAGCTAAGGATAATAAGGATAATGCAGCTTTTCTCAATACCACCATTTTTACCAGTGAATGTAAGTCCACCAATGTATTTACAGTACCAAAATAAGAAGCTACTGTCTGCTCACCTGTATATTTTTCTTTTCTCTGCCGACATCACATACTCCTATTGTTGTCAAAAGCTGCCTACAGAGACAGATTGCTTCCTGAACTAATGCAATCCGTCATGCTGAAAACACACATGGTATATTTTGCTTTGCATGAATCTACAACTTCAAAATCACTGCAGTTTTATTGAAAGTGGTTATTTTCTGCCAGAGTTGAACTGCAGTACACATGCTTTTCAACATGATATGTTACATCAGTCTAAGCTGCAGTGTGTGTCTGCGAGCTGTTTCTAATTAATTTTTGACAACAATGGGAGCCTGTGACTGGCAGGGCTGCAGTTGAAGAGAAAGTAGCAGCTCTGACCATGGAAAATACAGTGCATTAGTGAGTTTTTCCATGAGTAACAATAAAGACAAGACAAAACGACATAGATATTATCCCCAAATCAAAAGAGAGTTCTTCCTCTTGGTTGATACATCTCTTTGCAGCCAACAATCCTTATACTGTAAATGTTTACACCGTTAAAGCTGGTCTGCAGTCATACAGTATAATATATATATATAGTAATAGTTTAAAGAATCCTGTCTTTTCATGACTTTACACAAGCATTGGTGGACTCTGCGGTCAGTGGGTTGTGAAGATCTTGAAAGTGTAAAGCTCTCTTCTGGGACCCAGAGGAAAAAGTCTGTGGTATCTGCAATGCCCTTCATCTTTTGTAATGGACTTGTGAGAGTGTAGCATCAGGCAGACATATGAGGCAAAGGGTGGCAGAGTTTAAGACTCCTTGTAGACCACTTAATGGCCTTTCACCCCTTGAGACCTCCCAGAGATTTTTATGGTGGATTTTTGCTTGTGCAATGTGCAAAGGTTAATGTAGCGGGTGGTGGACTGAGAGTGGACTGAGAATGCATGATATGACATGATACATAGTTATGGAATGGGGATGAGGGACAGAAAGCAGTGCCAAGTGAGAGAGAGAGCAGAGTGAAAAAAGAAACAGAGGAAAGATCGTGAAAGGTCATATCTATAGTCATTAATGCTTTCCATTGTTTTGGCTGCATGATAGTGTTAATCTGAGTCTTAATGAGAAGCATTAGGCAGATAACAAAAACTGATTAATGTCTTGGGTGACCCAGAGCGGACTAAAATTTATCAGATGTGGAGAGAATCATTTGAGGGAAATGTGTGTTTGGGAGGTAAAAACAATGTCAATTCAAACTTTGATGATCAATGTAGGAGGTTGCTAAGCAGTTAGAGAGTTGGACCTGTCACCCAATGTCCCCGACGAGCTGATAAGAGACTAATGGGAAAAGTAGAGAATCGAATGCATTCTTCCCTGCTCTATATCACTGTTAATGATCCTTTGAAAAAAGCAGTGAACCCACGATTGCCTCAATGTGGCGTAGTAAATATGCGTAGCTCTATGACTGTTGGGCAGGCCACTGTAGAGAAAGGGCAAGCATGCTCAGTCAGCTTTCTCTGGGTAAATAAATGTTTAGAAATGGCAGGAGGTACAGTGAGAGCAACAGAGAAATAGAGCACATCAATGGCTAAAGTTCTTAATAATACACCTTGTAAGGAGGCAGTGTTGAGAATTTACCCTGTTACACATAGCAGAAAAATAACCGCAAAGTTATCCAATCATTACATGTATGTATCTGTACATTTCTTAAACTATAATGGAAAGTAGTATTCATCATTTTGCAAAAAAGACCATATTTTCTCAGGAACGATTTTTTTAAAATGTTTACCTTGTGTCCAAATGTCATAACATGATATTGTATTTCGTTCAAATATCCAGTTGTTCAAAACATACATTTTCTTAATGGAGAACTAATTCACATCTTAAGCAGTACATATATACTGTACTATACAGTATATATATATATATATATATATATATATATATATATATATATATATATATATATATATATATATATGCTGGCAGGAAAAGCATACATGGAGCGCCATAACCAAGTAGCTGGCATAGTGTACAGGAACATCTGCACTGAGTATGGACTGGAAACCCTGAGGTCAAAGTGGGAAACACCTCCAAAGGTGGTAGAGAATGACCGAGCCAAGATCCTGTGGGACTTCCAGATCCAGACTGACAGAATGGTAATGGCGAACCAGCCTGACATCGTGGTGGTTGACAAACAACAGAGGAAAGCCGTTGTGGTTGATGTGGCGATACCAAGCGATGGCAACATCAGGAAAAAGGAACATGAGAAACTAGAGAAGTACCAAGGGCTCAGAGAAGAGCTGGAGAAGGCCTGGAAGGTGAAGGCAACAGTGGTGCCCGTGGTCATTGGAGCACTCGGGGCAGTGACCCCCAAACTGGAGGAGTGGCTACAGCAGATCCCTGGAAGAACACCAGACATCTTGGTCCAGACGAGCGCAGTACTGGGAACAGCAAAAATACTGCGCAGAACCCTCAAGCTCCCAGGCCTCTGGTAGAGGACCCGAGCTCGAAGGATGAGACCACCTGCGGAGGGTGAAGGACAAAGTTTTTTTTTATATATATATATATATAAAAGTGGCAATGAAGGAGCTTCTACATAAAATAAAACATATTTACATTTTGACCAAATAAATAAAAAAACATTTAGAGATGTGACTGAAATCACTAGAAAAAGCTAGTAAGTGGACCTTAAGTTAACTTTTTTTTTGTCAATCGACTGTTTCCATGGTCAAGAATGAACTTTCACACCTACACACTGAAATTCTGCTTTATAAAATGATCTCACTGTGTATCGACAGAGTAGATAACAGTACTCCACCGATTTAGCATTGCACATCTATATCATTGTCACACGCATGATGGAAAAAATATTAAAGTCAATGGAGCAGAACCAGGGATATCTTCTGCTATATTCCACCCATTCTTCTTCCTTGTCAAAACCTGTTGCCTACATTACCCACAATTCAACACGACTGCCGACAGTTCGGTCGGAGATTCAGGTGTGTTATGCTAGTAGCGGCTAACATAGCCTGGAGCCACTAACCTCGAGCAGAGATGAGGAGCGGGCTACAGAGGTCTGGTAAGCTCACTTCTTTCTAACTCCACACCCCCAGATTATTTTCATTTTCAAACTTGTAATCTTCAGCCCCAACCGATGCTGCCTCAAGTGACATCACTAGAGTCAATTTATCAGATTTCACACAGCTCCCTCTGGAGCCAGAAAAAGCTTCATACAACTTTTTCACATATGCAGTAGTACTCCCAGTGTTAAACAGCTCAATTTCCGAACTAGAGACACTCCAAAGATTTGTTATCAGTCTCTGTGGAATTATGATCTGAACATGTTTTTCTGAACAACTCATTGTACAGTTTTTAAACCTTTGATAGAAAAACCTCTTGTTTATGGCTCAGGTAATCACAACTGATATCTACGCACACTGTTCCCAGTGTACAATTGACACTTGAGAAATGAAATGTTGAAGTTGTGTCAACTTGAGACATGGGATATGAGAATATGCCAGAGTGGACCAGCAGTGTATCTAAATGTAAATATTCCCATACCGTCTCCATGTGATCATACATTTATGTATATATTTAAGGTAACTTGCAGGCCCAGCTAAAGCTGTGTGACTGAGCAGAAGGAATTCTGACAGCAGTATTTTGTAGCTTTAACTAATTCCAGCTCCACTGTCATGCTTAAATACCTTTTCCATGTACCTTCCCTTCATTCTGGAAACACTTCAGAGGGAAGAACAGAGAGCCATAGATGGAATACATTCAAATTCACTCCTTTTTTTCAGTCCACTAATCTGAAGTGTTACCATCATATAATGCAGAGTTTTTTTCCTCTTCTTTGACTGTACAAGTGTAAAAAAGTATTTGCTGAGCTGCATTTTAATGTGGCCTCTTACATTTTTGCCTTTCCATACTTCCTTTTTTAGAATCTATTATTGAGTCATCAGCATACTATGAAGAAAATCAGTCATACAAAAAAACTATTTTAACCTTGTTAAGTACTCATAATGTGTATTTTCTTCAAAGTGTGGCTGGCAGTGTGTCCAATTTAGCTGCTGCTAGATTACACATTTACACTGTAGATGCTATAGGCCCATCAATTGTTCTTCACTTTGGTCATTTAAAGCTCCTCGGTATGAATTTCTGTGGATAAAAAATGTAAAGGTCATGTCATCAGTTTAATTTGTTCATGAAAAATATTTTTTCCTGGAAACTCTACACATCTCAAGCTGACTTTGTTTACACTGAGTGATGAGGACTCTTTCCATGCTGGTCAACATATGAGCTCATTCAGGCGAAACAGCGTACTGTTGATACTGCCATAGCTTGTTCAGTGGAAAAGTCACATACTTTAAACTCTTGTCCTCTCTTTCCTTGTTGTCTTTATGGAGTAAGAATACTACAAACCTCTGAAGACTGCTCTACATCCCTCACTGCAGCACTTTGTAACAGTTTCAGTGCTGTTTGCGACAAAGCCAGAACAACTTCAAGGGCTCCATCAGCAGTCCAGGATAGTTACGGCAGGAAATAAAGTATGTGGCAGTGGAAAATGTCTCCCTTAGCTGAAGCAGAATCCTCCTGCTTTCATCAAGGGCTCTCCCATTCCAATTACTCAGCATTCATTTTTTGTGGCTTGCCCACCCCCAACATTCGTCCCTCCTTTATAACTCAGAGTTAGTTGGCAGGGTGACCGTCCATCTTTATCACCTCCCCATCAAACAGGACTCCCCCTGCAGGCCCGGGCTCTTTGTAGGCACTGTGCCTGTTTTAGCTGTCCGGATAGCTGAGTGACCTTAGTGGAGCTGGAAAGTGCAGCCTCCCACCCTCTGAGCAGCCGCTGGCTCTGATGCACTGCCGTGGGTCTGGCTCAATATGGATCTTGGTATGGATTCCATTTCTGATGTTCCCCACTGTAGTTGGGAGTAGACATACATAAGTACATATTTATTCTCAAGCTCCTAGTCTCGGGCAAACTTTTCAAAATAGAGAACAGCTTGCATTTATCAAATACACATGAGTTCACTTTGCAGATACCTATGGCAAAAACTATTTTTTTCAAAGGCAAAGTATGGATGTGTGTGTATGTTGTGAGAACAAATTAGATTTCTTGTGAAAGTTTTTCTTTCTGTTGATCTTTGACCTCTGTTTGTCCTGGCATATACATTGCCCATATGCAGATAAAGCAGCCAAAACACTGCGCCAGGGAGATGCTGAATTAATGATGCAAGAAACTCTGGCCAGAGATACAAGCCTACCACAGTGGACAGTGCATGGACAAATTGTCACATCTAGACCAAGCCACCGTATCCATGCGGCTCAACAAACGCTGTCATATTTCATACCTTGGCAACGAAGCCTTATGGCTTATCTGGCAATGCAGGCTTTTTATTTCATTGAATAAATTCCTCCATTCGCCTTTTGTTTTGCAGTGTGCTCACATATTAATTTATTCACAATGGAATGTGTATCGTGGTAAGCGGATGTCTCGTCATTGTCATTCAGCTGGAGACAGAGCACGTACTTAACAAGCAAAAGCTCGTTAGATTAATTTTGTTTTCCTTTTTTCAAGCACGCCACTCTCTCCCCATCCAATTGTGAAATATGAACACAAAATGACTCTGTGATGCACCATATCATGGCTTTTGAGCTGACACCATGTCACCAATAATAATGGCATTACACTAAAGATTAGGGAGTTGAGCCATTTGTTGCCATTGCGAAGCCCTCATGTTGATGTTTTTCAGTCTTGCTATAGCAATTGTGGAAGTGTTTGTGTGGATGTTTCTCAGCTCATTTTTCCTTTTTCCACCCTTGTATCCATTAATCCATTCATCTTCTACCCTGTAATATTTTTAAGAGCTGAGGTGCCAGTAGGAAGCAGCCAAGAAGATCTTTTGTCCAACAACTTTTTGTTTTTATTAGCTGATGTCCTCATTTTATCATGCAGAGTGAGGCCAGTCAACCTGCAGAGAAACCTCATCACTGATATGTCTCTTTTGGTCCTACCCAAATCTCAGGACCATAGAGCCAATAGACCAGTGCCAACCAACAGCAGAAAATTAAGAGCCTTGATCTGTAGCCCACACTTTTTTTCACCACTATATCCCAACATAACACCTGCAATAAGTGCAGTTGACACCTCCCCATTAATCCCATGATCCTTCTTACTGTCACACATGAGTAAGACTTTGAAGACACTTTATCCCCTCTCATGTGGATGGAGACACCAGAAAACGTCACACTTTTAAGAGCCAATGCTCATCCTCACTCATGACAATCAACTGCAAAATGGGCCAGTACATACCAAGGATCAAAGTCCAGTTAAGCCAGAAGGACAGCATCATTTGCGAACAACCATCCCAGCTCAATCAAAATGTCACTGAGGGACATTCTGTAGAGTGCACCTTGAGAGCTTGTCTTAAAGTATCAGAAACTGGAGTAAACTCCAGATGATGACACAGGTGCGTCCCAAAGCATCTGTACAGTCTTTAGCCTTTTACAAATCTACAAATCACATGTCATCAGATAGCAAGCAAATTCTCATGACTCCCCTATCATCTTAAAGAGGATAGCAGTAAAACCTGGTCCACTGTATATGGACTGTAGTGGAAGCAGCTCTAGTAGAAAAGCCTGGGTACCCCTTTAGCTCATCCAGGAGGATCCCAAGGTGTTTTTAGGTGTGGCAATATATATAATCCACATCAGGTTGCTCTGGGTCTGTCCTGGGTCTTCTCCCAGTCCTCCCTCATTCAGACATGCCCTCCAAACAGAGGCATCTGTTAGGATTTCTAAACCACCTCAATTGGTGCTTTTTTAATGCTAAGGAGCAGCTGTTCTATGCTGAGCCCCTCACCCTCTCCCTAAGGATCAGTCTTATCCTCTCAGTCACTAACCAAAGCTTGTAGCAGTAGGTACAGCGTAGAATATAGATCACCTGGTAAATTGAGAGCTCTGCCTTCAGGCCTTTTTTACTGCAAACTTTGTCTGGTACAATGTCTGCATGACTGCAGTTGCAGCACCAATCCTCCAACTATGTATAATCAAATGCTCCATTTTACCTTCACTCATGAATAAGACGCTAAAATATCCTCTTGGTCCCCTTTATGAAAAAATTGGGACCAACACCTCTGTCTGCAGGCCAAGGGTACAGTTCCCAAAATCCAAACGTCATTTGCAGAGGTTGTTTTCCCATCTTCAAGCTTTTCTATGTTTTTTTTCTCTGCCTTTAATTGGTATAAGTGTATGCTGCTGATGTTGATTGCAGGCTCACCTAACTTAACACAGTTATGCTCCCTAATATAGTGGAGCTTCTAAAATTTCCCCACAGGGGAAAGAGAGAGCTGAGGTGGATACTGATGTATCATGTAAGTGAAATTAACAATCTCATACACATGGACCCTCAGAATCACAGTCTAATTGCCTCCCTCATTAAAAAACATGTGTTGCGTCTTTGTGATCTGCACCAGGTTTCATATTTAACTGGATTATTGCTGCTGCCACATGCAGTACAGTATATCATTCTTTTTTTGTCAGGTCATTTGGCGACTACATGGTGAAAGTGAGATAGCACTGCTTGGTGGCATACTTTACGCTTTCAATGAATAAACTTCATTATAGAGGTCTCGCTCCTCTGAACTTCAATTCCACTCACTGTCCAATCCCCCTCTGTTATAGTGCCTCGGTCGTTAGGAAATTTAATTACAGCTCCTGAAAAAACTTGAATCAGATGGATTATCCACAGCGACCATGAAGCTTTGTTTCAGAGTGGGGGGTTTCCAGGAAATTTTCAGAACACTGTTAAGGCTTGCTAGCCTCCATTTAGAGACAGGATTTAGACAAAAACACACCATTAAACAAGTCCATTTAATGTGGTGCTGGAATATGACCTTCAAAGCAATTCTGCAGCTATTGTACTGAATTAAAGTAAAGCATGGCAACCAAGCCAAGTCCCTTCTCTCTCTGTTATACAAACACTGCATACACAAATGTAGACACAAGTACCTACAAGCTCAGGAAGTGAAAGATAAATGTTGTTAATAATGCATCTTTCAATTGAAGTGTTGAAATAGGTGTCAAAAAGAAATGGGTCATCAGTGTTTGCAGGTTCAAATGTGTTGATGGATTATCTCACTTTCAAGTGTGCCATCCTCAATCATAGTGTGACAGTTCCGTTTGAAATGCTGCTCAATATTTGATGAAGCCACCTTAGATCTTGGTAAGCACCCATTGTACTAACCCCGCAAAATCTGTGTGAGATTCTCTTCTGTCATTATAAATATTAGAGTTGAACTGCTCTATTTTCATACCTTACATCATTTGCCATGTGATGATGCACATTTTTCAGTGTATTTCAAGTATTAAAAGCTTTGATTTGAAAATTGCTTTGATAATGTTGAACTGAAGTCAGGTTCACTTAAATGTATCAGTTTGGAAATCCTCTTCTCAGCACACAAAAATTAGCCCTGTTGTTGACTCATTGGTAGGCTTGGCTATCCAAATAGTGGCACAAATCAAGGACAGCCATTTTAAGAGCTAGGAGGAAGACGTTTCAAATCCTGCAGAATGACAAATCTGGTCTATGACGATGAGGCTGAGCTCGAAGAATATAATCCATTTGTTCCCCAAATATTCTGCAGAGATGCTTTTTCATACCTACTCCATAGTTGTGCTGAAACTTGACACAGCTGACAGCGACATTTACAGGCACCTTGCTGTTGAAGAACAGAGTGGGTTGTCACTCGTTAAAAAAGTTACAAAAGGCTCGTGTCTAAGCATTCAAAGGTTTATTTGTCACATACACAAGATTCTGTTGATAGTATGGTATCTTCAACTTTGATCACCTCTTATCTGATGTCATAGTCACAGTCACTCATTGTACATAGTCAATTCCAGTAGTATGTCGACAGAATTTATGGCATAGCACAGATCAATACTTTTGAAATGCAGATCCACTATAATTAAATCAGTTATGTTTCAACGAGTTTTAGTTGCCTGAACACAATCATAATCATGCTTTATTTGATATGAGCAGATATTGTAGGAAAATTGAAAAATGGTAACAGTGAACATTTTGCATATATAAAGGTGAACATTGTGCAGATATGTTAATTTAAAAAAAAGGATTAATCTGGATGATATAACATTTTACCCAAAACCTACATGTTGTGCTCATGTAAAATAGTTATGTATGACTGTAGGAGAAACGGTTGTCCTTTGAGTGAGCCTGTCACTCAGAAAGGAGCATAAATAGCAAAGAGTATCAAGGTCTTTGATAGTTCGACAGGCTGGGGATCCATGGCTTGCTGCACTCTGCAGCATCTCTCCTAAATTACCTTTTGTCTGCAAACAGACACACACAAAGTTTGGTTAGTTGTTTTTTCCTTCTTGTTTTTCTTCTTTTTACCAAGCAAATCTCAACCTCCCCATCTGTCTATTTTACATATGCCTACTTTTTATCATCCCATCTTGCAGCACAAGACCATATTTACCTTTCCAGCTTTCTTCATTGTGAAGGCTCAGGTTAGTGTCATGATATACCCCCTCTCTGCTTTTCATTCCTCCTCTCTACATCTGTTACTCCCTGCATCCTGCCATTGGGATTCTGCTCACACTGGCCTGTCTAATTAGAGTGAGGCAGAGAAAAAGAAAAACAAAGGCCTCTCCTTTTTTGCTTCTCTCCACATGTCCTCTCCCTCCTTCCAACGCCTCTAGTTTTCTCTCCCCTCCCTTTCACTCCTCAGTCAGGTGGATCAAAGGGAGATAGTGCTAATTGATTTTTTAAAAGCAACTCGGTTTCTCATGGTATTTTAAGGACTTTTCTGTGACAAGACGAAACAACCCAAAGTTTTGTTTTTTAAATGACAGTTAGTGTGAATGGTTCAGCAACTCCACCATCTTTGTTCCTACCTACACCTGCAGTGTGTGTGTGTGTGTGTGTGTGTGTGCATGATAGCTGAGATTGTGATTTGATTATAAGTTGAATAATTTATTTGTTTGCCAGACTAGCTGCTACATTTCCCTTAACAGCACTGTGGTTCGCCTATCTGTTTATTTATTTAAAGTTATACTACATATCAGGACCCTCCATATATGAGTTGTCAACACTGAATCAATCAGAATAAATTATGCAGCACCTATTGACATCCCAGCAAATTATCAGTGTTAGTATAGGAAAGAAAACATGTTTATGTAATGCTGTGCGCTGCCAGAAAGTTTTGTTGTTGAAACCTATTCCTTCATATCTGCATTGCTGTGTTTCATCTATCTATCTTTGTGTAGGTCTGTACTCTGATCTGTGTGCATTCTCCCTCTGCTGTGGAGGATGATCAATATTTCAGTGAAGTGTCATTTTAGTTCCAGGCCTGTTTATTCCCACTGTCTACATCAAGGATTTGAGATGAGCTGCCCCTGGTGCTTCCGTCCTTGCAGAAGCATGTGCATACATGCACAGCAGTGGACATATATGTATGGACACACACACTCTATCATGCAATCCAAACTCATTTTACCACCCCAGCTAACACAGCTGGGCCAACAAACCACTCTCCACAGCTCACCAAATTACCCAGCTGCCCCATGCTTGGTCCAGCTGCCCCAATGCGCCATGCTCATTTATAATGAAGCCTATGTGACAGGCTCCAGCATTAGCACACTCCACTGTCCACACACACAAATTCCACTCTATGGGAAAGCACGCATTCCTCCGTATGTGTGTCTGTCCTGCTGGTGACTTCCCAGCAGTGAGGCTGTGTCTCAGCTGGCATGGTTCTCCCTCAAAGCCTGCCGCCTGCTACCACATACCCGTCCTGATCAGTCACTGTTAATAAGAAAATTCAATCACCAGCCCATCACACATGGCTTAGCCCCCCACTTCCCACTATCTGCAAAAAAGGATGAACTAAACAAAAAAGGAGAAGTTGGCAATAAATAGGACTTACACATATTTAGTACTGTATAGTCAGGTTTTGGCAATCTTCAATGAAAAATATACATCTTGGATCCATTCCTTCGACAATGTGCATCCCAGCAAGCTGCCAAACATACTTAGCAAGTGCTGCAGATGGGAGAATTGTGTTATTTTGTTAAAGAAAACAGATTTACTGATGTTTTTATGCTTGCCTTGTTTTGGTTGTACAGGGGCTTCCGCCTAATGATCTGCATCAGATTAGGCAGATTAATCATTAAACACAGTTGTTTGTTGTCATGCTCAAATTGACCTCCTTAGCCATGCAATGGAGTGTAAACTATCTTTTAAAATGTTCACTTTCTCCTTTACTATCATAATTTCTTATCTCTTGCTCCTGATCCCTCTCTACCCCTCATGTACCCTCCTCTGTTTCTCTCCCTCCCTCCTCCCACTCTCATTAATTGATATTGTCTCACTTCATTAGAGCCATTTTGCACTGGCAGAGAATTTCACATCATTTTCTCATTGTGTTTCATCAGTGTTAATTTCAACCTTTACTGTCACCCATGAAAAAACCTACCTCGGTTCCATCTCATGATCTCCATTCTCTCTTCTTTTTTTGGATTCTGACTCTAACCTCTCTTTGGCTTGTAGATGAGCTGGAATTTAAAAAAAGATACCTTCCGTCATAACAGTTACCACCAGTTATTGAGACAATTTTTTGTTGTTTCTGCAGGACAACGTGTGCAGGAACAGAGACCAATTTGTTTTTAGCAAATGACCGTACAAAAGCTTTACAATGCTTTTCTTTTGCTTGATTGGGATTTTCTTTGGTCTTTTCTCTATGTCTCTAAGTGTGGGCTGGCTCTCCTCACACAAGATAAATGAACCACTTTAAAAAGACTCCACTTTCAAATTTCACTCTGCTGTTGCTGGTTAGAATATTAACCAGGTTTCCACATTCCCAGACATGTGGGTACACCATGATGTTTTATACTAGGCCATTTGAATTGGAAGACAAACACTTTGGAGGGCCAGAATCATTGAAATGCTAGAATGACTCTGGGCTAAATTGAGGCACAAAAGCAGACCAGGAGAAGTAAATAGTCATCAATAAATACGTTTCTAACAACAGATGGGTCTCTTGGAGAGAAGCAGAAATAACATGGTGAGAAAAATACAGGGGTGAGTGGCTGCCTGTTGTCACTCAGCTCCTGTACTGAAAGGAATAATGTGCCTTCCCGATACATGCCAGTTTTCCATAAACATATAGGCAGCAAAATGTCAGGGCTGTAGGACCAACAGGGCGTTATTTGGTTAAAAGCCTCTGAGATGGCCAGTATAGCTCAAGTCATGGTCTCACTGATTACGCTGCAGCTGACAGAAAATAGTGCTCTTATGATACTGTGGAGCATTGCAGACAGATTATAATAGTTTGGAGCTCATCAAGTTGCTTGTGAAACCAATTCAGTAAGAAATTTCAAGTCGATTCAAAAACAGTGGAGTTTTTTATTCCATATTGAAGGCAATCATAGCTTTGTTTTAAGACAAAAAGAAATAGATATATTGACTTACTTGATTGACTGATTGTGGATAACAACCTGATAAATGTCTCCCCTTTTAAACAGCAAAACCAATTCTAATCAGAAGAATTACTGACTCCAGAAAAAGAAAAAAAAAAACACATGAAGTGAATTAGCTGGCTGATGGGGCGAAGTCAAGTACATCCGTCAGACAATAATTATTGGATTAACAATGGATTCCAATGTGTCTACCAGTGCAATCACTAAAAAGGTTAATTGAAGCCACTCTGAAATGCAAAGGCTTAACAGCACTCTAGGATGCTATCCCCATTTAACTTTGCAAAAATCAACATATTAATGGAGAGAACATTATTATCAGGATACACAATGCATTACGATGGTTTCCAGAACAAAACATTTCCAGTTAAATGCTGCAGTGTTATTACTAAAATCTACATACAAGCAGAGATGTGCTTTGTACAGTATAAGCTAGAAACTACCTCTCTATGAAAAGTAAACTTTTTTTTTCTTTTTTGAAGGTGAACATAACATAAAAAGTAAGTCTCAGATCGTTTATGCTCTGTGGTTGCCCACAATATTGTGGCCCTAGGGACACTCAACTCCATCAAACAGGAGAAACAAACAGAATCAGCTGCAGTGTCTGCTCCTGCTGTGTAGTAGAGTATGTCCTCGGCTGGTGGAGCTGAAGATTTGATGTGTGTGCATGTGCGGATATGTGTCTGTGTGAAGTGAAAAGTGATGAATGAGAATTGATGCTCATTAGTTTTTCCTGACAGTAACATTGGAGGGTTACACCTATAACAGATTTCTGACAGAAAATAACATACCTGCTTTTGTGGAGTGACCGGCTTTGAAAAAAATAAAGGCGGTGCTCAGTCGAAGTGTATTCTCTGACAGCTGACAGACAGTCTGAGATAGCCTCAGTGTTTGTGTATATTGGGTTAGATGAGTAAAAAAGGATCAAATGTGGTCTTACTGGCAGAGAGAAACACACTTTACCCAGCATGCTTGGTGTTCTTGGAGTCTTCTCAGCTCTCCACATTCCCCGTTGTTACTGAAGGGTCCAACACACATGCATGCATTGTCTGTGGCCAAAATATCGGCGGTGACTGTGCTGAGCCGGGTTGTTTTGTTGCTGTGCAGACAGACAAACAGGCCAAGCTCCTCTGGTGTGCCCATCCACCAGACCGGAGCTGACCAGCCAAGCCCAGCCGGCTGCTGCAGCCTGTCTGTGCTTGTGTGCACCAACTCAGAATCTGGCTGCGCTACATCTGGCAGTGACCCAGCTCCAGAGCCACCTTGCCTTCACACACAAAGTCCTGAAAGATTGATGTGCAGCCAGAGCGTGGAACTGCGGTGCAGGGAACTGCTAATGGAACCTCTAGACACATCCTGAATGGACCCGTCTCATCCTGACTCAACAGATCCAGCTCTGATATTGTTCAATCTTCTCATTTTTTCCTCCTAGTCCACTCAGGCTGCTGTGGAATGTGTTGGCCTACATTGTCAGCATATGTTGCATAATGATTATTCTAACTTTGATCTACAGTTTGTCCAATGTCCTCTTTAGGGATTTGAACAGACTTGAACTTAGATTAACCCTAATTCAACCACAGGAGGTCATTGCAGAGGCAGTGTGAGATGTCAGTCAGCTTGAATAAATACATTTAATAAAACTTGTTAGTGAACTCTCAGCTTAATGTTGACAGGGAATAAAGAAGGCTGAATGGGGTATTTGTTAGCCACATATGGACTTTTATTGACTTTCGATTTATAGTGCATTTGTTTACATGCAAGTCCATGTTTTCAAGCTAAATATCTAATCAAATTGACACATATTAATGAATATATAAAGGATTGGAGTATCACTTTTACTTTAATGGGTAATTAAATCAGCATGCCCAAGTTTACATAATTTGGTGATAGGAACAAATGATTTAATGTTGTCATTTGACACCTGTTTTTGCATGGCACAGCATGGGAAACTATACAGATCCAGTAGTACCACAGAGGGGCACATTTTCATGCTTTCTGACGACAGTATAATTGCTCTACAACTACAAATTTATCAAAAGCAAGGCCACCCTGAAATAATGCAAAAAGCATGCCACATTACACACTGTTCCTGACTCACAGAGGAATGGATGATGTGGGTCAATTTTTACCAGAGTTGATTGAGTAGAGAGCCAACCGTCCATGCAGAGCAGAGTGCAGTGTGTATGCAAAGCTCACTTTAATGAATTTCAATCTGCCATCCTGTCCCTCCAACCACCCACCTTTAAAATGTACCCAAAATGGATAAAGGAAGTGTTATGGTGAAAAATCACAGTGCTGCCAGATACAGCAGTGATTTTGATGAATTTCCTCATCAAAGACTCGTCACGCTATATGGCAAATCTCTATTTTACATCTGACCTTCTCCTGTTAAATACCTTGTTTCATAACAGCAAGGTAAGACGATAATGGCCTTCAGTTGCACTGCTGGGGCAAGAAAGCTCTTATAAACTGCTGTTCTTATCAAACTGTTTCAGCAGTGCACAACAAAGCGCAAAGAAAAGCAGCAAAATAATCTTTAACCAAAAGAAAAATGGTTCTCTCACTCTACTCAGACCTGATTCCTGTCGGGTGTATTGGTCAGTGCAGAGCACTTTTTAATTCATGATGTAATCTTTTTCCATTAGAATAAAGTGTACCCTGAAGGCACCCAAGATAACTTTCCCAATTGAAAAAAAGAAAAACAATCTTGGAAATGAACCCCCCTAGGTTTAAATGAAAACCCATTTAGGAACATTTCACTGGTAGTTTTGTTCCCCATTCTAGCTGTTAGATGGGTTCAGATTTCTGAGGTTCTAACTCCAGTTGCTACATTTTCCATAACATAGCTCCTCCCTTTATCATGGAGATGAAAGGTAATGAATGCGGCAGATTGGTATATTGATGCAGGAAAGTGCACATGGGCATACCTTGCTGAAGAATTCGAGGGACAAATAACTGTTGAGTGCCGGCATGTGTAAAAAGCTCTTTCCCCTCAACTCTTAATGAAATGTGGTATTTGATATAAGATCAGGCACCCTCAATAATTTCCCCCTTCATGAAGGAACCCCAGGCTGCACATAACCTACACAGAGTATTGGGGACCGTGGTTGGACTGGTCAGGCTGGGTGTGCATGGGTGGCTTTGGAGAAGTGGTATTTACTCGAGTGGGCTTTGAGAAGAAGGATTAGTCCTCTTCCACTTAAGCAGTGGGCAGTGGGCTCTGGCTCTGCTGCTGGAGCAGCCAGCACTCCACACAGCCAGATAAGGCAGGCAGAAATGGCTCCTGAAGCATCTCACAGCAAATGCTAACACACACTTACAAAACACACACATATTTATAGGCAGAAAATGCAAGTGTGCATGTGCACATACAGATACAGGCATGCACAAATTATTTTTTAAATACTTACAACATGATTCTTTCTCAAAAAGCACTGTAAGTCGTGTTTTCTATCGCTCTTCAGTTTTAATACCTGATCACAGTTTGTAGTATATTTCAGTGTGCCGCCCAGATACACAAGGAATAATGATAACGCAAACATAGAAACTCAACTCATAAATGTGAATTAAATGGCTTGCTTGTGGGTGGGATTAGAGACAACAAGTGGAGTCATAAATGAAGTAAGAATAAACGGATAAGGAGAAAAGAGGAATGGGGGCGTCAGACGTGCAGAGGAGGCAGAAACGGGTTCCCACAGAGTAATAGGAGAGCAGAGGAGGCTGTGAGAGGTATGATGCAAGGGATTGGATCTTTCAAACTGTAATCGCTTAGCTACCCAAAGGGGACAACTCCCTCTTTCCCGCTCTCTCTCTCTGCTCACTCCCCTGTCAGGACGAGGAGGAGCAGGTAGTGGATTGAAATGTAAAAGAGGCAGAGGATCAGAGACAAGTGGAAAATGACAGGAGCAAAGGGCAGAGTGGGAGAGAGATGAGGCAGAAATGGTGCCGGTCCCTGCGCTTGAACAGGCTAGAGTGTTTGTGCATGTGTGTGGTAGTGTGCTTGCTGGCGTGTGCCTGCATGTGCCTGTGTGCATTCTTGTTTATGAGCAGATCTCAAGAGACAGCGTGTAGATTATTGTTAGAGAGGACCTATCCTATTAAATTAGGAATTGACACTCAGTGGAGTATCTCCCAGGAATGAGTGGAAAGTAGAACGATATCCATCAGTAATATAAACAGCTGGAGGTAATGTTGGGACCAGGAAGCATTCAGTGCTCTAACTCCCCTGATGTTTGGCTAAAGTGAGCTCCACCATGTTGCTAACATGTGAATTGTATGCCTGTATAACTGGCAGGTCGTAGCCAGAGATTATGGATTCAAGTGGAATTAGACCAGCTGATCAAGGCTTAAGATGAGTAGGCAGTTTAAAAGTGAGAGTTAATACCACAACTACTGGAGCCATATATTGTTGTAGCTATTTTTTTAAGACAGGAAGGGAACTCATGTTTATAACCTAAAACAGAAGACTATTCATTTATATGAAATAAATAAGAGAGGTTACTTCTAAGTAAACCAGAAATTTGTTGGCTGGCCCTATCTGGCCCCATTTATAAGGAAACCAGGCTGAAGCCCTGACAATCAGCACTCATTACATCCTTTCATCGTTCTATTGAAGGCAAATGGTGGACAAGGATGCACTCCATCTTGTGCGTTTAATGCATGTATCATGTGCAGGCATACATTTTTGAATACTAACAATATGAATTATTCATTGACCTAATTATGGCTATGACTCATTAACGTACATATGGAGTACATGATGATATTCAAAGAAAAAATGGCTATGAATCATGGATCGCCCACCGTGAACATACATCAATCAGGAATGCCTTGTTCAATAAATAGACGGTAATTGGACCCAAAGAAAGTTAGTTATTTGCAGGCAGACCTTATTAAATTTAGAAGAAGGTCCTATTCGGTCCCCAACTGGAAATTATACTTTTTCTTATGTTCTGGCCTATTTAAAACAAATTGAACATACTTTGCATTACTGCTTAACATTTTCTGAAGACTATGTTTTAGATTGATTTCCTACCATCCAGGCAAGCTGCTAGATGTAGCTCATTAGGTCTTCAATCGCAGTAAAAAACATTACAACATGTCCTCCTAATTAAATGACAAAATATGTTGTTTGTAATTGCCATCCAGAAAGACACACAAAAGCATTTTCTGATCTGACCCCTCTTTTGGCAGAATTACATAATTTGTCTGTGCCATCCAAAACCATTACAGATCAGACAGTTGAAAAATTAATCTGTTTTATGATGTGACAACGCTATGGTTAAGGTTTGGTTAGGTTTAGGCACAAAAAGGACTTCATCAGGGTAAGAAGACATATTGTGGTTTGGGTTAAACAATCATAGTCACAGTTAAAAGAAATGTTGACTGTTGGTAGAAAATGAGAAGCAAACAGCGGTCAACATTCTGTTGACCCATCCAACCGCCCCAACTCCCCCCTTCTGCAGACTTTGTGCCACTATAGGGCTTTCTCACTTTAACTTAAATATATTTGTGCATTTACTGATACAACTGATGCTGTTGTTTTTCTTAGGAGGACAGTTTCCAAAGTTACATTACAGTTGGATGTTCCTGCAGTTGAAAGTAGGAAGGGCAACTCTCAGTTCTGTCAGAGTCTGCTGCTGAACCGCAATCCATTTTAGTGTGAGAAATGACCAAATTCACAGCATCCTTTTCACAATGTCAGTGTTTGCTTGCCAGAAAACAGTAATCATCAATTCCTTTCGTCAGATGACTAAATGTAATTTTTCTTTCATGCACCACTGGCGTGAGTGCTGAAAATAGTCCCAGCTCGCAACTGCATGGTCGCATAACAAAAACATAACTTAAATATAGAAGTCAAGCTGTTCACTGTGACAGATCTCAAGCTGAAGATGTGATATATCTCAAGTATCGAGTCTGCCCTGAAATGAACTGAATTGCTGCCTGGAAGGTAACAGAACTCAATCAAGAAACGTATGGTATTCTTTGGAAATTGTTCACAGTAATGTAAAGCATCACTTTTAGTAGAGGCAGTTACCCATAATGGGCTATGCTCTCTTCATCGCTTTATCACCCTAGCTACCATCTTACACACATCTGGTGAGCGGATAGAGGCTTCTCCTCCAGGCTCATCATTAGCACCAAACGTGGGGTTTGGTTCATTTGATCAGATTTCCGCTCTCTCCACTACAGATATTCTCACCCATCTCTTTTACCAGCACCACCACCCTCTCCTCTGTCTGTCTTTTCTCGCCTGGCAGCCGCTGAACAAGGGAGTTCTATTTTCAGAGGAATGCCTATGAGAAGTCATCAGAAATAATGACAGGAACATTTAATAATGTAGAGAGGAGGATGGCTAAATGCTTTGTAACAGCTTCAGGGAGATAACATAAACCCAGTCATAAGTCTAATGTAGTAAATACTCAATAAGGAGATGTGTAGATTGTGTTCAAAGGGCTGAGTGTCTCCCCACTATTATTTTGCACCCTTTCATGGAATGAGTGTGGGAGGGAGTGAAGATGGTGGAGGGTCTAGTGATTTCTAATTAACAGTCTAAAGCGGGGTATATTTCCTGCAGAGAGAGAGACAGAAAGTGTGTTTGTGTGTATGTGTATGTCAGGCATGTATCATGTGTATGCTTGCTCACATTTATTGATCAGTAGCTTTGGACTTCCTGACCCCTTTTAGCACTGTCAGTCAGGTGGCTTATTCTCTCAACACCCCCTCAGTACTGATTGAATTTCACTGTTGAGGTCATGCAGCGCTGCGGTTCTACTTGACATACCAGGACAGCCATATCTGGGAAGTATTTTATATTTCTAATTTCCTGCCTGTGTCATGCACACTAATTCTGCACCACTGGGTAAGGAAACACTTCAGCAGAGCCCTGCAAGACTGCAGCCTTCACACTGAATAAAACAGAACAGAGGAGATTGGAAACTGCTTGATGAAACAACGAATTGCACATGTGACCTTGCATTTTCCTGAACATTTTGACAGGGGACCTGATATGTTCTTCTATTTCTAAGGTCCACCTTCACTTGTTGTTTGATGCTACCTTAGAAGGAAGAGCTCTAAGGTTAAAATTTTTGCTTCTGCTCCATGCCTCCTATGTTCTGTTTTGAGCTTAAATGATTTATGGTGCCTGTCAGCAAATAAAACTGTCACTGTTTCATCAAGTGGCTTCCAGTCTTGTTTATTTTATTGGACTTAATGGACCTGCTTGGAGGCCCTATTTCCCACTGCTCGTGAGTGAAAGCCTACATGTTCAAAAGTAATTTTATTGCTAAATTGCCATGAGCCTTCAATTCCAGGACAGCTCATTTATATCTACTGTATCACTAAAACAGTTTATTTATCATCTTTGAGAAACTATTGAATAGAAGAAAACAGCAAAGCTGCTAAGCTGTTAGCTTCTGCTGATTTGCTAGCTAAATGTTGTTAATATGTTAATGCTAGCGTTCAGTTAACAGTGCAAATCATTTGCAGAATCAATGCAGAATGAACAGATTATCTGCCTTCTGTCTCAGACTAGGTTCATACTGTACATGCAGTAGTGAACATTTTAGATTTACAGCTTTAACATATTTAAAAAAAAAACACTTTAGAGTCATTTAGCCACATGTGTCACCTGGTAGATTTCAGGGGCAATTGAATGCATCATGTCCTCCCTATGATGAAACTTTGCAAGTGAATGGTGAAATTACTTCCAGAACTAAGGCAACTTTCTGGCACCTCCATTGGGAATCAAAAAAAAGTGTGCTGAATGTGGAAGTAATCACACTAAAAAACCAGTCCTGCCCTATCTGAATTTTTAAAGACCCTAACAACCTTCTTTTAAATAACAACCTAGTCTAAATTACTTTATTTTAGTTGTAATGATGTGACCCAATTCTGTCAGCTCCTACTTAGGTGTTTCTATGACCTGTTCGCAACATTTTCTGGAAAATGGAAACTGCCACAATCACGCTAATTGTCACAGAGTAATTAGAGGTAGAGAAAGAAAGTAGGTGACTGTTGCTGGTTACTGGAATACTAGGATTTATCATTACATTAATTGCATATATATGTGAGTGTGTGACATGTGGTTTAGTGTGTGTGTGTGACCTATATTGACAGAGAGGCTAAAGACCTGCCCCTTTGGAGCCTGTTTGTGGTTTGCTCAGCTCTCTCTCTCTCTGATTCAGGTTTGATTCACACCTCCTACTCTATCAAAACCACTAATGAACATGACTCCCCCATGAACTTCATAAGAAAGCCCTTTATCCCTTTTAAATAGGCTTTGACTTACACAATAGTTGAATTTAGCAGTCATTTTATTCATGCCATTGAATAATACTACCATACTATCATACTACAATGCTGCTATGAAGACCAAAGAGCTCAGACATTATGGACATTTTGGGATTCAGATTCCAATATGGCTGCATTATCGCTCATGTAATCGGATAATAACGGTCGTTTTAATGCTGAATATTGCTTTGTCCCTGTGTGCACTTTCTCGGCTGGTGCACCATAGGTATGTATTAAATCAGTTTTGACTGTCCCTATACGATGTCTAGTTCCAGGCTTTTTAGCTGCAGTTCCTAAGGGATCTTTCCAATAGGCCTTTCAGGTTTAATTCTGTTTGGATGGGCAATGTTATTAGTCCGTCTCAGTGGCTGTGTCAGCCTGATCGGTGAAGGGGACTGCAAAGGGGACGATTGGAGCGTTTGATAAAGGGTGATTAACCAAGCCACTCTTTATTTTAATATTTCACAAATGCGCATGCACACACACACACAGAGCTACTCCATACACTTCTAGCTCTATGTCGCACTGGCTAGTTTTAATGGAAAAATGCAAGACAACAGATAAGAGATAGTCCCCTGAATTTTCACCAAGGACAAGATTGTAAATTGTTTTATATTCAGAGGAAATGGTGGCTATACTGCCTATGAGACAGTATACGTGTGTGTGTAATTTATTTTTGCTCTGACAGTATCCACTGCCAGACCTTGGAGGACATCAGCACACATACTGTACATGGTTTTGAGGTGCCCTTGCTGCAGTAATGTTGAGCACTATCAGTGCCAGGGACAAGCCTGCAACTGTTCCAGTCAGACTTCCCACCCAAGAGCCGATCTGCCAACTTGTGCTGGCTGGCTGTGCTGAGTAAAGGCTGACATAAAGAAAAACAGATTTTTTAATGCAAAGCCTTTGGTGTTTTTATTCCCCTTTATCAATAGGATCTTTGTTTTCATGGATGGCTGCAGCAGAGGTCACAATCACACAGAGAAACAAAGAGCAAATGGATGACTGAAGAGAGTAGAGTTTGTTGTGCTGTGTGATGTTGTCAGGCAGGCCATTTAAATATTGGGATTTACCTTGATAAAGACAACCGAAGGAAGGGATTAACAGAGTGTGTAAGAACACAAACGGAACAATTGAAAATGCAAACAGAACGTGAAATGAAATTAATTCTATTAGCTGGACTTTCCCAGAGGAGCAGTGATAAAGCCGAACTCTTACGGATGTGTCAACAAACAGCGTCAGCAGAAACAGGGAAGAGATACATTTGTTTAGGACCCAGCCTTGGATGACTACACAAACACTATAAACAAGCCCAGCCCTCTGAATTGACTCTTTATGTATTTTATTATTGTTAGATAGATTCAAACAAGATAACAACTGCAAGTGTTTTAAAAGAGAAAAACTGCAATCAGAAGGTTGTTTGAATTTACACAAGATGAGAATAGCCTGCATACTGCGACACAGGTGGAGTGATAACACTGAAGGACATGTGTTCTGTTTGTTCTGATCAAAGTGACAACAACAGCACAAAGAGCGGTTACTGTATACAGTTTCATGTACTGTATCTAGGTGAGGCAGAGTTACTGGAGGCCACTTCTTCTTTGCTACCCCTCACTGTTCTTTAAGTAAAGAGCTATATCAATTACAGTATATCCTGCCTGTTACTCCTAATTTTCCATTTGTTTTTTCTTTACTTGTAACTTCAATGTAATTTAATTTTCCTGTTGGCTCTCTCTGCCCTCTTTATCTCCTCTTTGACTATAGCAGGAGAATATTTTCTTGTGTACAAAGGCCACATGTGTTTCAAACACAAATGTGCAGAACTAATGAGTAAATGTCCCTGAGTTCTAGTATCTGCATGGATCTCTTGTTCTGTATTGATCTTTATTTAGCCACAAATAGCCCTGTGGCTGTGAAGAGGTATTGGCAAGAACTGTGGAAAACTGCACATTCGTCACTGTTGGCTGATTTAAAGCAACAACTAATTTCATTCTGTGTAGGTAAAGCAACAGACCAGCTTGGTGTTGAATGGCAACAGATAATTGTGTGTGCTCTGGGTTTTACAGGGATGAATCAAAGCTAGAAAATGACCCCCCATCACCTCATCTGAAGCCAGTCATGCACGTTAACAGGCTGGGATATGTTTATTTGAGTACCATGCGCAAAATGTTGGCTCCTGTCCTCGCAGCTAGTATAGCTTAGGTGCTGTTGAAGTGAACTGTAAGAAACAGTAAAGTTCAACATTTCCACAATGTTAGCTGTGAGTAATCATCTTTCAAACTTGTTCAAGGATTTCATAGAAATGTACTGATGCTGCAACACAACTACATTACCCAAAGGTAATGGATGGCTACGTACACTCAGAGACATGCCAGGTGAGTTGATGTAAGCTGGGTTTTGAACGCAGCAAGCACATGGCTCATGACCCAGCTACCCTATTGACCAGTGAGAAGAATAGCAATGTGATTAGAAAGCTCTCCGTTACATGACCCTGCTCTTTGAACAGGGGGGCTCTTAAATGTTTTAGAAGCGAGCACTCCAGGAACTGGAATTTTACAGGCCATCAGCACTGGGTTGAATTGGACCAGACAGTCACCAGGGAGACACCAATCTCAGGAGGAGGGAATCTAGGCTGCACACAGAACAAGAGATGCAAGGCTCTGCTTGCACCATAGTTGCCTCGACATTCTCAAGAGGTTTTTCAAAGCTGAGAGTCGAGGCAATTATTAAATCTTTTTTCTCTTGGACAAGGAACTAAGGAAAAATATGTTCAAATAATATGTGATAGAGGACTGAAGGTAACTTCATCTGAGTTAGGCAGTTTTGTTCTCAGTTTCAAGGCACAATCTAATTATGCAATAACTGGCACTATGAAGTACCCGAAAAAAAAGTGTAACTTACAGAACAGCGAGAAAAGATATTCAGGTATTCAGATAAAGCCATTTTCTTAAACAGCACATGTCGTTTTCTTTATATATAACAGTAAAGCCTTGATACAGCAAATAGATGATTGTATATTAAAGTAAATAAGGCAACATATCTTTCTATATACAAAGCACATCAGTGCCGGTGTCTCACTTTGATGGTAATCTGATGGTGTCTCATTTCAAACTAACCTGCTGTGTTAAAAGTCAAGCAGACTCCTTAGAAATAATTGATCAACTGCTGCTTCTGTAACTTATGCAAACATGCAAGGAATATAACTGTGTCACGACTGGATGATACAAAGTGATTTTGCTCTGAATAGGCTGTCGTGAGGAGAGAAAAGAAAAAAGGAATGACCTTGAGCAAGTCCTTGGTTTTTGATGTATTTTCTTTCCCTTGGTGAAATTGCTCCACTGCACATCCTTCTTAAATTTTTTAATGGGGACAAGATTATGATTGCGAAATGTTCA
Organism: Siniperca chuatsi; assembly: GCF_020085105.1. Lineage (NCBI taxonomy): Eukaryota > Metazoa > Chordata > Actinopteri > Centrarchiformes > Sinipercidae > Siniperca > Siniperca chuatsi. The sequence goes on from NC_058048.1 coordinate 22,022,227, forward strand.
CTGAGTTTATGCACTGCTCAGTATATCCATCCATGCCCCCTTTTTAATAATTTCGTAAGGTGTTGCTAAGCTAAAACATCCATGTACCCATTGGCCATTTTTCTGAGTCAGGAAGCAAAAACATATTGACTTGTCCATTCTATTTACACTCTTCCCTCTCACTCAGTTTCCCCATGTTCCATTGTCTTGTCACATTTTGCCTCTCCATCTATCCATCTCTCCCCTCCCTCTTACATTCTTCATTCACTGACTGCTTTACACACACAAAAACGTGTCTTAGCTCTCAAAAAATTGTGCCCATGCACTGAAATTGACACTAGTCCTCTAGCCCTGCCATATTTTCACTCAGGTGATGAAATATTTAAACAACATTTCTGTTCCTATTTAATTGCATGTCAACACACCCTCCACAAAGACTCCAACTGGTCTGTGGGGTTAGGAAGCATGGCTTCAGTCTGTCTGGGGTCAGTGATGCTTTATAAAACCCAGCAGAGACTGGAAAGAGATGGGTTAAGCATGAGAATGTTGAGTGTGGGCAAGTCAGTTGCAACAACACTATAAGTAATTCATAGGTTGTGTTCCAACCTACTGGGATAAAGTTGCCCTTCAGATGCCCTTTTCCTTGAAATTCCATCCTACCAGCGTTCCTCACATACAATAATAACATAGCAGCAGGACATTTTGCATGTGGTGCATTGATTAGTAAGCGGGATGCCTGTAGGGATGACATTCATCTATTACTGTGTATGTAGACTCAGTCAGGGGCTATGTAATGTCAAAATATTTGTATGTATGTGTGTATGTTTGTGTATTTGTGGCTCCTTGAAAAACGACACTGCCCAGCTGTGCTGCATGTGTTACCCCGGGTGATTCATCGATCAGTGATATGGCAAAGTCTGCCTCAATGGTGAATGTCTAGACATGGCAGGGTGGTGAGGAATACAAAGATAGACAGGATTAGAGAAATAAGAAATGAGACTGAGGAAAGGTGTGATGAATGTGCTAAAGGGCGACACAACAAAAGTGTGATGCTTAAGGTGAGGAGGCGAGTCTAGACAGTCTAAATGTCCTGTAAGCTCTACAGGCATTACTTAGTCAGACAGACTGCCACATGCCTACATAATTATTCATAGTCACCTCAAATCTTCACCTCCTACAGCTTTTTTCCTCACGCAACCTCCTGCTGCAGTGGCAAAATCCTAAGTGCTGGCAAGCCATGAAGCATGTAATCTCGACATACATTCACAGAGTAGAAGTCTGCTCTGAAATGGGCTGATCTACTGGATACAAGGTAGGGAAAGTGAAAAAGGATTGAGAGGAGAGGAAAGGAGATGTCTGAGAATGAAAGTAGGTATTGTTGTAATCATTTGCCCGCCAGGATCATTTCTGCTGCATGCTTTAGGAATCTGACCTCTGACCCTTTATCACACTGCTGTTGCCCTGAAGGCAGTCCTGCTGGCTTGGAGAGTGCTAGACATGTTTAAGACCCTGAGAAACCCACTGGAGAACCAGTGGGCTGCAGCCAGCCATGGACTCATCTTTGCAGATGTCAAATCATCACCCTCACACATCATTCTGAACCATAGGTCACCCACTATCCATTCCCATTACCTTCCTATATTAGATTTCCATTTGATTTGATGGGAGCTTTTTTGAGAAGAGGGAGAGTCACTCTCCAGACACCAATTTAAGGAGGCAAAGCAAAGTAATCAATTCACAAACCGGAGACTGCAAACTGAATTACTGGGATGGTGAGCCTGGTAGTGGTAGGGATCAGCAATGAGAGCCGGTTTCACACCTATCCATATCAAAGGCTTTCAGGGCAGGAGAAGGAGCTGTGAGCTTCTGAATAGTAGCGAGGGATCAGTGATGATTAAAGCTAACCTGGGCATAGCAAGACAGCCATACAAGAGAACTGTGTGGAATTCACACTTACGTTCCTGATTGATTTTCCAAGCTTCAGGCTCTGGAATGTCCACCTGCTTCTTGGGTCCTTTAAAGGCAAAGTGAAATGAGATTTTGATGACTATCATTCTTGTCTTGATCAGTATAAAAGACGAGGGCAACACTCGTTTCACTATCTTTTTTTATCTTTATGTGTCATAGACAAGATGCACTTGGTCTGTTTTGCTATTTTTTAAATAGCTGTTTTTCTGCACTGATTTCAGTCTGACTTTAACACTCTTGATAGGTTGGTGCCAATCTTATTTGATCCTTTAATTCTTTATTTAACCCTTGTGTTTTTTTGACATTGGCTTTACCTCCTTGTTATTGGAAGTGCCACAGACCCTACTGCTGAATGTGTAAATAATAATTGCAAATTCAACCAATTATTTTTCTTTTAATGCTTTTTTTTCTTTTCTTCTGACCTTATTAAAACCCAGTATGTTGAAAAGCAATTAAGCCAAAAACAGAGGTAGTGCATTTGATGAAGGTGACAAAATACTTTAATGACTATCAAGCATTGTTACAACACCAAAAAAGGAAATAATTAACAGGCTATGTATTCACAAATACTGCATATATTCCTTTTCTTTGCCAAAAAGTTATTCACCGACAAAGAAATTTATCCAACATAGTAACGTTACTTATATTTGGGATTAATTAGACTCCAAAAATGTCTAACTCCCTATCAGACCTCTTACAAACAAAGAAATACAAATAGACTTATTTGGGGATTTGGGAGGAGTGGTGCTGCAAAAGAAGTACTGTAAAAGCCATCATCATAGATATAATGAAATTCCGCCTAGTGTATCTGCGACCGCAAACAGAAGTAATGCATCATTTTCTGTGGAGGACTTGTCAGAACATGTCATCAGTGCATATTCAGGTTTAAAGGCAATTCTCTTAAAATTACAAAAAGTCATCAAGTATCAAGGTGATTAAACAATGTTAAGTTGGATCTTTGAACCGTTTAAGAGGACACAGGGTCTTCAAAACACCAAACAGAACGTCAGGGTTAAAGGCTAGGTTTAGGTTTAGCTATAAGCATGCAAATTAGAAACAAATTGTCTTGTTTGATATTTTAAAATTGCAGCTGCATCTGACTTTTACTTAGTTGCAGGCACTGAGTTTGAGTGTAATCACCATTATATCATGTAAACTGTTAACAAAAGTGACTGATATGATCATCTGCCCAAAATAATTTCGCACAGGCACATATGTGTGCATATTAATGGAGCGTCATGCCTGCTGGAGAAGCTCAAAGCTTTAAATAGCACTCCCCCCTTCGCTCTCCTTCCACTGGTGGCAGGCTATCCGTTGCGTTATGTAAATCATCTATGATTTGACACCACCAGCCATAAATCTTCATTAGTAGGTAGAATAAGAGAAAGGATCTATTTTCTGATTCTTTAGAGCTGTTTTGTTATGTAGCGGGATAGGTCTGAAGTCACGGTGCAAGCACTAATCTGCACCTTGCAACCGACTAAAGAGTATTATTGATGGCTTTTACCCTAATTTGAATAAAAGTGCAGCCCCTCACCCCCCACTCATTTCTCTCCGAGACATTGTTAGACACTCTGAGCTCATTAGCTACCAGGCTATAGGAAAACAGACTCCAAATAATTTCTCATTTTTCTCTTATTTCACATTATGTAGCTCACTGGGCTTCAGAACAGCTGTTTTGAGAAAGCACTGGATGTATTTGCTCAGCTTTTAATAAGATAACAAGCATTGTCAAAGGTCCACTTATTGATTTTATTGCATCTTATTTAAGCACTCAGGATAAAATGCTGTAAAGATAGAACACATCTATATTTTATTTATTTGCAACAAGACTGAAATGCACTCTCTGACTGAATGTGACATCCATCACTTCATGTTTTAAAAGTCATAGCACATAGTATTTCTAATTCTAACAAAAGAGTTTCCCCTCAGGGATCAATAAAGTATTTCTGATTCTGATTCTGTAAAATATCAGCTAGCCGTGCATTGAAAGTGTCTGGTAGATTAAAAGTAGGCACACTGAATCATCCCATTGACACTGTTGTCCCACCAAGCTAAATAGTGCCCGGATCGGATGCAGACATTTTAAAATGCCAGCCTATCTCCCTTTCCATCTTCCAGAGTCCTTATTCAGTGCATACCAGAGGAAGTCCATTACCCACTGATACAGCGTGTGGATGTGTAGCCTATCACAGAAATTATTTCAAGGCATCCATGATTCGAGAACTGACGATAAATTATGTCAGCACATTCCCTTCATACTATATATCAGTGAGTACTATTCTTCTAAGTTTCACTCTATCTCTCTTGAAACATTTAAAAGTGGAGACACTGCAGAAATAGCACCGTGCCGAATGATGTTTATCGCGAGCAAGCGTTTCAGCGCATAATCCATAGGGCCATTCTTGAGAGTATTGTGTGTGTGTGTGTGTGTGTGTACCGTATGTGTATGAGACATTTCCCTCCCCTCAGTATCAGATTAATCTCATCTCTCTTCATTGCCATTACACATCCATCCACAGCAAACTGAACCTCTGGCAGTGGTACTTTACACAGTATTACTCTGCAGTCCCCCATCTGCCCTGGCAACTTCTCCCTGCCACTCAGGCCCAATCTACCCATATTACTTTCCCTCAGGCTTCACCTAAGTGTGACTGATAGGGCCAACACAGGGAAACAAACAGCAGGCCTAACTTCCAATAGGATTAGGGGCTGTGAAGCCTCAGCACAGTCCCTCTCTCTTCCTCACTCAACAATAAACTAGCTCAACCCGTCTGCATGCATGTAGAAGTGACTTTAGAGAAGTTGCTGTGGATGAAATAGACTTGAATAAATGTGGGATAGATTGAAAGAGCCAAAGCAGATTTTATTAGCTGGTCAACAATGCTAGTGGGGACAGACATAGGGGGATACTGTAACAAATGTACTAAAACTGCTAGAGTGAAGAGAGAGTACAACTGCTGTCAGCCTGTGTGCTTGGAGCCTGTCTCGCTCCTCTATTATTCACGCCCACGAGTGACGCCATGTTATAGAGGAAGCGCATGCTGTTACAAAATGAGATCAGGGTTAGATTTCACGAGGCTCCTGAGTGCTCTTACTGTACAGCCCAGTGCTGCTCAGTTACGGGTCATTAGGAACGCCTGCTCCTGCCGTGCACCACACCGGCCCATTAGCTGGCTGCCTGGTGCAGGCTGCCGGCTGGGTGAGGCTAAACTCTGGTGGAGAGGTTCCTGGCCTACACAATGTACTGTAATGAAAGAGGGTTATTTTAAAATGAGCAGGACATAGGTATAATGAAAGAGTTTGTTTTTGCGTGTCTGGAACTTTTGTGATTATAATAATTGTCATTATAATGTAATTGTGATACTATATTAATCCTTATAGTGAAAGTTAGAATCAACACTACTTCAGCAGGGCACATGCTGGCTAACATACAGGATTGAACTCATAGACTGTAGAAGGACATGGAAGTAGAGTAAATTTAGTGTCTGTGACGTCACCCAGAGGACTCGGAAGAGACGATATGAAGCCTGGAGTTTATCTTGTCTCGTCAGTGATCTATTGAGAAAATCCAAGTTGCAAGATGTGCAAGATAGCTGAGCCTGGATGGAGCTAAGGTAGGTGGGTCAAGGACATGGTAACCACCAAGGCTGAGGGTGATAGACTGAGAGACCTCTTAATTAAGGTTTACATGTCCCAAACAAGCTGAGAAAAAGTGTATAGAATTTATCCCAATAAAAGTTTTCTTCTACATTTTTAGGGAAATGGAACCAGTCATTATTTAGGTTAAGGTTACCCAAGAGTATCAGGTAAAGCCCACACTTTTTCTATTTTATAGAATATTTTGCTCAAATATCATTGAAATTTTTTTTTAACCTTTATGTTAAATAAAATCAACACCGCATATCCAACATTTTTACCTGATGATCTGTTTTAATCTTTTGGTAAAAATTCATGGAAGTATTGAGGTGATAAAACAATGTTAAGTATGTTTTTTCTGGTTTTACAGTGAAACAGAACATCAGGGTTATTTATTAATTTAAAATATTATTATGATGTAATTTTTTCAATGCTATATTATCCAACAATATAGGGGGGATAGAAATACTGATTTAACATTTCTATTGAGTAGATGGTTTCAAAATTGCTCATACAGTACCATTTAGGAGCATTTACATTTTAGTTTGCAATTTGGCTTGATTCAAAGCATTAAAAATCAGTCCCATCAGGGGTAGCACAGACAACAGTGATCTTCATGACGTGCTGAGTGTGATTATCGCAGACTTCCTCCCCGTGAAACATAACAGAAAATGTAATAAGTGAGAAACATAATGCTTCCTTATATTTGAGATTTCTTAGTGTCTTTTCTGGTGAAAAAAAGTGTGTAATTGCTGAGAGCACAAAGGTATTGTTTGCTGTAGGTGTACCAATCAGAGTTGCAGGAGTGGAGGAGAATTGCTAGTAGCAGGAATATTTCAAGTGTGTGCTGTGGCACCATTTCATAAATCCTGTAAATACATACATTTGTATACAACATACAACCAATATCAGTTATCCTAACACCAGAAAAGAAATCCATGTGAGCAAAACGTATATCGATTTAAACATTTTTTTTATAATTTAGTCATCAGATGAAGAATTGCATCTTAGTGATCTTTGCATTGGTTTTACTATTCAGATTTGACGGTTGTTTCTTGAATGAAACATATCCTTTGGTCGGTTTATACTCACTACACCACCATACCCAAGGATCTTTTTACCTCATACAAAACCATTCAGATATGCACTATATTACTTTTTAATGAATTGTTTTTCCATCCCAGTGACTTGCACAACCACCTTTTTGGGCAGAAAGGTTTCTGAGCTGATGATGATGAACTATCCATTAATAGGAGGAGCAGGAAATGAGCCTTAATATAAACCTGATTCAAATGCAGCTTTGCAGTTAATGCACTGGTCAAACAGTTTAATGGCTTTTATTGACACTGTTATTATCATCAATTATTTATTTATTGAAGCAAATACAAACAATTTGGTTTTAGATTCAGAGTTTAAACATCAAAATCAAAACACTGAAATGTAATCTGGACTACAGAGTATGCACTACATGCTTAATAATCAGTATAATGTAACCACAATGTAATCACTTACATTTTTAAATTAACTTTGGATTTTATGTTTTTGGCCTACAAAATCACTACAATACTAGTTTAAATAGAGAAACATCAATTTACTGGATAAAATTATGAAATGATGAATAAATGCCATGAATTGTATTGAATTCCTGTTTCACATTTTATCACCAACTTGTCATAGCTCTCACTGAAATACTCACATGTGGAGTCCTCTTTAAAACTAGACTAAAATTAATGAGACAGACACCGAAGTAAAATATAAAGAGGGCAACACTTTAGAATGTGTGATAATCTATGGGCCATTAGAGGCAATTATGACCAGCCTTTAACGTGTATTACTTCTCCTCATCAGCAAATTATATTACTGCATTATTGATAGGTGGATAAATGGATGGACACATTGGTGGGTTGGTGGGTGTTTGTATGAATTGAATAGCTGCATGTCTGTAAAGTAGGTTTCCATGTTTTGTTTCAATGAGAAACAACAAATAAGAAAATTCAATCTGACCTTTGTTCTATAGCTGGAAGATTTACTTGTACTCCTTTTCCCTCACATAACACATCAAAAACATCCGGTATTGTTTTTGCAACACATGCTGTTAAGAGCCCCTCTCCACCTGACCTGCATCATGCTATTCATGCTTAAGGAGCTTGGCTCCATCTAGACTCTTGACCTTCATACTATACAACCTGAAATTGACCGTACCGATTCAGTGTCTCCAATCAAAAAGAGCAGTTTGAGGATTATCTTTCAGTCATTGTACTGTATAACAACAATGAGACTGGGTATTACATGGGTTCATGAGATTTCTGAATCTCATATATCTTTTGATTAAAGTAGTGTTAAGATGCAGAGCAGAGACTTCAGCATCACTTTGTCTAACAAAAAGGGGAGGGTGTAGGGACCGGATAATATGCAATACTTGTCAGACACTGAATTATTATTTGTCCCTGTCTTTGCATTTTAATTTCATGTACAGTGTATTTCGACAAGGAAAGTGATTAAATTTGACATTGCACATGTGCCAAAGGTTATAAGAAAATTCCTTCTGATTTGACGAAAAAAAAATCCAATAAAGCTTAGCCGTGCCCCAGAAAGAGAAGATGTTAGACCGAGGCTGGTTTTTCATTTAGACTCTACCTCTTTCTCTGCCTCCCTTTTCCTGGTCCCTTATTACCCTGCAGCTCAAAAAAGAAGGGAAATGATTTGGGTTGAGCTAGCAGAGTAGTAAGGACAGACTGACTGAGACCTATAGCAAGGGTTGTGTCTGTGTTTGAGGCTGAGCTGGAACAGGAAGATCTAAAATGGAGGGAAATATTATTGTATTCATAATTCATTTCAAGCATCCCTCTAGCCTCAAATTCAACTGCAGCATCACTACGTAGTTTGTTTGTTTCACCCCAGCAGCACGTTTACAAAGATACTGCTGTGTGTTTGCGTATGTGTGTGAATATGTGCATCTGAGTGTGTGGCCTCGTGTGCACACGGCTGTGGATGCTTTCAAATGTCCCGTCCCTTGCGGGTGATGTGAGGGTTGTTTCCAGATGGCTGCCAGTGAAACTCAGTCTTAATCGTGGTCCACACCTGTCCTCTCAGGGGTAATGACAGCATCCCACTTTGCTCTCTCCCATTTGATGTCTCCTTCCGCTATCCTCCACACCTCTGTCCTCTGTCACTCCCCATGTTTTTCTCTTCCCCCAATGTTGCAGGTGAGTTTTTTCGACTCTCACCCTAACCCCAGCATCCCCATGGACAAACTATTCATCACCTTATTAGCACTGACATTAAGATGTATTTGTTTACCGAGTCTGTGTCTATACCATCCTAATTATGTGAATGAAAATGTCACACACCAGTTGTTTTTCATTGGTGTTGCTGTTGAAAATACTACACCTTCCGAGAGGCGTTAGCTCAGACAGAAGGTGTGAAATGAGCATAGAGTCTCCATGCAATCTCAAAGATGACAAACATCACTAACAGGCTTTTCTGATTAATCAAAAGTTTAATTACATACACAAATAAATAACAGAAGGAGTTTAATAATGTAAATAGATGCATGGAAAACAAAAAGTTTTTGTGTCCAATCACTCCATAAAACAACTTAAAAATGAATTTTTCTGTGTATCATTCACAACCACTTTCTATCTCAAATATGTCTTTACTTTTCCTATTTTCTTGGACTTAGAACATTATTTATTTTGTCAGGCAGCATTTCCCATTTTCCTTTGCCAAAAATGTCTAGGCAGTATTAGTAATAAGCTTGATTTGTGTAGCAGTGAAACAACCAAAAAGCTGATTTGGCAACTGATTATGCCCCATGAACAACTAGATGGCTTTTAGCTTAGCCACTGAGTGCTAATTCACACTGATAATAAAGCTGATAAAATTACATCTGACAAAGTACAGCAAAGGGGAGTGGTTTAGGAAACACTGAGGCTCTTGTGTATTGGATAAAAGTAAAAGAACAAAAAAGAAGTGTAAAACAAAGCTCCCTAATGACAACTTCGATTTTACACATGAGCTAATACTGCCCATGCATGTTAGAAAGACTATTCACATTACCATAAAGACTAAGACAAAGGAAATATGAAAAAGTTACAAGACGGAAATGGGAAATCAGATAACTGATTTAAATGCAGAGTAGGGCCAAGAATATAGAGAAAGTTGAAGAGTTTAACAACAACATAGAATGACTAAATAGTAAATTGTAGAGTAAAGTAATTATTAATTTATATTATGGACTGATTTGAGGCAAGCAAATAATTACTAGAGTTAAAAGCTTTTCATATCTAAAAATCCATTTGCATTATTCAAATCACTCATTATGTATTTATTCAATTACCTTTAATTCATCAAATTGCCTTTTAGCGATATTTGTAATTTTGGGATTGCATAAATCTGATGTGGAGCGCTTTTTTGTTAGTTGACAAAAAGTAAAAAATCAATTTTCCTCCAGGTAAAAGTAACATATTTTAGTGTATATCATTGTTGGTATTTGGACTTGCTTGAAGGACATCATTAGAACTGCATTATTCCCGCCTGATTGTATAGCCAATTATAAGATGCTGCTACTATTTTATTTATTTTCATGGCACATGCTCAACATGTAAATCATGGTTCTACACACTGCCATCTGACAAGACAGTGTGTCCAATTAATTTCTTGAATTGCAATACAGCATAAAAACAATTTAAACGGCTGTTTCCTGTGACTATGTGCATTTGTCCACGGTCATTTCTCCCCCATTTATATTTAATAATCAGGTTTCCATTATAATCAAAGGCTATCCTTTCTTCCCACATGTAACCATATCATCTGCCTGTGGACGTGAGCAGGGCACCAAATACCCCGGGAGCTATACATATTGGAATCCAAGTGTATGTTAAACCAATTTAAACATGTCTTTGAGCTGCGGTATGCATCAAGGTGGTTGATACCGTGACAATAATGGCTGATTCCTCTCTAAATGGGATCAAAATGAGCTGGTGCGCTTGGCTGATCTGCTGAGGAGAAACGAGCAGGTTGGCGGCTTATAGTTAGCGTAGTTCCTGGTATCTGGGGACTGGTTGTAAAACTTTTTGGCTACAGTGGTCCTCTGGGGCGTTGCATGCCCTAGTATCACTAGTAGCACTAGTGTGACCTTTATGTTGACTGTAAGAGGGATCTAACCAGAACTGTAAATAAAGATAATTGCATGCTTGTCTAGCCATCCCTGAATGACTCTTCTGCATTGCTGTAGCATTGCCTACATTTTAGGAAGAAAAGAAAATGCTGTTTGTTATTTTGTGATGGCTTTAAAAAGCTCCTACTAAGGAGCAATATTTACCCTTTCCCTTAAACTGTATCTGGCCAAAACAATGTGACTGGCCTTCACCTTGTGTGAACAAGCTGTGTTTTAATAGTGTTAATAAGCCAAAAGTGAAATGCCATCTGTAAAGTAGCCATTAGTAAGACTGTCAGCTCCTGTTCAGCATGCCTGCACCAGCCATAGCTTAAATGTCATGTTTTGGCTATACACACAGCCAGAGACAGACTGAATAAAACCTATGCCAGTCCAATGAGGGGATGGTATAATATGGCCTCTGACACAGCAATCAATAGGCTCTGTCTGTGGAGGGAATACTGTGTTCCTCCTAGGGCCCAGGTGGGACGGGCAGAGCCATAACCAGAACCTGTGCCAGCCAAGGTGGATTACAATAGGCAGGTTGGGAAGGAGGCACGACAGAAGCCGAAGCCATACTGGGTCACAGCTTACTGAAACAGCATGGCCCGATATGGCCTGTCTCGCATTTACTCTCTCTCACAGACCACACACCCGTAATGCTGACACATGTATGCAGGGATTTCCAGACATAATCTGCCCTGCCTTCTGCAGTGCTTGTGCACTTGTCACATATTTTCTGCACCCGTACGGATACAAATAAACACAAGCGTGCAGCCGTGCACAAACATATGCACGCTCATGCTCATATTGTCGTCCTAACTCTTCCATCATTCGGTTTATCCCTTGTCGGTGTTGTTTCGCCAGTGTCGCCACTCATAGCCATCTCTCCAGCTGGGATCTGTCCATCCCAACTATCCCTACCATCCATCTCAGCCTCTGACTGGAAGCCAGGAGGGATGAGCTGCCTGTCAGAAGAGGACTTGGTACAGGGATTCATAACCTCTTCAATGCCCTCTCAATTTCCTTTCACTGTCTTGTTCCAGACAGGCCCTCTAAAGTTTCTGTCAGAGCTCCATGGCCAAAGCTCTGTCAGACTCAAAATGCCGTCCATGAGGAGGACTAGGCCTCTTGGCTTAGACACACAGAGAGAAAAAGACAGACAGACAGTCATCAGAGACAGTTCATCTTGATAGATAGCTCCTGAGAGACAGAGAGAAAGCATAGGGACTCTCTGAGAGCATAGATGCATATACACACATTGAAGATCGAAGGTGGGGGTGACTGAGAGAAGGATGTTGCAGAGGGGCAGCAAGGAGCAAGATGGGAGCAACACGGCAGCTGCGACGGAGGATGAGAGGCAAGAAGGAGATGGATAGAGACAAGGCTAGTAAACAGACAGAGGCAGATGAACAGATGATGATAGATGATAGACAGCGAGATACAAGAGAGAGAGTGCCTGCCCTGTCCTAGCCTGTCTGTGCCCTGTCTGAGAGGGTTAATGTAAGCTGCACACCAGCACTTTAATGATACACCAGCCATAGAGTTAAAATGGATAAACATATAAAAGATTCATCAACCTGTCATAGAAGAAGGCAATGGTGTGTGTTTGTGTGCATGAGTATATGTGTGAGTGCAACCGTGCATAGTGACCTGCAATGTGGGTCCTTTGGTGTTAAACATTACAGAAACTACAATGTAGATATCACTGTGATGAATAGCAAATGTAACATAACATTGACTAAAGCTAGAGCTGTCAATGGTGAGGCATGGGGCCTCGGCACAGCCTGTCAAAAACAATTCACAGCAACAAAGGAAAATCTCAATCAAGGCATTGCATTCTTTATTGCAAACACGAACCACATCCATGCTTTGTCATCAACCCTGAAAGGATGCAGAGTCATTAATAAAGACACAAATGTAAAAACACACATGCAGGGTACACACACACACACACACACACACACACACACACACACACACACACACACACACACACAGGCACCTTAACATATCTTAAGTGAAAATGGTGCTCAGTCAGGCTCCTTTGAAAGCTTCAGGGCTCTTACAGTTCAATTAGTGGAGCCAAGTCCATCTCTTGTCCAACTCCCAGTAGGCCTGTCAATCTCACAGTCAGGACCTGTCACTGCCCTGCTTTCAGCCTGACAGCCCAGTAGACACATATGCACATACACACATCAAACATGTAAGTCAGACACACACATACACATGTGCACCAAGGCTCATAAGTCATTCCCCTCTCCCAAACACACAGACACACACAGAACATCGACCCACGTGAACAGGCTAACTTAATTGATTCGCAAATTTTTAAAGCATTGTTGGTGGAGTAGAGTCTATTGTTATTCAGTAACAAACACAGCGCCATTTAAGTAAGAAAATTAGTGTATTGGAATGGCAGGTTGGAATGGCAAGTAAGGTGTGGGTGTGTGTGGAGGGGGGTTAGGGATGGAGGGATGAGAAGAATTGAGGACTGGGATGAAATGGGGTCAAGGATGAGGGGATGATCGATGATATGCCAGGAGGTGTGGTAGCGAGGAACCCAGGCAGTGAGACTCAGCGTGGGGGCACATCTCGATGAGGCTTATGGCTTCTTCATCACCCCCCCCCCCCATGTAATGAGAGAGAAGGAGGAGAGAAAGCAGAAAAGGTGTTAGAAAGGGGTTAACCTACATCATAATAACTTAATAGATTAACTGTAATCTATTTAGCCTCATGTTGTGAGTTGAGACTGTCATAAGTAAATGTTAATTATAAAATTGTGATGCGCCCAGATGATATTGTGGGGCAGAGCTGGGGTCAATATAATCATTAATACTGATACCTAGAAAACACATGCTGAGGCATCTGCATGTTGCCACTGGTTTGAAGGAATAGTTTGAAATATGCTTATTCGCTTTCCTGCAGAGAGTTAGATGAGAAGACTGATACCACGTCATATCTGTCTGTTAAATACAAGGCTACAGCAAGCAGGCAGTTAGCATAGCTTAGCATAAAGAGTGGAAACATCAGGAAATAGCTAAGTGTTGTTCTCACCATGAGTTTGCCAGGCCACTAGTAGATTAAGTAAGTAATTGTGCTCAAATTGTAGTTTTTACACTTTTGTCTGCACAAGACAGAACATGTAAATTAGTGAGCATTAGAGGTACTCGTAGGCAGATTTTTTCCGCAGGACAGAGCAAGGCTAGCTGTTTCCAGTCTTTATGCTAAGCTAAGCTAACCTACTGCTGGCTTTAGTTTTTTATTTAACGGACAGAAATGAGAGTGGTATCAATATTCTTATCTAGCTCTTTTTAAAAAAGGCATGAAAATGCTGCTCTGAAAAATGCAAGAAGAAAATTTGTGAGTGTTTGCCCTACTTATTTGTAAATTTAACGCACCTTTGCTCCTCTCTGTTAGCACCTTAAAGGACTTAAAATGATTTAAGAGTAGAATCCATTCCTTTCTTCATGTTACGATTTTCAAACTGCCACACACGCTCATAGTGTCATGTGATCCTTTGTATGACCCCATATTAACTATATGTGCAGTGCAAATAAGTGAAAGAGATGGAGAGCCTGGGAAGTGAATCTCCTGTACTGTTTTCCTCATATCACCCTCTTTCAGCAGCAGCGAAGACACAAAAGTAAAATATCTGTGGGTGAAACTGAAGGGTTCAGGGGACACATTTGAGGGAGAATAAACTGGATGGTGGCTGTAAATGTTATTGTCCCATTCATCAAAGTAACAGCTCTCGTGCCCATCACACATGCGGGAATTGTCTCTGGTGACATAAGTAGGTGGAACAGACTTGGAATGAGCAGCTTCTATCAGTGGATGACAAAACTGTAACTGACCCCTTATCTCTCATCTATTTTAGGAAGCGCCAGTTGAGCCTGCAAGCTGTAATTTAGTCAGAGTAATGCATCTGCAATTTCATGCTGGCTTTGCTGTATTTTGAGGACAATGGAGGCAGCATGTAAAAAATTAAATAGACTCCTGTGTCATCGTGGATTTGTATGGGTTTGTGGCTGTAGTTAGAAGCTATTCAGGAGGATTGTGTTTAGCAATGCTGCACAAGCCCTTTGCTGTTTTTCCAGAGAAAGGGGTTGCCAGAAAATCAATCAAGGGAAGCATGACTACAAATAAATATTTACATTGAGCGGCAATCTCCCTGCATAAACACCACTTAATGCCCCAGAAGCAGAGGGCAGACATTATTTATTCGTAAATTACCTTTCCAATCTAGCAGACAGCAAAATTGTTATGTATATGCTCGCTAGTGTCTTCTTTTTGGTTGTTGTGACACATATTTTTGACACTTCTGCTGACTTGATAAGAGAGAGCCAGAGGGAGCTTGCAGACTGTGCAGACAAGTTGCCCCTGATATTTTAAAATAAACAATAAATGAACAAGTTGGATTTAAGTTAGCGAGTGTGAATGTGATCAATTCTTCATATTAGGGCAGATACATGGTTGATGTAGGGCAGTTCTGCACTCAGTTTTCTAAAGGGCTCTGTCCTCCAGGGATTCACCAAACACATGCATCAGGCAGAGGAGAGGCCCAGTGAAAAATCTGAAAAATACTAATAATGATATTAAAGATAGACTGAAAAAAGCCCATTCATCAGCAGGCACAAGGCTTTCACACTGCAGCACAACTGAGCAACATTTTGTGCATTTTTCAGACTATAGCAGCGCAAAACATGTTAGCATCACTTCCAATAAACCTTTCCTGCTCTGTAATTCTCTCTCCTACTCCATTCTCCTCTCCTCCTTATTCATTCTGCAGCCCCTCCGTCTGCTACCAACAATTGCACAGCCACTGTGCCTCCTGGTGAGAAGTTTAAAGGGCTTTTTTGTCTACCTTGAGGGCTACCTGATGCCCCACAGGAGCACCCTGTTATTTTGCCTCCTTCTGCTTTTATTGCGCCACCATGCAACAAACTAAAAAATCAAATATCAATCAGCCAAAATGACAAACCACCTGCTCCCACAGTAATACAAAAACCCTATGCAATGCACAGCTCTCTGATAAAAGAAGTTGATTACAAGAGCAGACTGTGACACATGCACAAACACACACACACACACACACACATAAACAAACTACAACACAAGACAGAAGAGAACTTCGAGGAATACTTGTGTCAGACTAATCAGAATTCAAATTTGCTAGAAATAGTGCACCATCAATACCAAGGATGTTCACAATTATCCATACACTCCTGTTCATAATATAAAATGGTGTAATACGAAAGCAAATGAAAAGGAAATCGATGCTCTCCATAATAGAATTGTCCTGATGTTAATTATGCATGTTGAAATTGTACAAAAAATTAGGTGATACTTCCTGAATTAGAGTCTATGTTATTACCACTCACACAATGAAGAGAAATCAGAGAATTATTTTATACAGTCCAGTGATTCTGTAAAGAGCAAGAACTACTGTATAAACAAAAGGCGGTACAGCGTCAAACAAAAGTATCAAACACTTACCCACTGCAGGATTGGAAAGTGGCCATGAATGATCAGTTTGAATTTGTGTTGACTGAATGTTTGATACTTAAAAGATAGATTTAGGGTCTGGTATCAATTTAAAATCTACAGTCCAACTTGTAGCCCCTACAGGCTGTAATGTTCATTACACCCTATGATCATAATCTATCTATTAGATCATGAGATTTCTCAGGTGCAAAATTGACATTTTTGTGTAGTACTTGAGGTAACCTTTTGGCATGTTCAAAATGGAAGTTGCTCATCCTCAGAAAATGTCCATTAGATTTTGATATTTTTTAAGCACAATAAGAGTTACCAAAAAGTACGATGTCGCTAAATGATTGATTTAGATTCCTCGTTTACAGTGTACTTTCCTTTGGAGCCACCAAAAGGTCACGGTGGGAAGTTTCATACACCATAAGTTTTGCAGTCCCTTTTGTTGGCAGGAGTGTCTGGCTCTACAAGGCTTTCTGGACCAATGTTACTAGCTTGTGTGCTGTAAAAGCCCTCTGTGAGCAATGAAGTCCTACAGTACATAAACACATTTTCTGCCAAAGTTGCAATAGTTTTGGTTTGGTTTGGTTGCTCTGTGATGCGCTAATCAGGATTTAGCAATATTTAAATCTAACTCTAATGACTGTTGTGGGGTTGTTTGTTTATGTTGCTAGCACTGTCAATCAAATCAGATCAAACCACACATGCACAATATTGATGAAGCAGATTAGGTGAGTTTTTGAGTCCTAAACTCTTAATAAGTACTAACTAAAGATGTTTTATTTTTCTCTTTAACTTTGATTTTTGTTTATTAAATCAGGGATATGTAATGTTTAATACAGAAATGCATACGCTTGAACATTTTCAGGGGCTTTAAGTTTCAGAACTAAATAGTACTTGGGGTACTTCAGTAATGAAGTACTATCCACATAGATAAGATATTTTACATTTTCAGACTTTTATTTGTGGTGGCCAGTGTCTATGTACTGTACAGTATAAGCAGCGAAACCTAAATAGATGCTGCTGGCATGCCATTCTACTTTTTCAAGGTGACATGAATACCTGTATTACTACCTCTCACTCTTCCTGACCTCGGCTCAAGTATAATTGGACAACCAGGCCTGTCCATCCAGTCTATATTGGTGCCAGCTAGCTTCAGTTTTACTCCCTTTCCTCTCCTCACACACACTCCTTCCCATTATCTCCTCGAGCTATCTCAACCTTGTATTAAGCTCGATGTATCCACAGTGAACCATTTCAGCAAACAACACCGACCTGCATTTCAGCACACCATTTACAAATATTAGCATTAATGCAAAATGTATTAGGAATAGATAAATGGAGATGAAGGTGGGTGAGTGTTATTCTCACTCCCTGAACTCCTGCCAGTTAAACTATCTCTACAGTTGTCAGGTTGAATGAGGACGAGCACCGAGAATTTTTATGAGGTGGAGTAATTAGGAAATTGGAATCTGGCTTGTATGGACTAATATGCAGACTGAATAAAATAAACTGTGTGAGTGTGTGTTGTGCTGCTGCTGAAGTGGACCATATCACAGAACGTAATTGTGATAAACTGAGTAAATGTCCCAAATCCTTATTCTACTGAAAAACTAATCTGGCAAAATATCTTTCTTTGCCTTTGGAGCAGTCGGATTACATGTTTAATCTATAATTATCTTCTACTTAAATCAGTCACAATCTCATCATGGGACAAAAATGCCCTGCTAGCCGGCAACCAGTTTCCTGAAGAGCCTGTATCTTATCAGGTCCCACACACAGAGAAAGGCTCAGTGATATCGCCGATTTAAATCCTGACAAATCAATTTGGAGAAGTGCACCTAGCCACTGCACAAATCTTTGGGACAGAAAGAACAAGTGGAATAAGCCACAGGTGGCTCCAGCATAATCCTTAACACTGCCTTTACAGTCCACTCACGTACTCTCCCTGGAAGCAAAGTCAACATACAGTAGTCATGTGATCGTCAAAATAATGTGCTTTCAAATGTAATACAATTAGAAAGTAAATGAAGGAACTCAAATGGTAAAAAATAAAGAAGTCAAACAATAAAATCATCAGACAACAAATAGCTGTCAAATACAAGTCAAATACATACTGCAAATAACATGTTAAAGAGACCCGGTGGAGGTTTTGACTGCTAGTAGTGCTATGGAGCAATGTTTTTTAGAGTGGGTCCCCGTTTTGTTGGTATCTCGTGAATGCGCACAACGACACCCATGTAAGAAACAGTTGACGGTTTCACACTATTCCACTGATCTACAGTTGATGGTGATAACCTGCCAAGACACGAAGCAATGTGACAACAAAGGCAAGGAAGAAGACTGCAAGCAAGCATGAACAATGTACATTTCAAATTCTACCAAAAATCAGCTCTGCAAATGTTTTATGAGAAAGGAAATACATTCAACCTGTCTATTAGGCCTCAAGGATACACAATGCATTATGGTGAGAAAAAGTGAATGTAAACATAACATGTTTACATAAGAACACCACAGGATACCTTTAAGTCGTCTTCTAGACCAGTGGTTCCCAACAGGTGGTCAGGATGTCACAGAGAGACTGCAAGATAATTATTTACAGGATAAGATCAACATCAAAGTTTCCTCCAGTCTGTGCTCTTTTTCTTGCCAATTACCGTATAATTGTAACAGATCATGCCTCTAATAATAATTATATCGTAAAACTGGTAACAACCTTTAGTTGCAACCTCTGATGAGTCGCAAGTAGACATGACTTTATTTTTAAGGGGTCAAAAAACATTTTAAAAAACTGCTGACGAAAGTATTTATTTTGTAGAGCTTCTCTGAAATGATTTTGCAGATATACAGAAGAAAAACTTTTCTTGTACTTTCTTTTTGATGCAACTTCCTTCCAATTTCCTTTGTAGAGTTTTTAGGGAGTCTTCCTGCTCCTTCAGCTTGTGGCTGTGATGGTGCAAATTTCCTGAAGGAGCATCAAAAATGATTCATCCACCATCCCTGAATCATCCATCACACAAAAGTTTTATCAATAGTTTCATCATCAGCCCAGTTTCCTGAAGGGCTGTGGGACTGGAGGGGGCAGAGTTGGTACACCAGGGGAATGTATTGCAACAGAAAGTTTAGGATGTGTTGATTATGTTGATTATGTTTGCACATGCTGAATAGTAATGAATGTTTCATAGTCATACCTTTTAATCTTGTACCTTGTTACCTTGAACCTTCTTGTTAACCCCCCTGAGTCTCAGAAAAGTGTTTTGATTGCACTGTTATTAGGATAATTATATTCTTGTTAATAAAGGTCTTCAGATCATTGAAATATATTGAAGTAAAGAAAAAAATTCATTAAGTAATTTTGTTTAAAGTGCCTAGTTTAATGAAGTACATTTGAAATGCATATTTAAATTCCAAGTCCTGTGCACAGTGAAACTGATATCCTTCCTTATGTCAGATCCATAGGCTCAGCAAAAACGAAAGAATGTAATGTCTATGTCGATGCCTGCTGTCAGAAACAATATGAATACTCTCAAAACATTTGTAACATGTGGGATATGATCTCTAATTTGCACTTATCTACAATAGAGCATTCCAGCATATCACAAAGCATTGATGGAAAACCTTCCTCACATCCATGAAATTTGACACCACTGTTAAACTAGATGTAGCAAACGTGGGGTATTAGAGTGAATCACAAAATCTTACTTCTCTTCTCCAGATATGTGCAACACACCTTCTACATTGCTTTTTTTTCTTTTTCCCATTCTGAATCTTGTCAAAGTGTTGTGAGTAGTGGGGATTGAGGAGTGAGAACAGTGTTATCAAGAAGCAATCTTGGTTCGATGGAGTGGGGATCTAGGCCACAGAAAAATGGGTGGGTGGCAAATAGTTGTCTGGGAAAGCAGACAAACGCTTCACTGTCTGCCTGCACACAATGTGCAGAGTCAAATGTTTTATACCTCTTGGGCAATTATGTGGTTACACAAACACTTCACCTCTGCCAGTGATAAAATTAAAATCTGGTTTGATGGCCAGTAAAAGTATCTCCATTATATTAAATCCAAGCAAAACAGGGAATTGGTTGCTTTTCATCACAGGTTGCAATATCACCTAAAACCATTTGTTTCCTTCGCTTTGTGTCATTTATGGGGTGACTTTGAGTCCTGGATAGACGTTCTACAGTTGCAGTGGGCAATTCTGGAATAATATCCCCTCTAAACTGCTATCCAATGTCAGTGAGAATGGCACTTAATATTCCCAAACAGTTCATTACATTTCTGTCAATCTTCATTCTTTTCCCACTCTGAGCCTGGCTATCAAGGTCACTGTATTCGGCTCATTCAATGTGATGTTACTAGCGGTGCACAGGT
Organism: Siniperca chuatsi; assembly: GCF_020085105.1. Lineage (NCBI taxonomy): Eukaryota > Metazoa > Chordata > Actinopteri > Centrarchiformes > Sinipercidae > Siniperca > Siniperca chuatsi. The sequence continues at coordinate 22,042,831 of NC_058048.1, forward strand.
CCTCTGATCACAGCCAGTCCATTCATTAGGCAGAGAGTCACGTGACCAACAAAGGTGGCACTGGGACCTGCGATGGCTGACACCGGGGACACTTAATGTTGAAACCCCTCGGTGTAAACATTCTTGTTACAAAGATAACTAATCCACTCATATATTGGATATGTAGGGTGTACTCTGTTTCCCAGCAGTTCTTTTCAAAACACCGGAAGACAATGTTGTGTGTACTAATTCTGAAACATGACCATCAAATCAAACTACACAAAGTGACTAGCATAATAGAGAGCCCTGTATAGCGTGATCCAATACAGTAGAAAATAATGATGCACAGTTTCAAACCCTGTGTCAGAGAGGAGCTGGCTCTTGGTATGGTATGGTATTTTTAAAGGCAGTATTTTATTTTTTAAAAAGTGGTAATGAATTGCATTAAGTTGAAAGCAGTTCTGCAATGCACAAGCAATTTTGAGGTATTTATACTTTATTTAATGCCACTTTATACTTCTATTCCATTGCATTTGAGAGGGAAATATTGTTCCTTTTACTCCACTACTTTTATTTTACAGTTATAATTAGTAGTTACTTTGCAGATTAAGATTTTACAACCCAACAGTATATAAAGTAATTAAAATTAGCTCAAAATTTTTCATGTTAATGTATCAGCAACAATAATCCAATAATGCCATGTATACTGGCAAGACACCTTACCAACCGTATTAAATATACAGTAATTTTATATTGTTTTATGTTTATTTAGTAAAACATGTGAATACTAATGTACCTACTATAATACTAATATTATATACTAATATTAATGCCTGTTCCCCTATATACTGTAGGTAAAAAGGTATTAACAAAATATAAGGAATATTTTTCACATGTTCACTTGCACTTATCATACGTATGTTTTTTATGTGTGTTTTGGGGGATGCATACATTTTCTTTCATATTGTTACCACAGCAACCACAATTCACTTTGCATATGAAAAGGTGGAAAATAATCTGTTCATTATCCGTTACTGTGAGACAAACTATAAATAAACATTCCACAGTCTGTAAATTAGCAACGATTTTCCTTCAGATAAAACAAACTAGGGATTAGTGGGTAAATTAATTGAAGGATGAAAAAATGCTCCTTTTAAGACATTAAATTAATGTAAAACATTAAGATAACTTCAGTAGGGATGATAGATGAGTTAATGAAATATACAAAATCTATGCTGATATCTCTGAGACTTTGTTAGTATAAGAAGCATAGCAGGTTGTCATTATGCACAAAACTTTTTACTAAAATAGGATATCAGTATTCCACATTCCCCCACTCTTCTTTACAGTCAGAGGAAGATGATTTTATAGTGCTTTCGTACATACTATACATACCTAAGCTGGATTACCAACAGACAAAGTGGGTTACGGTCCCGGGGCCCACCAGGGGGCCCAAAACCTCCAGGTTCAGTGCATGCCATTTGGTTGTTGACAACTGAATTAATTACAAATTTGTTTCAGTATTTGCACCACTAAAGTCGAATATAAACAAAGGTTGGTTTTGCATTATTAATCTTGTGGCAATGTCTTATGCCCTTTATTATTTATTATTTATTATTTTATAATGTGCTCACATGTTACATATTCTTAAATACATTTGTATTTAATCACATTAGCACAAACATCAGGTATTGTTGCAGTTTACAATAGGAGTACTGGTTAATTTCTGTGTCTCTGGGCAAAACATAATGAAGCTGCTGTGTGTTGTCTACTATGATATTGCTTACAGACGGCTGAGATAAAGTACCTCCTTGTTTACCTTGATGTGAATGTGTCAGGCAGCTCTTTTCTGCCATCTGACACTTTGTGGCCTACATGTTTTGGGTAAAACAATATCATTCACCATCCTTGAAGTCACACCCATCTGACTGCTTTTATGCATTTGGATTATGGTAGTTGATGAGGAGGACATAGTCCACAGATATGTTATATTCTGCATTCATGTCCTTCCTTTAGTCAGGTGAAGGTATAGTACAGCATGCTCCAGTGCAATTGCTCTCTATTTCAGCTTCTCTTTCATTATATACTCTTTTAGGCCTCTGTGTGTGTGATGCCAGCAGGCAGAGTCAATGCTGTGAAATGTGATGTGAAAGCTATTGTGAAGCCATGCAACTTATATTAATCATCAGAATGACACATCATGGACAGAAACAATTGCACTTTTTTAACCATAGTTTCTCAGAAAGTTGTATTAAAGGAGGAAAATTTACCACTGCATAAATCAAACACTGAGACCAAGAACATAATGCCAGGTTAATAGCAGTCTTGTGTGGGTCTGCAATGGCCGCTGCTTTTTATATTGCTGCTGACCTCCGGTCTCGTCTGCGCAGCAATGCAGTCACAAATGAGTGCAATCCTTATTCTCTCTTTGGAGATTAAATTGGAGAGAATTTGTATGATTGAATTTGAGATTTTATTTGATAAATGTTCAATACTTTCATCAAATGTGCAAGCTAAAGCTTCTGCAAGCTAAGATTTTATGTCAATATCATCTTCAGAGGGCTTATGTTTGTGGCATACATGGATTACAATTGTTGAAAAATGAGAAAATGAAGAAGGACTGAAAGAGACTGAGCTACAGTCAGTTGATTGTAGCTGTTGGTTCAATATTTAACCATCTTTCAAGTCCAGGTTCACCTATGAGTCAGCAAACTGGTGCTTGAAGCCAAATATGGAACAATATTTATGTTTTTTGTATTTTTTTACAATTTGTTGAGATGAAAATGTTGAAGTTGAAGTTAAAAGTTGAAGTTAAAATCATATGATGGTGCTTTTGATTAATCCCTTTTGCTGTGCAGAACAGAACATTATTTCAAATCCTAGTTAAGATCCCAAAGTTTTCAAAGACACCAAATATGTCAGGTTGAGTTTTGGCAAAATGTGTATAAACTGATGACATGTGGAATATTTCCATTTGATTGAATGGTGCATCCATAAAATCACATGGAGTCTTGGTTTTACTCAGTTTAAGCATCATATAGCTTCAATGAAGAGGTGGAACTAGCTGATAAACAATATACAGTTTATACAATACTGTTAGACAGTGTGGAATAAGATACGCATTTCAACTTTAAAGGAGAAATAAAAGAGGAAAACGATATGTTAAGGTGTTAAAGTAAAGCACACTGTTTGCTCTGAGGCATTTTGTTCTTTGTTGTGGTACTGTAGCAATATTGATTTTGTAGATATTAAAAATAATCTGGATATTGAAGCAAAATCCCAGTATTTATAGTATCTACTCTGTGTGGCCACATAAGTTCATGCATCTGAGTGCTTGTGTGTTTTTCTGTGTGTGTGTGTGTGTGTGTGTGTGTGTGTGTGTGTGTGTGTGTGAGTGTATGCTGTGCTCCAGGAGGCCAGCTTCCAGCTGTCAGGGAGTGCAGCCTACAGTCAGTCAGGGGGAACAGGTCTGTGTAAGCTGCCAGTCAGGCCCAGCAGTGCAACTGCTGTCCCTACAGTAATGATGATGGGGGAGCACATCCACCACTACGGGAGCTCATTATGGGAAAATAATTGAAGTTTGTTAAAAACAACAGTCCTCAGGCCGGGAAGACAGGTGTTTGTCCACATTTGGGAAGACACAGTCCCCTTCCTCTGTAGGATTTTCACCTAGCAGGAAACTGCATAGATAGATAGATAGATAGATAGATAGATAGATAGATAGATAGATAGATAGATAGATAGATAGATAGATAGATAGATAGATAGATAGATAGATAGATAGATAGATAGATAGATAGATAGATAGATAGATAGATAGATAGCACATGCACCAGCCAGCATAGCTTTTCTTGCCTAAAACTGTCATTCAGCCACCTCATTCAGCCTTCCACCCCTCATCTTCTATCAGCCGCAGCAATAAAACAGGAAATACAGCCTCTCATACAAACAATACTGAAAGCCACTTCTGATTCACTGCTTTTACACAACACTGACAATCACTGTAATTATTACTGCTCTCACAAATAAGTGAGAGTTGGGAATCGTTTAATGGTGCAATCTAAAATTAAACACAACAAATGTAAACACTGGAATGGAAGGAGAAACATGTAATTACTGGTAATTATAGAGCGGGATTCTACCATGGCAAAGTCAATCAACCTGCAGTGCTGAAGAGGAAACTGCAGATCGCAAAAGCTTAGACCGAAATAAGATTTTCTCACTGTAGCCATGCCAAGAAAGTTAGGGTTGTATATGCTGTAGAGTTTTGATTTAAAACTCCCTGGGTCATTATTAAATATTCATCTGCAAGATGACAAATCTGTCTATAAAGAACACGAATAGAGCGCTTTTTTGATTTCATAAAGCGGCACAAAATTTCAGTCCCATGAAGATGCTATTAAACTGGCATGAAGGACCCTAATCCGCCTTAATGTCTGGGAGAGGAAATGCATGTCATGTGGTGATTATGCTGCCTACTCCCATGTTTCACATGTTCCTCCCTAAGCAGGAGGGGGTTAGATCCTCTGGATGTCTGACTCAACTGTTGGAACCAAGCTCAAACCTTTACCTTGACTCATCAGAAAAGGATTAGGCAGACATCACTTACATTTGACTTAAGTCACATTTGTGACATGTGACAGGTGATTTAACTGGGCCAGGAACCAGGGGATATTGTTCATAAATCCTGTTTAGTTGGATGAAACTCTACATGAGCTGATCAGATCAACAATGGATAAAGACACAAACCTGGCTGGTCTATAGTGGGCTTATAAGAGACAACATGTAAGTATGATAGGGTACTACATCATTGGATGATTTGTTTACAATTCCTGTGTGTGTTTGTTCCAGTGTGTAAGTACACGAGTCCCTGTGAGTGCTGTCACATGCCCTCCAACCTGTATTTTACAATCAAAGTGAAAAACTCCACACATGTCTGGCTAACTGCTGGTCTGGAAGAATCATACATGTCCCATTGCAAAATCCTATTTTTCTCCACCTGACTTTTATTGTTTCAGGCTGTTTCTTATTACAATCTCTGTAAACAGTGTCCACTGACTGTCCAGCTTCCATAGTCCACATGAGAGCTCTGAGTTGATAAAAATGTTGATGCACTCATTTCAGTTATTTACTTTGTGGTGAATGTGCTCAAAGCTTAATAAGCGGCAGTGAGTGGTGCAGCACAAGTGATTTGAGAAAATAGCAGTGAACAGTGTGTAGGAATTTTTCATTTTTATTTAAGTTCTGCTGGCTTATGACACACATATTACATATTTAGGTGTGCAAAGATAAAGCTTTTCAATATTTCAATATACCACGCACACACCCACACACGTAATTGCAGCATTATGTAGAAGATGTGTGTTAGCCGCAGGCAGATGTTGTTTTGGAGCTGGGCTGTCCATTTGGCCATAGAGTGTTACTCATTGAGGTTGTGAAGTCTCTTGTAGATGCTGTATCGCAGCGTGGTTATGAATGACTGCTTGTGTTCATATTTAGCAGTGTCAATAATGTCCATAGATTGGTAGTGAGGGATGCCTAAGAAAAAGGTGAATGTACTTGTAAGGTCCTGCTCTGTATCTGCAGTAATTTGCGTCAACAACTTTTTCACCTTTAACCCTAATTAGGGCATTAGCTTGTGGCATTGTAAATATGACAAAATACTCTACTACACTATATTTTGTGTTACCTAGTATTTTTGTTGTGTTACAAGCATAAATAAAAGTATTAAAACGTCTGCGTGTGCATGTTTGTGTGTTAATAGCAATTTTGAAGATGAGCTGGAAATGTCATTGCCCAGAATGCTTAGCTGTAATGGAGTATGGCAGAGCCACTGGCACTTTCTCAGCTCAGACAGCCTAATTCATAAAAGGAAATACAAATATAATGGTTTGCAGAATAAAAACGAGAAAACATCAAGGGACATTGCATTTACAGTCTTTCATCAGGCATATGGAAGCTGTTCCTTGTGTTGATTGCCTCTGATAAGATTAAACATCCAACTTCTGGCAAATGATCAGAGCTATGCGACTGTAATTACTGCAACAGTGTAGCTTTTAGGTGTTTTAGGGATGTGAGAGGCACCAGGGTTGAAACAGAATATGGGCTTTGTGTCCACTCAATTTTGACCACATCATATTCTCAAAAAGAATGAGCCTGGCTCAAAGAGAGCTGCTGTCCAGAGATAATGATAGCCTGTTACGTTTTAGGGCAGCAATTATGCAGCTTTTTTTTAAATGGCTTCCAGAGCAGAATGACACTCAATAACAGACTCTCACTCAAACATGGCTAGACAGTCCCTCCCTCAGTACTCTGATTGGTGTTTAGTACAAAATATGGCACAGCATCACCAAGTGACTCTTTATAATAGGCCCAGGAAACAGTCATTGATGGAGAGAAACTGGTCAAAGCCCATCAAAAGTACCTGTATCAACTCAGGCATAGCATTGTAACAGATGGTACATTTAAATACATGTTATGAGTTCATTACCTCAATGTCATGCAGGGTGTTCTCTCCTCAAAGTGAGAACTTCTCCTCTGGCTGCACTTCTTTTTTAATTTCAGCCAAGTTCACTGGTTTATCAGGTGTAATTAGCTGACCTCATTAAGCTCATTCAGCTTTTACCATCCACAACATGTCTGGAATTTCTGAAAATTCATAATGTCTATAGAAAAAATTATCTGTTCAGTGTATTCAACAGCTGCATATCATTCTTTTTTTGTGAATCACCTTTCTCTCAGCCTGCCCAGTCTGCTCCCACTTCAATTACTGATTTCCAAAATGTCTTTCAGCAACCCTCAGACAAAGAAAAGGTGACACATTCATCTCAGCTATGTACAGCAACATCAATAGCATTGGCAGTAAGAGAGAGTTTGTCCATATGAGGAAAAGTGAGCATCACACCTGTAAGTCCAAAGGGGACATGTTTTGATTAGTTACTCTGCAGTTTGAATTTTACTTAAGTATGCACATAAGTACAATTTTAAGGTACTTTATATGCATTTGATTCCTCTTTATACTTCTACTCCACTATATTTCAGAGGGAGATATTGTATTTTTACTCCACTACATTTTGCAGATTCAGATTTTACACACAAAACATAAGGATAAGCTTATAAAATATGCATTTTATCAGTTGAACCACCCAAAAGCATATAAAATAGTTCAAATTATCTACAACATTAACATGCTGCTTATATGTTAATACATCAGTAACTGTAATCTAATAGTTTAATATATAATATAACAATAATAGGGACTATTCTGCTGTCTTTTTACTTTTGATACGTCTTCCATCTCTGCATCATTTTAACCATAAGCTGTGTGGACTGTGTTATAAATTATTATTACATTACCTGCGTATAACTTCCATGGCATTTTTATCAGTAAGAAACAAACCCCAGTGTGACCAGTGGGAGGTCTGGAACAACTTCCAATGCCCCACCAGCCAGATCATTGATATGACCAGCAGCTGTGGCCTGAGATCAAAGCACAGCACAAAGAAACCAAGTGCCCAATTGAACTGAGCAGATAAAACAGTCATCTGTCAGCAGAGCAGATGTAATCTTTGGGAGTTAGTAAGTATCCCCTACATTTGACACAGTTTTGCCTGTCATGAATAGAGAGTGGGAAATTGGTGAAAATGTTATCAATCAATGTCTTCTCTACAGGACTGCCTTGTTGACATTCTGCAACAGGTGACAAACAGGAGAGTGAATGGAAATGGACAGTTGGAGGAAGAGAAGAGAAAATGTGGAGTGGTTTTAAAATGAGTACTAAAAAGGAGAGGGCCAGCAGTAGGAGGCTCATAAATGCTTAAAAATATGAGGTGCAGGATGTTTAGAACTACTAGAGAGTTCAGGGCAGAATAGTCAAAATATAATGATGCTGCTCTGGGAGAAGTCACTCCCTAGTAGCGCCATGTTTTCACAGCAGGGCAAATGGAGCTGCCCTCTAATTCAACTGGAACTATTTCCGTAGAATAGTTCACAAGGAATCATTTTTATGTTCACAGAGGTGACTTACCACCTCATATGTGACATCAAAACAAAACAATTTGAGTCCAAATGTGAGGCCATGCTATTATCACTGACTATCAGTGTTAATAGCCAGTAACAGCTCAATGGAGAAGGCTGGTATAGGGAAAACATTTCAAAAAGTGTTAAATCTTTGTAACCATGTAGAGTGAACATTAAGCTGCCATAGGGCCCTGCTTTCCCCCACTATGGAAATTAAAAGAAATTGTGCAAAAATGTCATTTGTGGAGGTGAGATGAAATCGAAAGGGGAATGCAAGTAAAGTTTAATGTGACATGCAAGTTGTATGTAAGTTACAATATCAAACATTAATTGAAGTGAACTAAATTGTCTCCATTCAGGGTTTCAACTCCTGTGTGGAAATAAAATTTCTTTTAGATATGTCATATATTCTTCGCTATCTATTTAAAGCAACATTATGCAACAATTTTACCTTAAAATAGCAGCTTCAAAATCATTTTGATGGTACACTGACTTGTAATAGAAAGAATGGCGCCTCTTTCATTCTCACTCTGTGCCCCGAACACCTGTTCTTGCACTATGTAACTTGGGTTGAGCGGGTACGATCTCCCTCGATCCCCCGTTGAACTTGACCAACACCCCCTGTCGGAGGTTGCACTCTGAAACTTTAGGGGGGCTAAGTCACAAAAAATACCATCTTGCATAATAGGGCTATAAAATGTAAATGTAAATAAAAAGCAAATGTCTGTGAAAGTTTATTTCGAATTCGTTGTTGAACTATAAATGCACTGGATCAGATGTCAGTGTGATATTTAAAAAGGATAAATCAACCTACCAGCGACATGAATAATCTATTCTGCACAAATACTGTGGATAAACAGAAGACTGACTGAGTCTGAGACGATGCAGACAGCAGGCAAGATGTGAGTGATGTTGCACAGCAAATAATAATCACAAAGACAGAGAGGTGGGACAGATGGCAACATAGTCATCGACTGGTTTGTCAGGCTGGAAACCAGACACATCGGCAAGTCCTGACAGTACAAAACAGCAGTGGGCAGCTGCAAAACGAAGCATTTATGGTAAACAAGATAGATTCCATTTATCCAGCTTGGCATTTGCAGTTTCAGTGGTTAACCCAGTGGGGCAAAGGGTAGTTGTTACATGAACCTGTTGACACCCACTAAAGTTATGAGCATGATTTATGTTGATGGAGCTGTTAGAAAGTTTCCCCTGACTATTAAGACATTCCAGGCTGGAGCAATAGTTATATGGACTCAAACTGGATGTAGATTCTCTTGATCATCAATCCCAAGACTCATAAACACTGAACAAAACATTACAAATGGCATACCCTGTGAAACTGTCCTCCCAAGAAGAACGACAACATCAGTAGTTTCAGCAAGTGTCCCACAACATCTGTTTATGTTCAAGTGACAAAGCCCTCTAGTAGCCGTAGTGATTATGACAGGAGCAAAAGACGAAGTCAGGTGACGTTATTATAGAGCAACAAACAACATTGTTGTTTTTTTAAGCATGACCACAATCGTTCCCGAACCTTAACAGGGTCCTTATGCGAACCCTAACCATGATTGTCCCTAACCTAACCAAGTCATGTTTGTGTCTAAACCTAACCAAACCTTACATATAGCATTGATTTCTTTTTCAACAGTGATTTGTAACGGTTTTGGAAGGCACAGACAAATGATGTCGTCCTGCCAATAGGGGTGGGAGGGCATGGACAAATTACATATTTTGTTGTTTAATTTGGATGACTTGTTGTGCATTCTCGTGCTGCAGGAGTTTGATAGCAGAAAGTCCTTCTGCAATCTAAAACATCCATGCTAAACATCACATTTTGGTGTGAGTCCCCCTAAATCAAAAAGCCAAAGCTTCTCTCTACAACTAACGTTTTGCACCAATTTTCTGAGAAAATCAGAACAAGAGGCAGAGATTTTCCTCCAACAGGAGCTTTAATGGACAATAATGCAATACAGCCACAAGATAGTTTCTTGATGAGAAATGAAACAAGGTTTAATTTGTAGGTCAGTGCAGGTTAGAAAACATGAAAATGATTTGTTGTGCCATTTGATAAGTGCAATATAAAAATACTTTTTACATGGATGAATAAGGGTTTAAATTCTATTATTTAAAAAACAGTAGTAGTTACTAGTACACTAGTAAAGTATGATTTATGTCCCAAACAGCTTCTCAGAGTTTTATATCTCATGTTGATTTGTTTGAAGAGAAAGTTGCACAGCACATCATGGGGGGTGATTATTATTCATAGGCTAATATTTGAAAGAATACATTACCCTATTTCTAGTAAGTTATTTCTTATTTCACCATTTTAATTCTACTTAATTCTACACCTTATTTTTTGTGTTAACTCACAAACTACTTTAATCTGCTCACCTTGCTTTTTCTTTCCAGTTCTCTCTTTATTTTCTCACACACACACCTACACCTCTGGTCTCCTGCACACACCGGCTTGCCCTCTTTCTGTTTATCTCTCCCTGTATGTCTGCTTTGTTGACTTTCTTCATCAGCAGTATGTTTTATAAAATCGACCAAAAATCCACAACTTGTGTTTCGGATTTTTTCACTCGCGATTCTGTTTTCACAGCAGCAGGTTTGAACGACGATTGAAACCAACGTGGTACCGAATGACATCGGCACCAACAGGTGCACTTACAAGCTTTAACAAAACAAGGGCCTACAAGTAAGCCAAAATGGTCGCACCCTGGAGCCCCGGGTTCAGTCTTTTGAGTTTTATTGATGCTGCAGAATTTTTAATTGACAGATAATGTTGAGTTGGTTTGGGAGCACTACACAAACAGCTTGCTATGTCAAGTTTGTGATTCCAAATCTACAAAATAGTCCATAACAGATTCTATTTCACCAGCTACAGGGAGCCGAGAAGAGGTCATGCTGCTTTTACAACATTTAATACGAATGTGTTCATTAGTCTCATGCACATCATTGCCAATGTCTGTGGCAGGTGGACTGTAAAAATCTGAAATGCCATACAGTTCTCCACTCTCCATCCCCCAACACATCAGCGGCATTCCTCTCACTACACAGCTCCAGCTCAGTTATTTCTATAAGAGTAATATACTTCCAATTCCTATTTGTCATTTCTAACTGGAGCAATCCACTGAATGCATTCCCGGAGTACCAAAGTACATGACAGAAAGAGAGAGGCAGAGAGAAAGTGGGGAAGGATACAAAAAAATTTCCTGCACTTAACAGGAAATAAGTCTTCTTGACTGAGAAGCATTTGCTGCACAATTTTTTTCACCATCACTATTTCTCAAACTCCCCTGGTGTCATTAGTCTCTGGGTGAGAAAAAAGGTTCATTTTCTCTTCCTCTCCAAGTATACGGCATTATCTCTCCACAGATTTACACTTTCAAACATGTAGGGTGTCATTGGTGGAGGAGTAGCCTGAGGATAATAACGTTGGGGCAGTGAATATAATGAAAGTGGTAATTTGTTGCTCACTCACTCACTCACTCACTCACTCACTCACTCACTCACTCACTCACTCACTCACTCACTCACTCACTCCAGTAGTACGCTAAGTTCATACTATATGTTTTTTCATGTTTTAGCACATTAACCATGTTTCATGTGTACTTCTGACCACTTTCTACTGAATACAATTTTCTCATCAAAAATACATTACCATCTCATTGTAATTCAGTTGTAAGTAGAAACAGCTATGAAAATTTGTTGGTGAATTAAGTGAAACTACAGTACGCTGGCTTAAAAACTCCACCTGTTAGTTTGACATGCAGCCTGGTTTATGATTGCACACTGCATTTCTCTGAGGAAGGTGCTCACTGTAGCCCCTGAAAGAAGCCCACATCTTTAAGAGCTTTACACATGAACACACACACTTGAAGACACGGTCTTACTATTATGGCGGTGCCTCAACAGCTCACAAAAATCTTGAGATGTTGGAAGGAATACTGTAAGAGTTTTGAACTTGAGAACTGCAAAATGAAATGAAAATGTGTCATATGCTGATCGCTTGAAGGCAGTTGCAAACTGAGGAGAGCAGTAAGGTATGTTACCTTATTTTAACTGATCACATTCTCCTGCATGTTATCATCTGCTGTGCTTTTCTTTATACAGAGGCAGACAGGAATAGAGGGATTCAGGTGTTCCCAGGTAACCAGACAAGTTGGGCTGACTGTGGCTGAGTGTCGGCTGTGTTCTGGCACCAGATGACCAACTGTGAGCTGAGTCTGACACATATGCTGTATGGTTGCCAGATCAGCTGCAGTCAGTGGCTGTTAGCAAGCTGTGTGAACACTTTGTGTGAAAGTTCATTTTCTTTGCTTTTATGGAATGCTAATTTGCCTCAGACTTGATGTGTAAAAGCCTTCAGGCTGCCTGTTACTATAACAAACATTTTTTGGCTATCTGGGTTGTTGCACTGACCACTGGATTGCATCCTGAAGGAAACCTGAAAACCTATTTTCTTTATATCTTGCCTTTTATATCAGCTTCTTACTATGAGCAATAGGGTCATATGCATAAACATACACTTTCTGCCAAAGTTGGAACAGTTTTGGTTATTATACACATTTATTTTGTTAAGACAGATTCCTGTCCTGGCAAGCACATTGATGAAAGTGGTCAAGATTGACACTCCACAAACAAAGTAGCTTCTCAGTACACAGAATTTATTGGAATTTGTCACAGGCTGGTTAGCAGCAGACAACCACCCAGTGCTAAATAGAGGTGTCTAATTAAGTGGTTACTGAGTGTCTGCAGCACAGAAAGCAGAGAAGGAAGATCATATTATGTGTCTGTGAAAGAAAGATTCATTACATTCATTGCAACGGCCAGGGCAATAATGTAGTATGATAGATTTCAAGTAATGGGGAATTAGGATTAATACAGTGATATAAAGTATCACATTTTTAAACTGATAGCCATTAATATAATGTACATTAAGTTTCATCATAATTCTAACTGTAAGGATTATTACACACTGAAATGGAGTACATTATTGTCAAAAAAAAAGGTTTTGCCATAAGCAGAGGAGCATATGCATAAACTGCTCATTTACTCACTGTTTCTTTAATCCCTTTCTACAATCACAAATGTGAGATGTAGTGCTTTAACTATTGTAGTGTGGGTGTTTGAAATCAGTCAGCACATCACAAAATGTATATTTAAATAGCAATGAAACTTCGTTTCAAGCCTCAATTGTTAGGGAATCCCAGCCATATTCAACACAGAGCCTGGAAATTGCATGAAGTGTGATTTTCCGGTTAGATCAAACCATGAAATTTTCACATACCTTTACCTCAAATTATCCCAAACATTATACTAATCTCTGTTTCTCTAGACGAGATAACCACATACTGTATATTAATCAGTCCCTCCATCACTTTAGGCAAAACTACTGTACAGACCACCCACCTCTCTACCTCCAACCTGCCTACGCACCCACCCACACATCCCATTTTCAATGCCGCCAAATGTGGCTTTTTTCACTCAAGAAAATTCTCTATAGAGAATTGTGGGCATTTCCACAAGACAAGTAGGAAGAAGAACATCCAGAATCGACTCCAAAAACATCAAGCATTGACTGATTTTCTACATAACTTTGTATCATGCCATGTTAAGGCCCTGAGAGGTTTTAATGACTAAACTCTCTTATGTCTGACATTCTTGCTTGATCTTTTTTGTTAACCATATTCACTGTAAAAAAAAAAATTAAAAATGTATACATAGTAGATGGATATTCTATCATTTGTTTCTTTTAATGAAAATTGTCTTTTCTAAGATGATTTTTCACAAAATAACAAGGTGGATGGTCGGGTCAACAAAGCCTGGGTGCTGGAACTGAATACAGAAGTCAAGCAAAAGATCCACACATTGTATTGATATTGGGAGCTGTACTGGAGGTGCAGTTTGCAGATCTTTTGTCTGACTTTGGAAACTACCATTCACGTTCTGTTTCATACCAACAGCAGATTGTTTTCTTACAACAATGACCTTGAGTTTCCCCTAACCTTGAATAAGGCTGGAGTTACTGTATATTTTTCTTATTGTCAACAAATTCCATGAATAAACCAAACCAATAATGTGTTAGCCCATCTCAAGTCAACACTTTCTGACTTCCCTACTCTGATTGTGGTACTCAGCCCCAAGCTCATTCATTACTGAAGAGGTAAACCTTTAAAAACAGGTAACAAATGCTGTATAGTTTAATTCTTCAAAACGGTTCAGTACAGCTGGGTACTGTAGTTTTAGCAGAAATGACTCAAACAGGACTAAATAGTGAATGTAATTTCAGATGCAAATTAAGACACATTTGGTGTGCTCTATGCCACAGAGGAATTAGCTGTAACAGGCTTGGGTAAACAGACAATACTTGTTATTAAGATCAATTAATTGTTGGTTTTCATCTTTTCATGGGATTTGTTACAATATACAATATTTTTCTTGTTTTCAACATAGTATTGCCATAGTATTGTATAATATTACCAGTATTGCCAGCCTTAAGTAGAAAACGCAGCGCCGCACTTCAACAGGAAGACCACACAAACAAACAAACAAGTAAGTAACGTCTGTAGTTGGGCCAACATTGTATTGAAGTACGCAACAGCTTTTTCTCTGGAAAAAAAAGTGTTTTTTCAAGGGCAGCAATGCTGGAAATATGACAGTGAGGACAATATGTCCACAAGTGGCAGATTAGAAAATAACATACAAGACTTTTTGTTTGTTTTTTTAAAGATGATATTTTAGCATGTGTGGAGAGCGACAGGAAATGTGGGGAAAGAGAGTATGGAAATGACATGCAGCTAACGATCTTGCCAGCTGGGAATTGAACCGGGGACTTGCTGCTCAGGGCATTTGCACTCATGAGCCCATGTCATTTTGTAAGACACTGATATATGACCTATTTTGCCGTTTAGGTATGATGACTTTGTTTATTGTGATTGTTGTATTTGCATTTAAGTTGTTTAATCCTGCATTGGATCAATGTCAAGATATTTTATTGTTTTTATGAATTATTTTGTCTGTTGTTTGCTCTTTGCAAAGTACATTTTACCCCATTTAAAAGTGCTGTACACACATCAAGTTTGTTATTTTGTCAACAGTGTGAGTTCAACAGAAAGAATCACTTTGGCAAACTTGGTGTGTTTGAGTTTTAGCTTTTGCCATTACAGCTTCACATGGTTGACTGGGGCCCAGTTTAACCTTTGAAGCAGCCCTACCAACAATGCTGCCTGAGGGTAGAGCGGAATAGGTGGGTGAGAGAGAGTGACGTGAGGAGGTAACGGTTGTGGTGGTGAGGGCAGAGAGGTGTGAAGATAATAGCCCCAATGGGGAGATATGCAAGGTAGGGGTGCTTTATGAGGCTTGGTCAGTGTGGTGTGAAGGAGTCCTGCATTGCACACAGAAACTGAAAGTGTAATCTTCAACTTATTCAGTTTTTTGCTTCTGGTGGCTTTGGATCTAACTCTTACTCCCCCTTGTTTTCTCTCTCACACTCTTTTTGTCTCTTTTCTCTTCCCTTCTCAAATTAAAATTTTAATTCAAATAACACAGTCTGTTTTCTCTAGGTTGCCAGGTTTGTCCACCAGTCCCAATAGCCAGACTGTGGTCACTCAGTCAGTGTTTGTCAGTTTCTCACTTGGTATTGTCTGTTCAGTGCTGAGTAACACAGAGTTCTTTTTGTAGATGTCCAGTGGTTGGTGTTTGTTTCTTTTTCTTTGGCTGTAATTTGGTTGGTCCAGATTGTTTGAGAGTTGTGTAACTGTTAGAGGGACTGAGGCTCATGCCCAGCTGGCTGATGGGACTTTTCTCCTGTTGGCAACACAGAGTTTTGGTGGGAGATTGGGCTTTAATTCTGATGCAGTGCTTGAGTCAAATTGATTTTTAATTGAGATAAAAAAAATTTACTAAAAGGAAAACTACACTAAAAATTGGTTCTTCATTATGAAACTCCATGTTCTTGGCATATTTTTGTAAAGAAAAACATCTGGGGTTGAGTCTCACCCGAGAAGTTTGGGTTAAATTTTTTTTTTATTGCCATCAGGCTGGTTGTTTTTCTTTTCTCTTGGAAAGCTCTAGAAGAGAGCTTTTTATGGTAGTTATAGGCAAGGCACTGGTAACACATGGCATACAGAGGAGATAACATGTACCTTAACAAAATACAAAATACAAATGATACTTTTTTTCACATTGTTATATGATTGTTTTTATTTCTATGTAAATTCAAAGCAATCATTTATGTTATCTATTACTTTTGCTACTAATATAATGAAAAAGTATGTGAAGTATTTACATGCAGGTTTTTATTTCTGGACTGATATAAAATGCCAATTATGCCCCAGGTCAATTTGACAAGGTGAATACCATGTATGGGTCCAAAGAGTGAATACCACACAAGGGTTAAAGAGTAACTTAACACTAGGTTGAAAAGCAGTGTTTTGCTGTTCTCTCTGGTTGAACATTTCAAGCCCGTTTCACCTCTGACCACACCCAGCATCACAGATGGGTGTGGTTGGGTCTGGTCAGAAGTGTTCTTTGTTGAACCTGTAATCACACCCAACAGTAATGTCAGGAGTCCTGGACTCCACGTGTACTTCACTGCAGCGAGGTGAAGAGTTAAACCACTGGAGGTCAGCAAAGACAAGATTTTAAGGGGGTGTTGAGTTACTCTTTAAGGTCTTCTAAAATGTTATTGGTCTTTTTAGATCCTAATTAAAAGTACACATTGGCTTAATTCACCTCAGCATCCATGGTTTCCTTTCCTTTCCTCTCTTTCTACATCTCTCCTGCACGTTTACTCTCCTTCTCTATCTCTCTAGACCGTCTCTCTCCCTCTCCCCGCCCTTGTTTTTTGTGCATCTCCCCCACAATTTCTTGTATAAACAAACCCCTCACTGGCTCTCTCTCTCTCTGTCCTTGACTTTACTTCTCGTTATTCGTCTTCAAGGAGGTATTGGGGGGGGGGGGGGGATCATCATCCAGCCACATGAACTGAGCCTGACATCTCCTTTTGCAGCTGCTTGTCTGAATATCGTTGTTTATGTCTCGGTGCAATATTTAGTGGAAGGCTCTTTCTTTGGTCATATGTCGAAAAAGTTCAAGGGACCAAGTCATTACATGCAACGAAAATTAGTCTCAGGCCATCACTGTGGAGGGGAAAAAAATAAACCACTTATCTGTGGAACGTCTGTAGCAAGGCACTTGGCTTTATAAGGAGAGAGGGGATTGGGAGCACTCACTAGTGAGTGGTAGTTGCATGCAGACAAGCAGCTGAGAGGGAGGGGAAAGCACTCACAAAGCTGAGTAGTTTGTGTGGTTTGCCTCCAGAGGGTTCAGGTTTACAATGGAGAGGAGGAAAGCAAAATAGAAACTTCAAATGGCAGAACTGCAAAAGCAGCAGCACTCACAACATGATAAAACACCAGAATGTCTCATGAAGAGATCGAGTGATTTATCATGATCCTCAGATTACCCTTTATGGATAAAACACCGGCATCTGGGCAAAGTAATGAGAATAAGAAACTCATTATTGGGTTGTATGTTTTTAAGGTTTTGGTGATGGAACTCTTTGAAGAGAATCTTTGGTTTGGCATTGTGCTTTTTCAGTGACTCACTAAATCCCATAAGCTGCTATAGTATCTCTAACAGCCAGACTGGGGGTTGCTTTAATCACACATAGACAGTGACTGTGTTTTATCCAGCAAAGCCTCCTGCCTTGTAGTTTTGGGAAACAAACAACAGAATCAATTAAACAGCAAGGGGGGCACGGCATGAGGGAGGAGAGGAGTAAGTAATGGCAGAGACAGGGCGTGAAGAGGAACAGTAATTTGAATGAGCAAGAGTGACATTAACTATATCCATTTCTGGATTTGTAACAGGTAACCTTCATGAACTATCGCTGTTTAGACTTTAAATTGAAGAGATTTCACAATGGAGGCTGATAAATTTCTCAGGAGTGTAGACTCAATAAACAGGCGCAGGTAGGTGTGCATTTGCTAGGTGGAGACACAACAGTGACTCAAGGGCAACTCTAATACTCCGCAGAGAATTGAGCAAGTTATCATCCTCAGCTGTAGCTACACTGTATGAAACCAAAGACGGACTGAATGAAGACACAACAGAGGGGCTAAAAAAGTGGAAAGACCCAGATGGAATCCAATTGGGAGCACAACAGATCAAAATTCGATTTGATTAGAATTGAACATACAGTAGTCGTCCCCCCCCCCCATTGTGAGAAAAAGTTGTGTTGTAGGCCTTCAAGGGTGGTAAGCCCTGGAGAGGCCCAGTACATTAATGAATTTACATTACACCAGGATCAATGGTGAAGCTCTCAGGGTCTGAAAAACTATACTTAATGAAAAGGGATTACTCTCTTAAGATCAAGGTCTTCCACTTCCCTTCTTCCTATCTGCTCCTTTTCTTCAGCTCTTTTGTATTCTGATGTGTTTTCTTTCCTCACTCCCCCACCCTTTCTGAAGAAAACACACATTCTAATTTTTCAATCTGACTTCCCCAATCAACTAGTTAAATGCAAAGTTTGTCTGGAAATGTGGCAATATGTCATTTGTTGCACTATGTCTGTGTGAGAGAAGCCTATGTAAATGGTCACATTATGTATTTATGTCAAGTAAAGTCAAGTTAATTTTATTTATGTAGCCCTCTATCCTTAGACCCTTGATTCAGACTTTAATGACCTGAAAGCCAGGGTAGAGACGCCAAATTGATTTTCCAGTCTGTTTAGGAGTATACAATGATCAATGGTGTCAAAAGCCACACTGAGATCACGTAAGCAGCGAGGTGGAAACTGAATCCATAGTAAGCAGAAGATCATTTACCACTTTAGTAAGTGCAGTTTCAACGGAGTGACAGGGCCTGGAAGCAGATGTTCAAAAAGATTCCTGTTAAATATTTGGGCCAAAAGTTGCTAGACAAAACTCTTTCCAGTAATTTTGAAAACAATGGAAGGTTATACACTAGTCGATAATTATTTAGGGACCGTGGATCAAGATGTGGTTTCTTAAGTAGATGTTTAACCACAGCAGTCTTAACGACAGTGGGGACAGTGCCGGTCGTAAGTCATAATAAACAACAATATTCACCATTGTAGAGCCCAGAAATTGCCAGAGATCTTTAAAAAGTTTAGCTGGTAAAGGATCAAGGAGGCAAGTGGTTATGTCTATGCACACTTTGTTGAATAGTGGGAATTTGAGTCTCTTCTTAAAGTAATACTGCACCAAAAATATGTCTTTTGAATATCAGATATTTTGTCTTACGTTTGAAATGTGGCTCTGAAAAGTTTATAGTTTGATCGTTCACGGATGTCAGAATCTGCAGTCAGCTGATTCACAGCAACTATAATGAATTCTAACGGCGACCCGGAGTCAAGGCAAACAAAACGTCAAAACATATCAAAACGTCTACAGAGACTTAACAAAAAATTCCTGCAGCATAATCCACCCTTTTGCCTTTGATCCATACTGTATGTTCAATACTGTATGTTCCAATCACTCAGTTTCTCCACAACATAGCTAAGTACACTTCCATGTCACACTATAGCCTTGTGTTAGCTCCTAAGCACCAGCCAAAGACCTAAAGTGGCATATTTAGAAATGTATCAGTGATTTTATTGCTTGTTTGGAACATACTGAACATGCTAAGCATACTGAGCATATCAATCAACGGGAAAGGGGATTATGGTGCAGAAGTTGTTTGAAGAGTTTCTGTGAATATTTTGGTACATTTGAGTCTGGGTCACCAATTGAATTCATTGTAACTGATGTAAAGCTAAGCTAACTACCATCCTCTGTAAAGGAGTAAACTGTAAACATTTGATATTCAAATATTAATTTAATCTATTTGCATCTACTTAACACAGATGACGTGTAGCATGTTGTTTACTTCATGAGTTATACTGTAGAAGTGTGCACATGCACAGTTGTATGTCCACTGTGTTGGTAGATGTACTGTATGTAACACTGTATATACTGTACATACCTCTGTACACACCTGTGTTGTGTGTTGTGTTCTCCCTCGAGGTTGTCTTTCAGCCCTGACTTCCACCCAATGTGTCCTTTTCATCTCTTGGTCATCCTACTGTCTCTTGAACTAATGAGCCACAATGCATTGCTGTTCCCTCGCACACTTTTCTGCTTGATTTCACATTTCTCCTTGCCTCTTTGAAGCCATTAGTTGAGACAGAAACTCTTTTTATGTATGTGTGTGTGTGTGTGTGTGTGTGTGTGTGCCTTACGTACATGGAGCACCAAACTCTCACCTGCTATGAATAATTGATCTGCTGAATCTAGGGCGCATGAGGTTTGTATGCGAGGAGGCAGCTGCTGCAGCAGGAGGGTACCTTACAGTTTGTTTTAAGAGAAACATGTAAGGGGTACCAGGAGGCGGAGATTGGTGAACTGGAAAATGCTACATTTCCGTGCAGGTATAGGTCTATACTGACCTGATGGTTCCAAAACAGAGGTGTGCAGCTTCTAAATCATTAATCCACAAAAGCTTTTAGTGGCCTGTACTATAGCCAGAATGCGTCGCATGTGTCTCCAAGGTTAGCGAATGTCATTTTTTCACATGTCAACATGATGCAGTTTTAATCAGCAGTTCCAGGATTGAGACTTTGAATCACAACAATGTCTGATATGAAAAAAACGTGATGGTGGAACGGAGGTTGTTGACATTGGGGAAAACACGTCTCACAGTTAACAAAACACTCAGCAACGCAATTTACTCTCTATATTTCCTGTTGATAACCAAGCAGCAACACAATAACAATTCAGGAGCTTAAACAAATTGAATATTTGTCTGGTAAATAATGTGAAATTATTCATGTTAGCACATGGATATTGTTAAATCATGCCGTAAACTGCTCTCAGGCCATCCTCACGCGGATTATAGTGTTTGAGCTGACAGGTATCTGAAATGAAGGACAATGAGATAAAATGCAGAGCAGACAGATACAAATTGTGGGGTACATCAGCATGCCATTAGACTGATTGGAACATTCTAATAGCTTATTATATTTTTTGTGTCGCTGTATGAATCCCAAAAGGAGAAATCAATCTTTTTTACTTTTGGCTGCAGCCCTGCTTTGGCAATTCTGCTCTGATTTATCTGAACACTGTGTTAATTGGCTAACTCCATGGGGAAATTTCACTATTTTGTTTGGCCCCTTCCACAGAAACATCAAAGCACAGGGTGAGTTAAAGAGCAGCAACCCTGGACCAGGTAATGAATCAATGCCTTGCGTAGATTCTTCATGAGGCAGATGCTCACTGATACAAGGCTCATAACCAGATCCTCTGGTTCATGGAGTAACTACAGTACCAGTGCTGTAGACATGTTTCACCAAGTGCATAGCTACTCTTTAAAACAACCTCCTCCTTCTCCCTTTGCTGTACTCTACTACTCTACTCTACTATTAAGTTAGGTGGAGTCAGTACAGTATAACTTATTTTTGTCCAAGACGCTTCTTTGTCATTTGCTGCTTTCCTCTCCATCTGTCTGCTCGCTGTCACAGCTTCACCACGAATCAGCTGTCACTCAGACAGAGGCACACAATGATTGGCTGTGCTGCACTCTGTCATTGACATTCATCGGCATGATTGAACACGACGCAGTAACTGGACGAGCCACGCAGACTGACAACCGTCCAGCCAACTGCAGCAAGCTATGAACTCAGCTCCAAACTCGCGTAACAGAGTTTTACTGTGTCTCAAATGTTTGAAGCAGTGTATGCCATTTGTGTCCTTTCTGGAAGTCTTATGCTCAGTCTGTGACAGCCTTAAATGGGCTTAGTCCAACTATAACTATACTATATAACTATATAAGGCAACTTAATTAACAGCATCAATTTATCTACATATTTAATTTAATCAAAAACAAAATCAGAGTTTATGCATATTAAGTCTACATTTTCTCTCCACTAAATCCAGAATTTCAGTGACAAAAATAGCTGACCAGGCCCATTTGAATAATCAATTTATAATGTGATGGTCATGACAACAGCCTAATTTAATAGCCTTGCATTTTTCTAAAGCTACCATTAAAGCATGTAATTTCTGGAGCAATTCAGCATGTATGTTTCACTTTATGCACTCAAAAAAGTTCTTAGTCAATTACTTTTTGATCATTTGGATGAATAGTTAAATATTCATATAACCACTTTTTATCTATAAAAAAATTGTCATAGCTGTACAAGTGGTATAAAGACCTTTTGAACTTTTAAGATCATAAACAAAATAAACACCACCTTTACCCCTGTGTAGAACCAAAGTTGTTAATTAAATTGCTGTCAACCAACTATCCTCGTTGGTTGATTGGCTCATATGCAGAAGCCAATCATGATGGAGGGTTTTGTTGCCTCAGTGACTCTGGCGGCAATGTTCTCGACTTCTACTACTGTCACTCAAAGCAAATTGCTCTCATGCAAAATGGCCAAAAAATATGATTCATGGAGACACTTGTTACAAAAATGTATAACAACTTGGATGGGCACACGAGGACCTATTAGTATGTTACATATGTTAACATATGTTGTTGCCCTTTCATTCAGAAATACATTTTACTAGAATTTGCCATATTTTGTGATAATGAGACAGATTTATCATGCATTTTAGTGCCACTTGCTTGTGAGTTGACACTGATACCAAAGACCCATCTTGTAAATTGTGAAATAGACTGTAAAGATTTCTCTACATTTGAAGAGCCCCTACATTATATCAAACACCTTCAACCATGAAAGATAATTATTAGCCACTCCACCAACAGGAATTGCATTATAAATGCTCTCTATAACTTGCTGAACTACAAATGGATACACTTGGATGATTTATATAGGTTTTGCAGAACCATTAGTTTAGTTTGGCCAGTGCAGTGCAATACTGCCACAGGGAGTGCAATATATTTGAATCATTTGGCTTTGGCCTGTCATGATGAATGAATGTAGTTGGTGGCTGATTGTGTTGCCCCCAACAGTGGTGATTTGGATGGTGTGCATGGATGGTGTGTGTGCACTGTTTGCTTGCGTGTGCAAGTGTGTGTGCGTTTGCATCCATGTGTGTGCATGCACGCCGTATGGCATCTATCAGCATTCAACAGAAAGCTGTGAAGGCGGAAGAGTAAAAGGCCAGTGGGTACATATGTAAGCAAGAGGAATTAGAACATACTAGACATCCATTAAGTCTGTCCATTAAATCGGTTAATTAAAATGTAGGTTTTAAACATCTGTGGATAGCTCAACCATCAGCCATCCACATCTCTACCTGGCTTCTCAGCATCTTCAAGTTCCATCTTTAAAATAAATGAGCTTTATTCACCTGCACATTCTCTCTTTATTCTGTATGTGCTCCATATGGTGTCGCTTGTTTAGAAGTTGGAGTTATTTTTAGACCCTCTGATTCCTCAACCTGAGAAACACTGCTGTCACTCACATTGTCTCTGCCATTTTTTATGTTTTACTTCCCTCTGCTTTGCTTGCTTGTTTTTGTGTGTTGAGAAGCACTATAACCAATGAGATCCTCATATATATTATTACACTGTAATACCACACATACCTATCAACCTCTAAATCCACTTGGGACTTATACTTATTTTAGCTTTTATACTTATATCCACTTTGTACTTAATTTATCTTACCTGTATTACAGCGTATTATATTTTGATTTGCTTAGTACTTCTATTCCTTCTATTCTCAAGTGTGCATTGACGTGATAGTGAGCAGCTGTAACGAAAGAGTTTCCCCTCGGGGATCAATAAAGTATTTCTGATTCTGATTCTGATTCTGATCTCTCTGCAGTTGCAACTGTCTGCACTGTTCAGGTGAGAGATACATGTGTCATAGTTTTCTACACAAACTCATTATTCTCTCTCTATCTGTAGTTTATCATCATATCTTTTTACTTTCTTCTTCTCTCACTTTATCCATTTCAAATTGTGAATCTGAAGAGACTTATCAACAGGGCCACCTCATTGACCAACCACTGCTGGTCAACATCAAACAACCATAAAGTAGCACTTAGACATAAATATCAATAATGTGGGGAACGCACTGGTCCCTCTCACCTGGTAGAATGCATGCCCGTGTACCAAGGTTGAGTCCTTACCACAGCAGCCAGGGTTCATATCCAGCCTGCGGCCCTTTGATGCATGCCCCCCCCCCCCCTTCCTGTCTATCTTCAGCTGCACTGTAAATAAAAGCAAAAAGAGAAGTTGGAGAAAAATAAACATTTTGGCAACTCTAACAAGGATTTTCCAAAAATAAGGCTTGAACGCAATATCAGGAAGATACCCATAATATTTTGTGAATTTATTGTATATACTAATTACACTATCAGCTCTTTGTGACCTAATTTATTTGTAGTGTGCTAGCATGAGATAAGAGATGATGCATTTGCTGCATTTCTCAGAGATCTCAGCATTGTCATTGTTCTCTCACATTTTCCCTTCATTCTCTAGAAGAATAGTCAGGCAACCTTATGAGGCAATATTGCCTGCAGTGGAGCTGGGGAATGGCAAATGAGACAAAATCTATAACATTCTGCAGTAGGCTGTGAAAAACCCCAAATATTCCTGGGCAGAAGTGTTTCTGGTCACAGCTGTTGATAGGAGTGTTCATGTGTGAGTTTGCTGTTCAGTCAGAAAATAATGGCAGTAATCAGTGCTTTTAACAAGTCAATAGAGACATTCTTTAAAAATGGTAATGAGAAACAACTTGAGTGAAGTATTAGTTTTGTGCCATTATTGCTGTTTATTTATCCTTTAAGAATAAATACTTGCAATTATGCTTTTGTTTTAAAATAAATATGCAATCAATGACCCATACGGGAAATGTCAAAAGCTTATGTTCTATTCACAGACAATGCCCTAATGGAGAGCTTATAATAACACATTAGGGAAAAAAATACAAGTGCAGTCTTTGGATATTAACAGAAAATGCACTCTAAACTGAACAGATACGAACAGCATCCGAATATTTCCGTAATATTGCAGTTAATGCAGTTATTTTTACCTCATCATCCGATATTGAAGCCTGGCACCTTGCATATATTGTATGACTTGACAGTAGATGGAAAAATAAAGAGCTGAAGTTAGGAACCATCTCAAAAGTGCATGCAAAATGGCCAAAAGAGCTTTTCAGATGTGTGTCAAAAGCTTTTTTACCTTATTTTCATAGACACTTCAGGCCAACTTGGCCTCATCCCAATCTATACACTAATTCCCATTCCCAAGTAAAGTCATGCAAACTTCCTGTTCTATTAGATGTGTGACCATTAACAGTCACACATCTTAGACTCAGTTTGGACTTACTTTTTTCTTTATTTTTTAGAAGGTGTGGTTCAAATACAAATCACAATGTTTCAATATTTGATAGATTTAGGTACGTGGCTAATATATGATGTCGTTTTGTACATATACATACTGTATAGGTGTATAAATGGCAGTAGAAAACTATTTAACACAGAAGATGAAGCAATCTAAATGACTTCCAGTTATGTCCGTTATGAACGTAGTAAATCCAAATACAGATATTGTTTGTGACATAAAGAGATACAGATACAGATAGTAGCACTGTGTTACACCCCTATAACATAGTACAAGTATAGTATAGTACTACAAAGCACTTAACCTTTAACCTTAACATATAGTGAAACCTCATTTAGCTCCACAGAGTAATAGTGACACTGCACACATTTTAGAAGCTGGGTTTTAAGCCATGTTCCTCAGAAGATTTAGCCCATTCAATCAATAATCTAATATATTGCTTTACCATTATTAACCAGTGTATGCATGAACATGACTATAAACACCTTCTGAGTGTGGAGTGAGTCGAGACGTTATTTAGACTCAGCCAATAGCAGAAGTGAAAACACCAGGGTGCTTATCAGGGTCTTTGGAGAGACACAGGAAATTGAGTTTGTCCAGTCTAATGATGGGCAGAGTCACGCAGCTCTACAGACGTACCATTTCCCTCCTATTAGCAGAGATGTGTTATTCATGAGGGCAAATCTAGCGTGAACTATGTTTCATTGATATTCTATACAGTCTCTTCTCATTGTCTGTCAGGACCCGAGCCATTGTGTTTTATTCATTTATTTATCTATTTCCATTTCTACACCCCCAAAGAAAAAAGGGAACTTGGTGATGATGGGGTTATGAGGTCAAACGTGATTCTCCCTGTGAAGAGCTATCAATAGCATGTGTCATCAGTAACCGGTAGGGAGGAAAAAGGGGGTGATGGGAAGCTGCATGGGGAGAGGCATGGAGGTGAAAGACTTGTGACAAGAGTGTTAATACGCAGCCCAGACTCCTACCAGAAATAGCTGTGCCTTTTCTTTCCAAAAACACATTATCTCTCTTTCAGAGCCTCTCCTTTATTCTGCCAAATTCCAATAGGCACTATTGGCATAAATATGCTCCGTTGTGTCCAAAGCTATTTATATAATACAATTTGAGCTGAATGGCTCATTGTGTGAGTGCACAATGCAGTTATGACACACATTAATTTCTTACATTTTCATTTAAGGGCAGCATTCCTACACAATACTTATTTTTTCCTCTCCCTATTCAAAGGTCTGTAAACAAGCGTCATTCAGCCTTTTATGCTTATCACACTGACATGATCTGCCTCATTCATTCCCTCCTGATACATGTGTCTTAATGTATCCACAGAGAGCTTATACATATATACATGCAGTAAATCACTATTTATGGGACGCTGTGTACTGTGAATGCATGTGTGAATTTACGTGTTTGGCGGTGTAAATACATGCAGTGCTGAGATTAGTGAGCTGGCAGGTGTTTAAGTCTCCAGTGGAATAACATGTTATGCCAGCTTCAAAAGAGAGCACACATGCCCTCGGTGTGGCTGAAAACAAGAAAAAGGGTGTATGCTTTTCCCTCGTCACTAAATCTGTATGCAGAAGAGAGTGTTTGAGATACTTTCAGCATCTAAAAAGCATCCACATTATAAGTTCACGTCTTCTAAAGCCTCATAAGGGATGAAGTTCATAGGGAAGGAAAATATCTACCATGTTTTTTTTCTTTATTCGGCAAAGCTGTTAAAAACAGCCATTTTAGAGGAACAGATTAAGCAGGGTAAAGAATTACTTTGTCCTGACAAGCTGAGGAGAGTGAGAGGAGAGGAGGTGCATCCTTATGTGTCCAATGTGATTAACAGATCACTGATTCAAATTGTCTCACTATCTAGGCAGCATCTACATTTTCATTCCCTCGCTTTCCCTGTGTATCACACTGACATCATTGTCGGTCTCTCGCCTGCTCAGATCATTTTCCTGTTAGAAATCTGCTAACTAATTCTATTGACATGCATGAAGTAAAGTGTTAATGTAAATAGTTTAAGGGCCTAAAAAATATAATTACTGGAGTAAGAGGAATATCAGTTTTATGAATAATGGAATCTCTTGGATGAATTCCTGCTAAGGTGATTGAAATGAGTATCATTTCATCTCAGAACAAATGTAAAAGCAAAAGGCAGATAAGATTTGTTAGATTTTGTGTGTTCTTTATAAAAATGCTTCTTCTGTGAGGGTCACTAGTCTAATAAAATGTGAACCAATACAAAATTAAATGACTAGACAGCTGCATCTCAAGTACCTGGTGGCTGCTGCTTAATGCAAATGTTCCTCAAACAGGGGCTGGAAAATGTACTGTGTCTTGTCTTGCTTATTTGTCTGATAAATAAAGCAAACCTTTATTTCCCTAGAGTAATGCAAAACGTTTTCACCTATTCACTCAGTCAGTGGGTGCCATGCTTGATACATCTTCATGGAAATGGCGAGTAGAGAGAAAGATTGAGACAAAAACAGCTGCAGCGTGACAAAAGAGGGAAACAGCTTTCTTGTTTGGTCTTGATGGTGTGACAAATCTGGATATAGCCAGTGATATACTAAAGGATCCATGTCCTGATGCAGGTCATGACATTAAAATGAAAAGTCTAAATAAAGCCAAAGCCTGTTTTAGAGCTCTTACGGTATTGTCATGGTCTCCAACACAACATATTCACCTGCATAAGAGCAGACATGAACACACACTCACATTAAACCTTTTTACAGTGTTCAACCGTGAAGAAGCACCTCATTTAGAAGGCACATTTCTGGTTTAGGAGGATGCATGCATTTCCATTGTTGCCCAGTGGCAGGGCTTAACAAATAGGATTAGATCCGTGTCCGAGAGAGCACACTTCAGTTCAGGTGACACACAGCTCCCTGCTCCAGCTCTGCAACTAGACACAGAGAATTACTGTTAAAGGTCAGTGGAGTCAAACGCTGAATGTCACAGCTTAGCCACAGTTTGGCGAGAAAAAACATTAGATAAATACGCCTGTCTCTTGGTGGAGAGTAATTCTGCAGCTCCTGAATTTCCAACATAAAAGAACCAGGATTACAGGGTGGGTTAAAAGGCAACAGAGGCATATCGATTAGAGGCAGTGAATCAGGCCTCTGCTATGCTGTGAATAATAAATTGAGTAGAAGACAGCCAGGGGTTGTCAGATGGAACTTTCATGATGGGCTGTGAGTTGTGCTCATTTTAGATGAGACTGTGGATAAGTCACATCTCCCGTCTCAAAGATCTAGGGAATCATGCCACCGATCAGAAAGCGCCTCAGAGCAGCTTACTACAAGTTTAAATAAGCATTCTACGCTCCATTTAACAACACAAAAAGACTGATCACAGCCTCCCCTCACTGCAAAGTAGTGCCATTGGACTAAGGGAAGGGATTGGACTCTTAATAGCACATCTCCCTAAGGTGGCAGAATATTGGAAAGGGTAATTTCTGAAATAGCTGCATATGTGTCGAATCAGACGTGTTGCACCAGGGATCCAATCAGCTTCACTGAGACGTCTTGTGACTCTCTGGAGCAGGTGTTATTGTTTGCTCTCTTCAATAGACTGGGCCTGAACACACTCTGTGGATTCAGGCAGTAAACTGTGACAGAGAAGGTCCATATGTGTAGCACGCGCTGTGGCACAGTCGAACCAGTCACAGAGACAATATCACTTCTTTGTAAAAAACAAAACACATACCTATGCTGAGCAACATATGTCCCCATTAGGCAGAGAATCTGACCTGTGACCTGTGTTGTATGACCTCAATACATACTATGATGTAAATTTTTAGGCACACTAGCAGCGTGGGATGGCATGTCGGTCCACCACTTTGGTCGTGATTGAACTATCTCAACAACTATTGAATTGATTGTCATGGAATTTTGTTCAGACATTTATGGTCATGAGATTTGTGGTTCGGAGTGAAATATTCTGACAACTATTAGATTGATTGCCATGAAATTTGCTACAGATATAGCATATAGCATGCTAACATGCTAAACTAAGATGGTGAACAGGGTAAACTTTATTCCTGCTAAACATCAGCATTGTCACTGAGAGCATGTTAGTATGCTTTATTGGCAAGTACAGCCTCACAGAGCCATTAGCATGGTTGTAGACTCTTAAAGCCATTCATATATTTCTCCTTTTCAAGTTTTGAACTAGACAAGAAGGCACTAAGTTTAAATATCAAGTTAAAACTCTGCACTTCATTGTAATTTATGTCTGTAATCTCCTCTATTTCTCAACTTTCCTTTTTCTCTCTCTCAACTTTTGTGTGTGTGTTTGTGTGTGTGTGTGTGTGTGTGTGCGCGCGTGCGTGTGTGCTCACTGCAGGCTGTGGACTGGAGTTCCTGCTGGTTCTCTGTGGGCTCGAGTTTTCCTGGTCCTGCCCCCGTCACTGTATCTGCTACACTGCACCCACCACCGTCTCCTGCCAAGCCCACAACTTCCTGTCAGTCCCTGAAGGCATTCCTCCTGACAGTGAGCGCATCTTCTTACAGAACAATAAGATCCATCGCTTACTTCAGGGCCACTTCAGCTCCAACACAATCACTCTCTGGATCTACTCCAATAACATCACATACATTGAGCCCTCCACCTTCCACGGCTTCACGTTGCTCGAGGAGCTGGATCTGGGAGACAACCGCCACCTGCGCTCCTTGGCTGAAGACACCTTTCACGGGCTGAGTCGGCTGAATGCGCTACACCTGTACCGTTGTGGGCTGAGTTCACTTCCTAATAACATCTTCCAAGGCCTCAGAAACCTGCAGTATCTCTACTTGCAGGTACACTGGACAGTTTTTCTCTGGTTAATTTTACCAACAAGACTATATTAGGGCTGTCACTTTTCCAGAAAAAGAAAAACAAATTTGAACTGACACATATTTTATTCAAATTAATTAGAACACAACCCACATAGCCTAATCTTAAACTATGTTGAAGAATTAACGTTCTGTTCATTCGCAGTTCCGCTGCCTTACTTGAGTGACAAGCTGGTAGTTGCATTTAGCAATATCAGCAAACGGCTTTACCTTTATCCACAATTTTTCCATCTGTGGTGTTAAATGCAAACTTTTTCTACACATTACTTCTCAGATGGTTTGGTGTCATGATTATCCATACAGCTCTGCTTGCTAGTTTACAATTTACAACAATAGCCTAGTTTACTGAAGGCAACAGGGCATGCAATACGTCAGATGGACAGTGCGTTTTAGGAACGCCTCCCGCTGAAGTACAAGGCACCGACTGTACTGCTTATTCACTGAGAATTTTGATTATGTGCATAGTATCCTCATTCACAAAATGTATTCATGGCATGTAGACACAAGTTAAGGTTATAGTAATACAGTACAATTATGTTGGAATGAAAAAAAATGCATTATATATAATCTTGTGATTGTGTGCTCTCTTTATCTCCTCAGGATAATCATCTGAAGTTCCTGCAGGATGACACATTTATGGACCTCCACAACCTGAGCCACCTGTTCCTGCATGGAAACCGTCTGTGGAGCATTAACCAGAACACCTTCAGAGGCCTTCGAGCCTTGGACCGACTGCTTCTGCACCAAAACCAGATCGAGTGGGTTGATCGCCTGGCCTTCCATGACCTGAAACGTCTCACCACCCTCTACCTGTTCAACAACTCCCTGATACAGTTGTCCGGACAGTGCCTGGACACGCTGCCGGCCTTGGAATATCTGCGTCTCAATGACAACCCCTGGTCATGTGACTGCAAGGCCCTGTCGCTATGGGAATGGTTGAAACGTTTCCGAGGTTCAACGTCTTCAGTGGGTTGCCAGGCGCCGGCTGAGATGGTTGGGAAAGACATCAAGGAGCTGCGCAAGGAGGACTTCCCAAACTGTTCACCAACTGTACCTAATTCTGAGTCCAGAGCCCAGACTAACAATCTATCTGGCACAGTGAATCCGTCTATGAATCGTGGTGTAGCGATGGGCTCTGGAGGGCAGACCCACATAGTGCACCCCTCGAGGCCAGGCCGTTCTCGGAATTGTACAAAGCCTCGTAACAGGGTGAGCAAGGGGAAGGGTGACAATGAGGTTCACCACTCAAAGGAGGTCATGGCAGACAAGGAGGATTCCTCCCCAGATTTCACAGACGGGGGGAAACATGATCACACGTCCCCCGACGGCACCGTCACACGGAGGAAGCACAAGT
This sequence comes from Siniperca chuatsi, assembly GCF_020085105.1. Taxonomy (NCBI): domain Eukaryota; kingdom Metazoa; phylum Chordata; class Actinopteri; order Centrarchiformes; family Sinipercidae; genus Siniperca; species Siniperca chuatsi. The sequence continues at coordinate 22,074,367 of NC_058048.1, forward strand.
GCACTCCCCGGACCACTGTTCGCCCCCCTAGTGGGGTTCAGCAAGCCAACAATAGGGCAACTTTATCCCAGTCCTTACTACATGTCTGTGCCCTCTTTGTGGCCTTGATAACGACAAATATTGACTACATTTTCCGTTGACCTTGAGAGGGTTTGGCAAATGCTAATCACAAAAACACAGCCCTCAGACCCTCTCTTGCTCCTGCACTACAAGGCCTGTGTGTCTTTTATGTATGTGTGTGAGTGTGATTATATGTGTAAATGTTGTGTAGGGAGCATTATTGTTCAGACTGAAACAGGCATCAAACATCTACAACAGAAAGACTCAGAGCACAAAAATCGAAGGGACTGAGAGTCGGAGAATCATAAAAGATTATTGCAGACCAAGCTTGCACTGCCACTTATGCCAGTATGATTTCATCTTCATATGTCTTGGTATCTTATATTTTTTTTTAACTTCTGTTTTTCACTCAACTGGAGCTCAAATAACCAAAATTTGGTGTAAAAGAGGCAGAGCAAATGAGATAAAACTTGTTACCTTGTTTGCTCTGAGACAGATAAGCTAGGTCTTCAAGTGCTCCATCCAGCTTTAATTTCCAATTCACAGTTTGTTAATTGTTATCAAGAAGGTAAAAATGGAATGTCAATGATTCTGTAAAGCCTCCAATGTCAGTCCTATCTTGCTCTCATCCTTTCTGCCGAGTGTATATCTCTGTTGGGTGTAAGTGTTTCTCATAAACAAAGAGGTAGAGTGTAAGCATGGCAATAAGTTGTCAGTCGATATTAGAGATAGGAATGTGGCATTTTCACAACACAATGGAAATCTATAGCCACAGATGTTTTAAGGCTATAAACAGAGTAACCAGTTAGCTCATACACTGTATGAAGCTGTAACAAATTGTAACAACTACTCTACATAATGCTGGCTTTTTTCAGGTACTGTACCAACCTTTCTGCCTATTTAACAGTATTTCTCATTGGTATTACATTTCTTCACATAACTCTGCTTCCATCTTCATTTACACCACGTCTCTTCTTCAGTGCAACTGAATATTAAGCTGCTAATTGTTTCAAGATGACGACTGCCATGCGCTTTTTCATTTGCTTGGAAAATAACGTGTGTCTCTGAGAGATCAAGCTGTGAATATTGAAGAGTCTGTCTATATCTTGTGTCAGATGTTGTTCATTTGATTTTTGTAAGACACAAAATGGACCTAGAGACAGATCCCTGCTGCAGGGCCAACAGGAGCCTTAGAGGTCAAGGGTCAAATGGGGCTTTCTCAGTTTCCCAGTGAAGTTGTGCTGAACTGATCCCTCCTCAGTGAGAGCATACCTCCCTCACTGAGAATATGAGGAACACATTTTTTTCTTAATCACTTAAATTCAAAGGAATACAAGAACAAGACTCGAGAGAAAAAAATGTGTGTGTACCTTAAATGACTCATGTGATCAATAAAAGAAAAAAAAACATTTTTAATGGAGCATGGCAAAACAGGGATCATGCAGAGAGAATTATGCCTCTTAATTAACTGATGTGATTGTCCATGGATGTGGGGATCCAAGACCAAGACAATCGCTTCTGAAGTAACAAGGGGATGCGGTACAATGCAGATTGACAGATGGACAATTACGGGACATCTTACTGTACTTCTGGAGCTTTTGTGCCTCCCTTAAGTCTACTGATAAGATGGTGTTTGTATCAATGATGTGAACTGTACCAGTAACAATGGAGACAAGAGGACTTCTTGCAGTGCTGATATTAATCATTTACTGTATAACTATGAGAAAAACAATATCAATAACCCTGAAAAACAATATCAATAACCCTGTTATCAATGATGATAACAGGGTTTTCTGCTCCTCCTGTAAGGAGGAGTCTTTCGATTTTTGATTTTCTGGTGATTTGTTTATTTACATATTTTTCATGTTATATTTTTAGAACCTTTTATTTGTTAATACACAATTCCTCACCTCCCTATTTCTTGTCCTACTGTATGCCTATTCATCTTCTTTCTTTGCCATAATTCAATTGTTCAGTAAGTTATCATCAGAAAACAACAGTACAAAATGTTTATAAAGATATTAAAATCTATATCTTCTTATGTCTACAGTTGCAGTCTGAGTCTGTTTATTGCTGCATTTACGGTTTTATAGGCTTGTTGGGAGAAAGTAAAAGGCAGCTCGGCCCCCTTTTCTTGCCTTTCTTTCCTTTTAATTCATTTAAACCAGAAATTGATTCTGTCAGCAAATTTAGCTTTTTTCCACCCTGTTTCCTCCTCTATCTTTGCTCTAGTTTGCAATTTGTCTCCCCTGATCAGACCCTGCTGTCTAAACTATAGCTGCTTCCTACAAAAAGAACCACTCTTTCTGTACACATCAAGGATTTATGTACAGTATACAATGCAAATATTAGTCAACTTTTGGCTATAAATGGTATTTTTAAAAGATCATCTCATCAACAACATACAGACATTAAACGTGAAACAAGTTCCTGACCAACAGGAAAAAAAGAAATTTCAAAATATGCAGACTGTGGTGTGATATATTGCAGTTCAATAAATCATTGAAAAGCACTAAGGATATTAATCAAAGTGTTATATGGAATCTGTAGATATTCCAGGCTATCATTATAATTATTAATGGGCCTTTGGAAGACAAATTCTATTTCCTCTCTTTTACGTTCACCTCACCATGATAGAAATTGATCCATAAGTATGTGGTCACAGAAGCAAAGAAGGTGTGGTTATATGCATGGATGAGAGTGCGGTGTAATTATATTTAAACTGATAGCATGTCTGGCATCTGGTGTTTGATGCTTATCTACTCACCACCAGCAGCGTACACCCCTCTCCCAGCTCATTCGAACACCCACCTCATAACTACTCTTACTCTGCATCTCCCAGTGTTTTTGTTTTTCTGCTGTCTTTTACATAACTCGCTAAAATCATTATTTTTGGTGACAAGGTTAAACATTTCAATGCTGTAACAGCCCCAAAACTGAGAAAATGAAACGATTAAATGAAAATAATAAACTTACATCCAATTTTATTACACTAAATCTTAACACTGTACGCTTTAGCCAGAACCCAGATTCAAAATCTTGCCAATTTTCTGGTTCTGATGATGAGGTACACAGTTAAAGTACTTACCATGTGAAAAAATTATGTTTTTGCTTTAATGGCACCAAATGTCTCCAGATATACAGTGTATATGTAGATTTTTCCAGACTCCAAGTCAATCTGATCCATAATGATCAAGTCCAAAGTCATCTAAGGGTGATTTTCTTTTTTCCATGTTCATGTTTGAATGAGCTGAATGAGATGTTAAATGATTAACAGGAAAAAACATGAGGCATTCCTGCATCCATTTGTAACTATTTGCAGGAGCTGATGGGGTGTGGATTCTCTAATAAGCTTGTTCACATGCACACAAACATCTATCACTGTAATTTAGGAAAAAAAAGTAAACATGCATTTACTAAAGTGAAGTGCACAGAACTCTATAAATATGAGAATAAACATGCTTATTTGCTGTGCAGCAGTGGTAAATGGAAGGTTTTACATTTTTATATTAACTTTATACTTTACACTGACTGTAGGTTAAATAAAAGGCAAGACTAAGTTTTAATGTTTACTGTATATGGAAGATGAAAATTGTTAAAATATTTCAAAAGAGATTCATTTGAATGAATTATTTATGTATGTAAGTTTAACTGTCTACTAAACTGGTAGTTAAACTGCTCGGATTAGTATGTGTAGCTGAACATCAGCTGTCTGCTAACGTCCGACAAAAAACAGTCACATCATCAACTGGGAAGAGGCAAAAGTTGTTGACCAGGAGTCAGTGCACAGCCAGAGAAAGATCAAGGAGGCCATTCACATTCAACGCCAATGGCCATTCTTGAACAGAGAAAGAGGTTACGATCTACCCCCCATATATGACAACCTGTTACACAGTTAGGTCTCGTGATAACAACTGAGCCAGTTCTATTCGTTGATGAAGACCATGAGATGTGGTTGGAAGCACTAAAGAAACTAGAAAATGGACCTTGAGTTGAGATTGTTATTCAACTGTTTAGAAACACTAATATAACAATTTTCCATCTGCAAATGTAACCTTTTGAAAATGTGTTCATATTTCGAAAACTAAAAACTAATTAAACTTTGGACTGTCATTATTTATCAAAGTCAACTCTGCAAATTCTATAGACTCATTAGGAACGAAACAGACAATTTACTGTGATTTCAATTTACAACATTGTCTACTTCAATAAGGTAATCATTGATAAGCTCAGCAAGCTTTTCCAGAGCAAGTGACATAAGAGTTTTTATAAATATACACTACACTTACAGCTGGACTAATGATGCTCAAGTAAATGCAGACAAAAACCCAAAAATAAATGGCATTTAAGTATTGTGGTTATATTGTTGGTGGAGAGTTTTACCCAGAATTGTTTGATTTTCCTCAACTTTGAGGTAAATTAGTATCTGACTCACAGATACTCTCATCTGACTTGACCCAGTTATTTGGAAAGCACATCAAAGGCAGGGACATGATTGTAATTGTCTCATTGCAGGGGAAATCTAGGAGCGATCAGCGTAAAGTCAGGACCCAGTTCAGCTGGAAGATCTTCTGTGTAAAAGCAGGTAGGACACCGACTGTATCGTTAGAAGCTGGAGCCAAAATGCTGCTGCATACTTAAAAGATGGGATAAGGATAACTAAGTTCTAAAATGTGGAATGTGACATCATTAAGAAAATGAGACAAGTGGAGGGAAAGAGAGCAGGAGCCTACAGTACTGAGCGGTTAGAGGGAGGGGAATTGGCTGTGATTCATGGGGGAGGAAATGACACACAAAGGGAAAACAACCAGACATGTGATATCACAGTAATGAAACTGAGAAGAAAAGAAGTGAGAAAATAGTACAGAAAGTCTTTGTATAAATGTACCATGTATATACATACAAACATAGGCACCACAAAGCCTGTATTACACATCAACACAACACACTACAGGCCTCCCAATATAGCATCAGAATGTGACATTTTACATCACTTCATTCATGCAGGAGAGAGGCAGCTTGTTGATTCCTCCTAGGGTGTGACAATAATATGGAAACAATCCTCTCTGACAACAATACCCCCCCCTTCAAAAAAAAAAAAATGCAGCATTTGACTATCTGTGCCCATTTCCTGGCTTTTAATTGACTCACTGTCATTTCTGTGTGGCTTTAATTAAAACCAAGCAATTACAAAATTGAAAAGGAGATGAGGAATGTGGGTGAGCTGGGAAGGGAGAAGGCACACTGGGGGACATGATAATTAAGAGCAGGCACACCACGAAATGCCTTAACACTTGCACCTAGTGTGACACTCCATTCACTCTCCTTCTCCGAGTCCCACTCTCCCCACTCAATCACAAAGCTAATATCACCCCTTTCTCCATAAAACCCTTTCTTATTCAAGCTCCTTTATTTTGTCTATTTATTTAGCTTAAAATCCCCCCAGAGCGGTGGTGTGCTCCAATTCTCCAAACCAGCCAGCCTGCATACTAAACTGAGAGGACTTGAGCAGCCCAAGGCTACACCACCACCTGCATGGATTAGAGGCTCGCTAATCCTCTCATGTTTGACCTCAAGTCAGACAGAATATGCAGAAAAATTACTGAAAGTCAGCGTGGCAGGTTTCTCCATAACAATACATCTAGGTTGAATGATTTTTTTATTTTTTTTTGTGGTAGGTGGAGTAGGGAGGGGCTGGTTATTGCAGTGTTACTTTTCATGAATCACATTTCCCTGTTGGTGATTTTACAGTGGAGAATGCTGACTGTCATGTGCTCTGTAGTGCCCATGGCTTGAGCTGATTTACCAGGAATCTGGTAGAGTTGTGCAACATGTTTTAATATTGATGGACTTGCATTGAAGCTCTGGTATGCACTTCGCATCTTTCTCAAAGTAAGAAAAAAGTTGTTTTCCTAACATTTTTTGTGTGTGTGTGTGTTTAACAAGTATATTGAATACTCATTTGCATCTCATTCAATCATCAATGATGATCAATGTGGTAACAGATATTTTGTGGCAATAACACTTTAAAATATGGTACACAAAATTCTGAGTACTAAGGAAAAGTGACCTGACCTGATAATTGACAATTGACTAAAAAGTAGTCGATGATGATGATGATGATGATGATGATGATGAGTTACAGGAGAGCAGACTTGGAGATACTATTTTAATGAATCATTATTTAATGACTACTTTATAAATCAGCTATCTGTGAATCGACACACTGACCACTTTCTTCATGAGTCATTCCTCACTTTGAGTCAGCCGCTGAGCATCACAAAACTAATAACTACTCATTAATTCCTAATTACTTACACATTAGTTACTCTTTTTGTGCACCTTCATGTAAAGTGATGCATCAAACTGAGAAGTTAATAAGTAATCCCTTATTACTTCATGATCACCTTACCATTACTTACCTTTTTCCACCCAAGTAAAGTAGCATCATCCTACAAAACCGACAAGCATCTGCTGACGTTTACTGGGAATTTGTTTCACTCATTCTTCAGTAACTATTTAAGATTTTGTGTACTTTAATATAAAGCATTACCCTTTTTGGCTGTGTTTCTTAAAAAGTGTATATTAGCAGAAGGAAACCTGTATCATTCCTTCTCCAGCTTCACAAGTAACATAAACTGAAAATAAGTAATGAATGCATCACTAAATTTAACTTGTTAGCCATTTATATAGATTTAAAAGTGAATTTTTTGCTTCAGACACCTGAGCTGGTTCAGCAAAAACAGACCCAGTGAGTACAGATAACAAAGCGGAGAAAAGAGTCACATGTTAGCTGCAAGGAAGACCCTCCAGTCATGCATCCAGCAGACATCAGGGGTCAGGAATAATCCTCATTGCACAGGAAAAAGGTAGGTCAAAGTTAGAGCACAAAGTCGGTCTGTAAACTGTGATGGATGTTTAACAATTTAGGTTATAATTTTACCATTCCCCATAGTTTTCTCTTCCAAATGGAGATTTGTTTAAAATCTGTATGATTGTCTGACCAATCATTTTCCTTCGGTCCAGACTTCTTTTTACCAATGCCATTGGGTTCTCAGATCTTAGCCATGTAACTTGGTGAGTACAATGTTATTAAAAACAAAAATAAGACCTAGGTTGTACGCAATCTAAATACCCCTTTAATAGTTTAATGAAGTTGCACTTTTCCTATAGAGCAGGTCTACACCATACTCTTTATATTATTATTTATAGAGACCCAACAAATCCCACCATGAGCAAGCACTTGGCAACAGTGGCAAGGAAAAACTTCCGAACCAGTAATGTAATGGTAATATTAATATTAATAAGGTAATAATAATAGGAATGATAATGATGATAATAATAATAGTAATAAGACTAATAATAACAATTGTAGAAGCAGTTGTCAAGTAGGAACACGGGGGCAGCCGGTGGCCCACAATCACAGATCCAGACTTTGCAGCTCCGAAGGCAGAAATACAGCAGCACTCCTTTTTTTTCATCGAGCTCACATTCCTGTTGCCCCATGGTCTGCTTTTGTTCTGATCAATGCCTACAATTAACACACACAATCAATTGAGGAGGCCTGAGAAACAGAGACATCGTCCTTTGAGTGAGAAGCAGCTGTGGAGCCCATCACTCCTGGAGGGGTCCACGCTCCAGTCAAGAGGCTAATGACACACACAGCACTTTCTCTCCACCCCTCTCCCCCCCACAATTAATCACTCCTCTGGCGGATCAGAGAGAAGGAAAACTCCTCTTCACAGCAGCATTTTATTGTCCTTTAGTGTCCTCTTCAGGGCTGCTGATGAGATGTGCCTTTGTGTGTTCTGCACTGACTTTATGCAATTATTGTAACATAGAGACAAACATGTAAAAAAAAATGACTGAACATCTATCTTAGTTGAGTTACAAGCCAATGACATACAGCTGTTCTCCTTGAGCACTGAGCAAGAGAATGAAAATTAGAGCTTTTTTTTGCACAGTACATTTTTGGAGTCCATGTCCAGATATCTCCTAGTTTTTAATTTGAATAAAACTCTTTTTCTACTGACAAAGTGGCTCTCTGGGTCTCTTACCACTGGGTACAAAGAGAATGAAATATGCTGATGTTGTAGTGATTTTGTCACTCACCTTGAGGCTAGCCGGTGACAGACCCTCCCAAACCCACTTAATCCTCTCTGCCTCTCTAAATACAGAGAAATAACACAGACTTACCAGAGCAGTCAGGACGCTCCCCTATGCTTCAGCATAGTGCTGTTTGAAATGCAATGAAGGGTGTCAGTTGCAGCTGATGGGCCTGATCACTGGGCCAGCAGTGTCTAATTATCATGTCATATTCTGCACACACTTCAATACCACACTGGCAACACTCCCAAAGCCAGTACTTTGAAGCTGTGTACTGATTATGCACAACAATGAAATAGTTTAACAATCAAAGAGGGTTTTGTTTCTTTATCTCTTTGTCTTTAAAAAGAACATTGTAATTTGCACTGAGGATTACAGCAGAATACAACATCAACACTAACAAAGACAACAGAGATAACAAGTCAAACATCCTCCTGCATACCAGCAAAGCCTAATTTTCAAAATATTACTATAAGAGAGGAAGTGCAGGAATAGTGAACCTCTCCATCTGAATAGGCTTTTCTGCTGCCGTTCCTAGATTACTCTGTCGCTAAAAATTTTGCCACTCCAACAAAAGAAGACACTAGTGTGTCCCCTCACATCCATGCGCTCCCACTCACTGGGAAGCTGCATGGCGTCTGAGGTTTATGTTCCAGTTTGTCTCACTCCCTCGCTCCGTGCTCCTGCCCCGCGGCACAGGCATCACTCAGATAAACACATACTCACACTGACACGCAGGGCTGCACATTACAATAATACACACAAACATGCACTTAACGGCACATAGTTTTTACATGTGCACATACACATATACACAAACGTACATGGATGTGTCAGAGCGCCTGTATGGATTCCAAGTAGGTTTGTACCGCCCACGCAAGTACCAGACCCCAGCTGTGTTTACACAAAACAAACCCCGCTGATGAACTCAGAGACTGTGGCCAAATGCCAGACTTCTGTGTAATATATCTGAGTGGAGTGTCCATCTCTACACCGAACAAATTAAGTTTTAGTTTGCATTTTAAAGCGTCTCTTTGTAACTTTTGCTGAACAGTGTCCACTATGATCACAGATGTGTACTATTAATTACGGTATATTGGCACATTATTTCCTCACACTTCCCTACATTTCCCAAGACTTTGTTGAGTCAGACACTTTAGTGATGCCATTAAAAGGCTAACTAAATTAAAGTGAGATCAGGTAAAACAGGTTCCAAACAAGTCCTAGAAACAGCGCTGGGCTGTGCGACAATTTTGCCATAGTGGCCACAGTCGGACTTGCAGGTCATGTGATGCTCACAGGCTTTTTCCTATACACAATTATTACAAAAGATACAGAAGTAAAACAATAAAAGCATTTTTCACATTTTTGACTCCCAAAAAACTTTCTTTGGAATGGATGAGGCTCAAAGCAGGAAACAACAAACATGTCCTCTTACAAGTTATTGTGTAAGTTTTTGTTTCATTCTTGTGTTAAAATCATTGAATGTTTATTTAACAGACTAAAACATTGCACAAATGTACATGCATAGAGAACATGTTATTTCTTCATCCAGAATGTACAGGCTCGCTTTAAAGTATATTTTTATTTGTCATTTTCCGTTGTAAAAAAAACTTTAGTGCCGGTGTTTCAACAAGTCCTTTTTGAAACACTGTTATGACTGTGGTTAATTTTTAGTCAGATAAAGCACAAACTTGGTTAAGGTTAGAAAACAATCATGGACATGGTTAAAAGAAACAAGTGTTGACTGTTGGTTAGCTGCTTTGTGTTGATTTTTAATGAAGCAACTTCATTTTGCTTAAGGAAAAAAAACTATATTTGGTTTATAACCATTAAAGGGATATGCTGAGAAAACAGAATAAGATGAATAAGCTTACAGGGCAACTAATGTCGAGGTTGAGTAAGCATGCAGTTAAAACAAAATGTTCTATCAAAGTGAAATACAGTATTCCTTTGAGATGCTTGTCAGTTTCTTTTCATTAGTCTTAAAATGTGCAGACTTGTGCAGGAAGGAAGATGGCAGGCTGCATGACGACCAGAATATCCAAAGGATTTTTTAGTTTTTACAAAATACATCCATCTCTACAAAAACAACAAAGAATATGAAAAACAAAATACTTGTCTATGATCCACTGCAGTTGCTACAACAATTCATTAGCTGCTCCTTGACAGTGCTTCAATACTATGAGGCTGTTGTATCACATTCATTGAGCAGAGGGAAGGAAAATTATGCCAGGAAAGACATCACTTTGTTCACACTATCTCAGGCACTGCTGTCTCTTGCATTAGGGGACAGCTCTGCATTGATTTTGTAACAAGGGAATCAGACTCTGCTTTAATTGGATATGTGCATTTGCAGTCCTCCGAGCTAATTGTACAGGCCATGGCAGCTCAAGACATGCTGCTAGGACTGGAACAGTGTGATACTCAACACACTGCCTGGTTTACAGCCACCAAAGTCTGCACCTCTGTAAGGAATAATCACACCAGGTCGATGACAGAGGACCAGCCCTATTTTATCACTTTTGTGTCTCTGGTGTGACAATATTGTAACGTCAATATCGTCCTGGGAGGCAAGTGTTTTGGTCAATGGCTGATGTGTGAAGACAGAAAGACATCCTTGTTAGTGTAAGTAGTAGGCTGCTGCAGGTGACAGTGGGCCAACTGATGTGGCAGGATTGATCTTTAGGTAGAGTTTTCATCCCACTATACACACAGAATGGATATAATATATAGATATAACTCTAAATGAATAAATAACCCTACCATAAAAGAGCAACTTAACAGCAGCTGAAAAACTGCTGACTTCTCCGCTTACTGCAGTGATCTAGAAGTGTACTCCAGGACTAACTTGGAAACACTAGCTGACTTAATGGAAGAGTCTATTTATTTAACCAACAACATTTCAAACAACTTTAGCAACAGGTCCTTAGTCAGGTTGTTCTAAAGAATGGTTAAAAGCACAGCTTATACTGCACATAAACTGCAAGAAGGCTGAATCTTTGTCAATTATCCTATGAGAACTGAGCAGCACTAACCAGCCTCAAAAGGATGCTGCACCTTCAACAGAGAAGCTTCAAAATACAAAAAAAAGATTTTAAGAGCTAAGTGAATATTGATAACTGCTACTACAGAGGAAAAACTACAAAACTCTCATTTATTTAATCACTATAAAATACTAGATATAATATTACTATAAAATAACTATGAAACCTTTAACTATATAAACTCTAATTCGAACTGGTTTCAGGCGCAACATAGCACACTGCTGACCATGCTGGGTGTGGCCAGCAGTGCAACAGACTTTCGACTAGAGATAGGAATAGCAAAACAGTCCTTTTCAGCCTGGTGTTCAGTCACTCTTCACTGTGGAGATTTCTTCTTTCTCATTCACTCTTACTAAAACACATTGTATTGTATCCTTCAGCCCTAACAAATGAGTTGAATGCCTTTCCTTCTTCATTTAACATTTGCAAAGCCGATTATCTTTTATATTTTAAAACCTGCATTGTTTACATCCATGTTTGCTAGCTTGCAGCCTTTTACTTTACTGCCTTTTGCTGGCACATCAGTGCTAACAACTCAGTGGAATAGTGTGTAATCATCAGCAGGAATTTGTATTGCTGAGATACATACAAAACGCAGAGCGACTCATTAAAAGCCACTCATTAAAAGATTACACCAAACAGTATCTTCACTAGTGGTTAAAACTCCACAGGGCACCTTTAAGTCTCCTCCATCAGGTGTGTAGATTTGGACTATAGTCTCTCCTCGTGCAGGCCAAACCCTACTGACCTTACCCATCATGTTTCTCTTGGCTTTGGGTGAGCACAGCTGGCCTGCACAGATGTGCAACCAACATGTGAGGGAGTTTTCTGTGCTCCCTAATGTCCATTATCTAATACAGGAGGTGATATTAGTACAGAAGAGGAAGACACCTGGGGCGCCTTAGGAATCCTCTACCTCCATCTATATTTTATGATAGATACTGTAGATGATGAATGCAATTCACTGGCGAAAATAACATGTTTATGAGACTTACAAGAGGATTTATTCAACCCCTTTTAATCTTAAAAGGCCATATAGTTTGTGCTGTCACTGTACAGGATTGCATTAATGTTATGAAGTCTCTGTGTTGTTTTGTCTACTCTGCATATTTAATAAAGGGATGCATCATTTTTTTCTCAAACTGAAGTTTTCTCAACTTCGTTTTCTTTTAATGACAGTGATGGTTATGTCACTGGACTCCACTGTAATGTTTTTGAGTAATCTAAGGTTGTCTCAAAATCAAAAGTTGCTAAAAAAAAAAAAAGGTTTTGACTCTGAGCTATTAACCACAATAATGAAAAAGTGATTTGGCATGTGAATTTTTACTAGAGGCAGGTGGTTAACTGGCTGCTAGGAAAACATAGAAAAAATGGTGAGGAAAGTCTTAGTGATAAATGGGAAGATAGATGAAAAGATAAACAGAGCACAAAGAAAATGAAAAATGGTAAGGATTTTCTTTTTCATTTTAATTTAATGGCAAGGAATGGCCTGCCACCTTTTGAATTAGTTTTGCGGAGCATGCGGTAAAAATGTACCCCTCAGTGTCCTTTGCCATCTCCCTGGAGGTTTGAGCTGGAGAATCAAGCTCCCACATCACATCCCCACAGCACTGACAGCAAACGGTGAGGCAGCGTTGTGAGTGTCACTCTGTCACAGGGGACTAGTGGTACCGCTACTTATGTCGGAGCGCTGTTCTCTCCTCACTGCTAAAAATAAGATGTTAAACCCTTCGGAAAAACCTGCCTCCCATTTCTCTTGATTTGCTAAGTTGTCTCAACAGGGAGACTCTAAGAGATTGCATCTATCCCATCAGCTTTGGTGTAACTCTCCTCTATCCCACAAACACTAGGGAGGCAACTGTCAGAATCTAAAAAAGCTGTGATACACATTGAAATTATTATCTCTCTGGAGCTTCACATCAGTCAAGCATGGAAGGTGGTGTGCCGAAGATACATCTTTTCAAGGTCTTTTCATGAAGGTAGGTTTATGATCAAAGAATTCAAAATATTTCCGAACGGCTGTGATGCCATGAATTTGTAAACCCAAACCAAAAAGAACACAGAGATTCCTGCAAATACAAGTGGTGGAAAGAACAGCTTCAGCTCTCTTTAGTGGGTAACAAAATATTCAGGCCCACCCAGGGGCTCTCTGGTCACAGATAAACTTGATTTCAAACTTTCATAACCCATACTTGAAGTATGTGAAGCCTACACAGACTGTTGCTGTGGTTCAAAGTGACAAATGCCACCCCAGTCTGTCTGCGCTCCTCAACTGTCACTGTGAAAGAAAAATGGAAACCACCTCTGCTTCATGTACGTCCTTCTTTCCATGTCTCCTCTGTAGCCCCATCACAGTCAATTAAATTCAAGCTTGTTGGATCAAACAGGCTTACTCCGCCTCTCCCTCCCTCTCTCTCACACACACACACACACACACATATAACAACCCCTCACAAGGACACAAGGAAGTGAGGCGATGCCGTTAATTCACGGTGAGGAGAAGAAAGCTGACATTTGCTGACAAGCATCGAGATGCTGTGAGGCACATGAACACTGTCCAGTGCACTCAATTAACAACATGCTCTGTGAAAGCCTTTGATCTGATTTTGTATGCCCTGGACATGGCTCAGGATTTACTGTGCAACACCCACACAGGCACATACACACACATACATACATACACCCGCCCACGTGTGCAAGTACACAATGTGAACATACTGTAAACACACACAGTACTGCACTACAAAGATGGGAATATACTGATGCTTTCAATTTTGAACATCATCTATTTTATTGCAAGGTTGGTTTACTACTGCTGCACTGCTACTGTTTCTTGTGTCTATGTGTAATCCGTCCTCTTTCAAAGTCTCCATGGTGTGCCAAAGTTGCCCACCAGCTTCTCTAATTTATAGCTTTCACTCAAAAATTAGGCTTAAAATCTTTAACTTATTGCTTAAAATTATAAGTTGCATGCTTCGTTTACTTAAATTGTAGAGTTGGTGGTTTGTTCCCTGCGCCTCCTGCCCACATGTCAAAGTGTCTTTGAGCAACACACTGAAAATTGCTCAAAATTGCTCCTAATGGCCAGGCCTATGCCCTGCATGGACGCTCTGCCGCCATCAGTGTGTGTGTGATTGGGTGACTGTAAGATGCTTGTCCACTAAGGTAGAAAAGTGCCATGGAAGCAGTCCATTTACTATTCTGTTTGTTCATATTTAAATTCTACTACAGCTACTTCTGTCCAATTAGTATATACAACATCTATTGCATGTCTGTCCTGGAGCAGCAATCACTTCACTTTTGTTCTCTCAGAGTCTTTTCTGAGATTTGTGATTTTGGGCTATACTGTATAAAATCAACTATTCTTCCTTATCTGCAGCATTTGAGAAAAAATAAAAGCAGCACTAAACAATGTTCATTATTATTATCATTATTGTTATATACCATTTGTTGATTTTAGAAAACACTACAATGCTACAGGGTAAACAAACTGCTCCGCTAAAGCAAAGTCTAACCAATAAATACAAATTATTGATGGAATTTGCCCAGTTGTCCTGGAATCATAGCTGTTCAAATGTCCATGTTTTTGTGTGCACTTTTATTCCACGTGATATAATCAAAAGCTTCAGAATAGCTGCTGAATGGACCTCAATTGCTGTTTCTAATAAAGCGGGAAGAATACTAAAGGGCAAGTGTGCAGTGTAATGAATCTTATTAACAGCAATAAGATACATTCAAAGCATTCTGTATGTAAATAACAGACTCAAAAAGTGGCACACATGTAATAATGTATTTACAATCAAATATCACTAATAGCAGATTTACATAACCATTTAGTATTATTTTTTAAACCTTTTTACAACATTTACATACATAATTAGTCATTATCAGCATTTATTTTATGATTTTCCATTATTATTAAACTGTCTATAAAATAAATATAAACAGGCACATTTTTTAAAATGCAGAATAAACCACTGATTAAAGATTTGTATCTGTGGACTCACGATCTTGTTAGGCCTTGTAAATTCTCATGGAGGAATACACAAGACACAGAGGAGCTTCCTGTGGGAAGGTCAGGGAAAGGTTGGCGTGATTAGAAACACTGTGCTTTACTTCCTTCTTTTTTAGTGAACCAGGAGTGTATTTTAGTGTATTTTATCACTTAATCACTTAACTGCCAGTTCAACAGAGGGACACACACACGTCAACATTCACCAGACATGTCTTTAGTTGTCTCTGTTAATACTTGATGTGCTATGTTGTCCATAATGATTCTGTTTTGGTAGATGCCCTGCAGTGTGTGAATGACTCTGATTTGACCTGAGCACAGATCAGCCTGTTCCTCTGAGTTTAGGGCATCAGAAAAATGTCAATAGAAATAGTCAAGTTCAATCTATTGAGAGTGATTTCTGTAACCCAGAGGAACATAAACGATAACAGTGATGAAATGAAAATCCTATAAATTTTTTAATTGTTGTACATAATAATTCATCTGTTATCTTGACAAGGCTGGAAGATGAGATCAGTTGACAGTGAGAAGTTTAATAAAAGCATGATTGCTTAAAATGTTTCTGCCAAAATTTTTTTTTGAGATCCGCTGTGATTCTGTTAGATGAAACTCTCTGACTTTTAGTCAAACAAGGGCAGCAACAGTCTAACATCTCTTCCCCTGGTTTTATTAAATTAGCTAATTAAATGTCGCAGCATGTGTAAGAGGTAAACAAAGAAACAACAGATAGCTTAGAAAAACAGCTATGAGCTCCCCTGAATGACTAAGCAAAATTAATACTTTGTTTTAGGAAGCAAGAATTTGACTTTGGCACATTGTTCAAGTACAAAAAATCACAAAGGTAATGCATAAGTCATCCGTCCACAAATGTGTATTTATTAATGATCAAGCTCTCTTTTAGGTCAAATTAAAAGTGAAAGGTATATCCCACAAATTACCAAAACTGACCAATAGCTGACCAATGATTAGTAGCTAAAAGAAATCGCACAAACCTAATGCATATATGAACAAAACCTGTAAACTAAAAGTCTCCCCTGTTGCTGCTTAATTTTAAAAACCTAGATGGCTCTGGGTTTGGAGTCATCTTTATTCCCTCCCACAGCCCATACATCAATGCACACAACATGACACACCTGGGGGACATCAAGGGATGCTTTACAGCCATAATTAGCCCACTAATGACAGAGATCAGGTCAAATGTCCTTCTGCATCCCCACGCAGCACTAAACATTTGTCAGCATGTGTCACAAATACATACACTCAACATGACAGAGGTTGACATGACAGGTTTCATCTCTGCCACTCAAATTACCAAATGTGCCCTATTTAAGATGTATGGGGTCAAGAGGGCATAATATGCGCTAACCATGATGGGACAGTGCTAAAACCAAAAATATGATCCGGGGCTGCACACTATAAAGTTGTACTATATTCCCAGTCTTGAGCCATAGCCTATGCAGCATCTTACTTATTATTCCTCTTTCAGAATGGGCAACAGCTCCAACAAGCTCTCCTGTATTCCCACCATACAAAAGTGAGAGTCCTCAGTTCTCCTCACGGGCCTTTCAGAAAAACACTATCAACGTGATGACAGTTTGCGCTGACTTCAGAGGCGCCCACCCCTCCTCTACCTATTTCATGGACTCTTGACATCAGAAATACAAGGATTAACTTTTTTTCCCCAACTAAGCGGGAATTGAAATAAAAAATAAACAAAAACACATTCTCTGCTTGGTTTCCTGTGACAGAAAACAAAGCGTCTGATATTTTCCATGGGAACTTTAACTTACTGCTCACCAATTCAGCTGATTTATTTGTCCATGTTTTAATATTGAGGGGTGCTTAGTTTGTAGTGTTGTGAATGTGACTGCAATACATTTCTGAGTGCACTGGAAAAAGTCTTGAGTTTTTGTGTAATTCCATCAGTGCAAAACTTCAATACTCGCAACATGGTTACTTAGGTTTGTTTACAAAAGAAGTTGCATTAGCATGTGAAGCAAAAGCTGTGTTGGAATCAAATACAACATGTAGACACAACAAGGTTTTAAGGCTTATTAGTCACTGCAAACTGCACATAAACATTAAGAAAAGCATGTTTATCATAATGTCAATGTACAGCATTCAGAAGAAGAAATACATCTTTGCTTAGTATTATATTTTGCTCATTGGCTAACTCAAGACAATACTAGTGTTTTGTAAAGCTGCTATACAATATTTTTATTTTATATATTTTTATAATAACAATGGATCAAATGTGTAATGTGAAAGGAGTTGCTTGGAGTGACCCACAGGTAATTATCACCCGACTCTGCAGTTCCCTTCAGCTCTGCAAAGCATTTTAGTCTCTTTCAGCTCATTGTTTTGGTTTTCTGGCCATAACTTTGTTTTGGTTCACTCTCACAGCCCTCATCTGCATTATTTCCAGTTGCAGAAGACAGGAAAAAGCTCTAAAAACCCATTGCACACTACCTGCCCAACACTTTACAGCAGACAGAAAAAGTTAACAACTGGGTAGTGAACATAGCTGAGCATTTAGCAGCTAAAGCAAGAGGTTTTCCCCTCAGGAGTTGGGGTAGACTAAAATGGACCTAAAAGGGAGAATGAATATTGGACTTTATGCTAGGGTAGGTAAAGTATTTCATAGGCGTTTTTTGTTATATTTAGCATGTAATAAGCCCATCCAATCATTTAATTCGGCCCTAGCGTAACCTAGCTTTAAATTTGGACACAAACATGACTCCAAATGAATGCTAATGTTACTCCATGTCTGCTGGATGTGTATACATTAGCCATACCAACTTAAAAGATGATAATATGTCAGTGTTTACACCTTGCTTGAGCTGCCCCCAAGTGGCCTGTCAAAATCAGTTAATGCAGCTTTAAGTAATCTGAAGTTATATATATAATACACATGAACACATGTAATGTTGCATCCTCTTCCAAACACACACACACACACATATATATACATACAAACATCAAAGCCACTGAAGAATGCCACAAAGTAATCAATGGTTTCAATAATGAAGGGGCACCTTTGGCAGAGCTTTTCTAATCCTGTGCATAAATGCTTTTGGTTAATGAGGGAGCATTTACAGTAACAATACAGATGCAGCCTACCCAGTCCAGGCGCCCAGTGGCTGCCTATAAACACAGCCTGGCGCCCTGGTCAGGGTCACTGTGTGTGAGCTCCATCATAACTAGAGGTTGCCTTCTATATTAGCTTTCTTTTTGTAATCAGAGAAAGCAGAGAAGGGGGCGATCGGAACAGCCACCTTGCTGGTACAGAAGGATTAGAGGATTTTAGGGGTTCCGAGTTCCTGTTAAATTACAGTAGCTCTGACTATGTGAAGACATCAACAAATATGCATGTGTTATGAGGAAAATGAAAGGCTCTCCGGGTTTTTTTGTGTGTTAATACATTGTTTAAAAAGAAACTCATAACTGACCTGTGCTGATCTGTGTTTGTAAAGAGCAATCTCTCATTTTTCAGGTTTTCCTCGCCGCTACTTAGGACAGTCAGAATGGCCTCTGCTCACTTGCTGTCTTGGCAGAGACATCTCTTTATTCAAACCTAATGACCCATAATACATCTTAACCCAATCACACCATTTCTCCTTAGCCCATAGTCCACTGAAAAGCCATTTCAAGTCATAATCAATTTCAGCTAAATCTATAACTCCTGGTAGAAGAGAACATGGGGACTATGCTCTCACTGAGTTGTCATTCAGACAGTTTGCTCTGTCTATTTCTGTTGTCTGTTATCTGGCTCAGCTCTTTTGTTCGTATCAGTCTTTCAAGGCAAAATTCCCCCTCAACATGCTGATTTTAATTACGTACCACCTTGAACGCTGCTTGCTTTTTATTAACTCTCACTTCACAGCTCCACTGCACACAAGATACTCTTTTCTAAAATCAACATTCCTCGCAAACCAATGAAAAATGTGATTTAAAATGATTTAATCACATCTGCACATGTTGACATTTGTTGTCACGACAGCATTATCATGGCAAATACAAAATATATTTGCTTTTCACTCTCATTGAGCAGCACAGCCTTTCAGCTGGAGGTTTAGCTTCTCGTTTCATTTGTTCCCAATACTCCGGCTGGCAGGCAGGGTAAACAGCTGAAGATAATTGAAATTGTGTCATTAAACAATTTTGATACTTGCAGGAATTGTGTTTGTTTATCGTATTTACCACTGCAATATATCAGTGACAGATAATGTGGGTTTTGGCCAGTGTGATGTGTGAGTTAATGGAGGCTGCAAGTTTCTCACAGAAATAATTGGTTTTGCCTGCATATGTATGAAGCTTCTAGGAGAAAAAGAGCTAATCTAATACTCCTTTTATAAGATACAGTATGTACACAGCCTTTGGTTTTTGTGGAGATGAGGACACAAACACCTCTTCGTCTCTAACCATAAAAGCTTCTTTCATGTTGTTTAAACTAAAGTCTAAAATATACAGTAGTGATAATATTTCAGTAAACATTTAATTATGATAATGGGTATAAGGTTGCAATGGATACATGTGGCATTTTGGCTCACTGGTAAATCATTTTCAGAGTAGTTTTCATACATAACACTCGAAGATAGGACAATACAAGTACATTTGCCCCAAAATATGACACAGCACCAGACCTGTTTTATGCAATGCATCAGTATGGTTGAAACAATTTGTTGCCCATTGATATCATTAGCACTGCTTGACTGAACCGGCAAATAAAATTAGTCACAAAATATTGTCAAATCCACACCCCACTAGCTCCCTTTAGCTGCATTTTCCAGAAGAAAACTGTCATGTGGTTGAGTAAAAAAACTGACGTCCCTGTAGGCTCAAAAAGCCATCATTAAGGATTAGACAGGCTGACAGATATGTCAATATTTGTAAGGCCATTCTCGATGGCATGTGGGGTTCCCATCTATCCTGAAACAAGCAATATCAACCCCAAAAGACAAGTCTTCAGTGACAGCTGTTTACTACTGAAAGATGCAACCACTGATTTGTCAATTTGGATTCTGAGTATTTTTACTGCAGGTAACAGGTTCCCTGAAAGGGAACTCTCAGCAGACTGTTCTGTCATTTTTACATACATGGAGTGACCAGTTTATTAGCTACACCTGTGCAATATAATGCAATTCAGCCCTGAAATAAATCCTTTATCAAGCTCCTCAAATGTATTTTTTTTGACACTGTAGGAGGGTATTAACTCAACTCCAGTGTATTTGCTGTACTCTGTGGTGGTATTGTGTTGGATTGCATTATATTAAAATGGGTGTAATATTTGCATAAATAAAGGTGAACAAAACATTGAAAGACCTCCCTGACACACTCTTCACTGCTTTTTCTTTTCATCTCTGCATATGCAGTAACTGGTGTTTAGAGGGTCAGTTCACCAAATCACAAAAAACATATTTTCCCCACTTACTCCATGTGTTGTCTTGCCATGCAGAGAGATTTCCTTTTATTTGCTAGTTTTAAGATATCCACTGCTCAGACTAATGCCTCACCCCAGAATGATGGGGGTGAATGGAATTCTGTTTGTAGTGTCCAATGGTGAAATTAGAAAAAGTCAGCAGCAATGTGTCTTTCCAAAAACAATGCCTGGGTTACTCTGGTTTATCTACAGACCTTGCTGTGAACTGTTTTCATTTAAACTATTTTCTCCTGAAAACACATTCCCCATTAAACTATTCACAGCAAAGTCTGCAGACACACATACACACACACACACAATAGAAGCCTGTACACTGCACATCTCTAAATTTTCCTTGAAACAAGACTATGTAATATTCAATTCAATTCAATTTGTATAGCGCCAATTCATAACAGAAGTTATCTCATTGCACTTTTCCTATAGAGCAGGTCTAGACCTATTATACTCTTTAAAATATTAATTACAGAGACCCAACAATTCCCACCATGAGCAAGCATTTGGCGACAATGGCAAGGAAAAACTTCTTTTAAGAGGCAGAAACCTTGGACAGAACCAGACTTAGTGGTGGGTGGCCATCCGCCGCATCCTTGAGAGAGAGAGAGAGAGAGAGAGAGAGAGAGAGAGAGAGAGAGAGAGAGAGAGAGAGAGAAAAAGACAGAGAGGGGCGTGCAAATACCACGTAGAATTATTTATTTATTTATTTTTAGAAATATTAGAAATAAATAATACATTCTTCCTTTTACAAATAAAAAGTTGAATTCGCAAATAATAAAACACACCCTACTGTAGCTCAGTTCGATACACTCACGGTTGTCTAGTATGAACAGTATAGCTTATGGTGGCTAATGTTAGCAAACGTTGTGAGATATCATTGCGTAACTGACATTCCTGAGTCAGTTTGCTGACTTTATGACTTTCCACTGTTATATGATTTAGCATGTCACAGATAAACATTTCAATAGTTTTATCAAAAAAAAAAAAAAAACACAACCTGTACCTGTAACCACACCCAGCAGTGATGACATGGTGTCCCGGGGTACACCTGTCCATCACTGGAGCAAGTAGTTAAACCACTGGAGGTCAGCAAAAACTGAATGTTTAGGGGGTGTTAAGTTACTCTTTAAAGCAATCAAGAAGAATTCAAGAGAATTTCGGGAAATTAATTGAAATTCAAAAGAGTTGCAAAGTGCATCAAGGTATTTCAGGCGTCCCTGGTTCCCGTTAATTTTTACCATAGAAAATATTACATGACTCACAGTTGGAGCACTTTAGCCTGGATGGACATGAACCTAGTCTCCTAGTTGAATCATCAGCGCAAAAGATTAAAAACTGTGTTGGAAAATATCTGGTTCTTTGATTAAAAAGTCATAGTCGCAAGCTTGTGTGCATAAAAACATAAGGTGCAAAGTTAACGACTTTTAGTGCACTGCAGAAGCATCACGCTGTTGAGAAAACTGACAATACAATATGCACCTTAAATTAATTCACTTTTGAATTCTAACTCCATTTTGCACAGTGTTTGCAGTGTTTGGTTCACAAATTCAACAACAAAGCATTTTGTATTCCCTACTTCTCTGATTCACGCATCTGACTGGCCTCTTCTCCATGGCAACAGCGGCCGAGGCTTATGGGTATTGTAGTATTCAGAGCCATCTGACTTGCCAAACTGACCTACAAAACATGATTTCTCCGAAACAAAGCTGAAATACTCAAAACTGGTGGCCTTAACATAAACCTATAGGATCGTTACATTATCCTGGAGAGTACCCTTATTTCTTCGTAAAGAAACATTGATGATATCATGTAAAGAAAAAATTAAAATGGGAACACAGAATGAGGAAACACATTTCCTGAACCAGCAGCTCCTCCCACTTGTTCTTGTATAATTACCACTTGTGGCCACAGTTTTAGCAAAACTTACATACACTTGCTTTAAACTACACAACACTGTACATTGCTTATTACAAAATACTGTATCATCTCCTAGTCTGAAAATTATTTTATGTCCTTCTCTGTTTCTTTTTATTCCTAACAGAAATTGTGCTTTCTTTCTAACATAAACTCTTGTACTACACTGCTTATTCATAACAGAAAAAACAATCTTACAGAATCCCCAGTGATTGAAGCATTGCTCCT
The DNA here is from genome assembly GCF_020085105.1 of Siniperca chuatsi. NCBI lineage: Eukaryota > Metazoa > Chordata > Actinopteri > Centrarchiformes > Sinipercidae > Siniperca > Siniperca chuatsi. Next base: position 22,097,168 of record NC_058048.1, read on the forward strand.
GGTGACACCAGATCCTGGGCTTATTTCTTTATCGGGATAACTCAGGGTACAGAACATGGCAGGGGACAATAGCAGGCCCTCTGTCTTTATAAGCAGTGTAAACCTCAGTCTTAAGGGGTTGTTGTTGATTCCAGAACTGACAGGCATGAAAGAAGAGATTTAGAGGTTGACCCAAACATCTCTCCACCTGGCTTTGAGGCCTGTAAGTAAGGCCTAGTATCACACTGTCCCACCAGCTTGTTTTCTGCTGTAAAGCTTCCAGCACAGCGCCCAGTCAAAGACGTATCCTCGGGTTCAAATGTGACATCTTTTCCTCCTGCTCATCTACTCGTTACTTTTCCTGTGTGGTTCAGTGGTGCAGCTGCTGATGGGATAAACAGTCCAAATGCTGCCCAAACACACAGACCATTAAATTCCCCCCTGCGGCTACCTCACCATGAAAACTTCAAACACTGGCCAGGAAACACATAGGTCACTGCTTGGCCAAATAGGGACTTCAAATAGGCAAAAACAATGGGTGCTAGTTCAGGCTACTACTGGCTCGAGGAGACATTCCCACCCACACAGCAGCGTTATCTCTCCCACTACAGACATGCATGCATTGCCTGGAGCTCCTCAGAAGACACACAGTTGGCATTGGACGTTCTTGTTTAATTATAGCTCTTCAGAGTAATGCTGCACATTACCTTAATTTTCTCTCATTAATGATTGTCATAAAGTATCCCTCAGCTTCTCACTTTACCCCCCTTTTCAGTTTGTTGATTTTATTAGTCAAACGCGGCACAATGGCTTGTAAGTAATGATGTAAAATGATGGCTGCAGGGCATCTGCTGAATCAAAGCCATGGAGCTGGCAGGGACAGAAGCTTAGGCACCTTGACAGCTGATTTGTGTCTGCAGCGCAGTATCTTCTCTTTTTCCAGGATGATAATGTGAAAGTCAGTTAGAGGAAGAGGAGACTATAATTTAAAAGTCCCACACCAGAAAAAGAAACAACCAAGAGTCACTGGTGTTGCCAAGACTTCCCCACTACTGGCTCTGCTTGTTGTGATGGTTTGAAGACAGCATTGATCTCTCAAACTGACACACTGACACAAGCCTTTGACCAAAGAGCTGACAGCACAGTCAGTGACACAGAAATGTTCATTTATTGTGTTCTTCAACCTGGTTATTTGAGTGATAGTAGGATTTGACAGTTTCAAATGGATTTTCCATTAAACTCAAGTTTTCAAGTGTCTCTTTGTACAGCACTAATTGTTATAGTCTGGAGTATATGTTCCAGAGTTCCACTTCAGTAACTGCAAACACATACATCGTCTCAGTAATAAGCTCAAGAAAGCATTCTGTGGAAATACTTTAAATGAGACCGCAATGATGTGAACGCATTTGAAGAACAAAACCTGTGAAAATTGTTCCTTTTTTCAGTTAACTTCAGACTTCATTCTTCAGCAGCTTATATTTTTCCTTTTCCATTGCAGTCACATGACTGACTAAAGGGTTTCTCCAGATTCAGCCTTGTCTTCAAGGGGTCTATAAAAAGATATCAAAATATTGTCTCCAGCAGGAAGCGTGTCAGCTCCTGAGACAGCGCAGTCGCTCTCTCTGACTCCCCCTTTTTTCATCTTGTTCCAGAAACAGGGGAAGGTTCCACTGACAGTAAGTAAATAAGCCAATTGCTTTTCACTTTGGTAGGAGGGGGGCAACTAAAAAAGGTTTGTGTAAATGGAGTACTGTGCAGAGGCAGGAGAAAAATTACTCTGTCACTGCGGTGCATCACCCAGAGCATCAAGAGGGCTGGACTACTGAGATGTATTGTAGCAGGGCCTGAGGCTACGGCCTCCCCTCAAGGGGTGACTCCTCCCCCCAGCCTGGCCTACTTGACATGGAGATATAATCTGTATCCCGGGGAGAAACAGAGCAGCAAGAAAATTTTGTTTTCCCAACAAGACCTTGGCATAAATTCAAACAAATGTTTGAATGCATGAGTTCCACTTGGACTCCCAGTGTACCGAGGAGATAATGTGCAGGCGCTCACTGAAGATAGATATTGAGGTAACATAGGATAACAATGTCAAAGGAAAAAAGGGGAAATGCTCAAAGTGAATCTTCACACTGAGGAATACTATAAATTTAGAAACCTCATGGAGTGTACAGAGAGGGACTGCCTTTCTACAGCTGTGGTGTCCTGGAGGCACGTACACGAGAACACAAACAGACTAGTACAGGTCACACACTCAAGCCTGAAGGAAACTCCGCCAGCCTTTCTAAACAATTAAAGCCCCAATGCATGAAAAAGACGAGAGATAGAGAAAACAAGAAGGGACGGAAAAAGAGGCACAGAAGCAGCACAAGCAGTTACATAACTAAAATGCCTGTCCAAATGCCACACCACAGGGACTATTAAAAATGTCTCTGTAAAGAGGCTGGAAAGGAGTGCAAAGCAGAATGGTGTAAAAGTGGACAGGCAGGGAGGGAGGAAAGGAACTGGATAGAGAGGGTGGCTGGAGTGATGATGCACAAGAATCCAAGAACTGAACTGTACGACAGAAGTGTTTCCAGAGGGGAAAAAATGGACACATACATCTGATATTTTCAGTACGGAGATGGGCTCTGACAGTCTCCCGCCATCCTTGCACTGTCTAATCACTTGTTATCTTGACACTTCAATGAACTCAGAGATGATTCCCCTCCTCAATATTCAGTCATGAGCAGCTCTTATTCAAAGCAATGGGTCATCCAATTAAAGAGAACCTAGACAAGGTCATCTGCACCTGTACATACAGAATGAAGACCAGTGGATCTCAAAGCATGGGGTGTCAGTTCCTTTGTGAGGTTTACAAAAGAGCAACACGAAACTTCAAAGTTATTTTGATATTGGAAATCATACTAGGAATAGTAATTTCAGTGACATGCAGAACCTTTGATGTTTCTCCTTTTATTTTTTTCCTCCTTCAATGTAATGAGTATCTAAAAAATATTCTACCACCACCTTTCAAAAACATGTCCCTGTGGTGCTGAATCTGGTCCATTAAAAAACAGGACAAACCCCCACCATCATCTTTATATGGAAACCAAGCCAAATCTAATTCTATTTGAATTACATTAAAATGGTGCTGCTTTAAACACATGTATAGAGAGAGAGAGAGAGAGAGAGAGTGAGTATTATGCTAAGTTGTGTATTTTTTTTCCCTTTTAAAAAGAAAAATCACCATGTTGTGTTTTTTAAGGAACATTCCAGCTTTTTTACAGCCTTGGTCTTGTCACAGTTTTGGCCAACATACTGTATTTATACATCAACATAATATTGTTTTACAGACTGATGGACAAGCACTGTCCATCAGTCTGTCAAGCACGCATTTGACAGTCCAAGAGTCCAGAGTCCAGTAAGGCCAAAGAAGACAAAACCTCAAAAAGCTTTCCAAGTCCAATGTTAACTATCAAAAACAGTTTCAAGAAGGTGAATATTAAAAAGTATTTACTCCATTAATTTATTACAACTGTTGTAAAAGGTTAAAAAAACAGTTCACACTTTGCATTTGTAAAGCCCTTGTCATAGGACTAAAAGGATAGTTGTACAAAATGTTCCCCAACTGTTCTCTTTTTAAACATAAGATCTTTCTATGTGTTATAGCTAAAACTGTTGTTACATCTAACCCCATTCTTTCCTATAGCAACATTTGAGGTAAGATAGACTGAGAGCCAAATTTAAAGGTACATGAATAAGCCCCTCTCATGCACACGGTCAAGATAAAGATTACTGAATGTTGAATTACAGGAGGACAGAACTTAAACAAGTGAATACATGAACAGAAACCCATGTGCAATTCAGTGGAGAGTTGAGGGCACAAAGTCAGGCAAAAGTACCTGGATTACAATCCAACTATATGACACTTTGTAAGGGACAGTGTCTACCCCAGAGATCAAAACAGCCTCATTCCCGGCCCTAAAATATCTACCCATTACACCTTGTCCACTTTGTATGCTGTTATCTGAACTGTTTAGTGTATAGGAGAAAATTGCAGCGCCTAAAAGTATATAATCTTTGGACCAGAGATTGCTACCACACTTACCATGAGAATTGTTCAGAACAACTCTGTCTTTAGTCTGACATTTTTCTGAGAATAGTGGTGAGGGAGAAACAAAACACAGAAGTGAAAACATTTCATTGAAATGGAATCAAAGTGTGTTTTTCAGGACATCTAGCGCTGACAATGACAAGGAGTCACTGCAGAGAAAATAACAATGCAAATTTGCTACATGGCCTTATAATCTAGTGCTTGAGAAGACAAACTTTATCTATACCCAAATCCAATTAAAGTGGAAACAGGATAGGGGCCCGAGACACATTTGTATCTACAGATTCAATCTGCACTGCTTTTCAGAAGCAACATTGGATTATTACTTTATTTGACTGCAACAATTATTGTAATGATCAGCTTTCCACCTGCCAGACATTTTTACTGTCAGTGCAATTTTTCACACCCCATTTGAAGACAGAGCACAGATTCTGCCAGAAACACTCCCGCCTCACCAGCACATCTCTTGACAAGCCAGTCAGGAAAAAAAAGCTATACTGCAACCACATGACCAGTGTTTGGTCAACAGGTCCCTAGTTAGGCTGCACAAACAAAGTCCTTGCACCTGTCCCTTCTCATACACATAAGCAAATACCCCTGGCACAGGGAAAGAATGAGACCCATGAATCTTGAGAAACACACAAAACTGCTTACTCCCATTCATTACAGCAGTACCCCAGGGGTCCTCCTCCTGTCCATTTGTCTCTATGGTGTCAGGGCCACAGTCTTCCCTGCATTCAGAGTCTCAACCTGCCACGCTCCACAGGTGCAAAGGAGAAGCACCAGCATTAATGCTAAACAACCAGCAGACTGGGCGAGGCCACGGCTAAGGCACTGCTGACTTCTAATGAGCAAAATAATTCATAATGATTTGCATATTTGCACTATGTCAATACATTGCTAGTACCCAAGCACTCCATAATGTTAAAGACTAGCTTGGTGATTTTTTTGACTGGACCCCTCAGTTAGACTGGTTCCACTTTCAGGTAGCTGCAAAATGGACAAAGACCACACTCAATTTCTCTAATGGCACCATTACACAGTTTCCATTAGTAATTGAGTTTGCGTACTGTAAGATTAACTCATTCATTCCCAAAATAACTAGGTATGTGCTTACAGCAAAGGAAAAGACAACCATCCCATCCAGGAGAATTGTATGTACATGTACACTCATTAGCTTGTGAGCAACATGGAAGAAAATACTGGCATATTCATAACGGGTTCCTAACAATGTACAGCACATTTCGTTGGCATGTAGTATATGAGTTCATATTTAATCTTCTAAATCACATAGGCCTGTGACATTAGCCTAAATGATGTTATTAAGCAATCAGCTGGTAGGCCTTCATATAGTGTATATTAGCCGTGTATAATACCTTAGCCTCCTTAAAATGAAAATAAAAGCTTTCAACCTTCAACATACCTGTTATGTGACATACAGAATGCGAAAATGAAGTACAGTTGATCAAAATGAGAGGTATCTAATCTTTAAAAGATGGAAGCAGCTACCAAGGCTTAAGATCAACACATCTAAAAAGGGACACAAAGCCAAACACGGCTCAATTTACAATGTGCCTGAGGTGCTCAATCTTTTGGGCAATTGCATTTAGAATAAAACTGATGTCATCACTGATGATTTAAAGCACATGTGAAAACTTACAAATGATATTTTCCCACACTAAGACAGAAAATGCCAAACCCATAAGCACCTCAGTAAAACAGATGAGTACACCAAAATAGCAATCAATGGCTCAGCAGTGTAGCATCTGTTGATACCACAGCAGCAATGCATGTAGTTTACCAAGTGTGGCATGTCGAATATAACTTAGGGCAACAGGCATTCGCTCAAAACTCAGCCTGGTCACACAGATGCCCAATGGGATCTCTGGTCATGCCACGTAATTAGTATAAATTCTGCCATGTGTACTGTATGACCAATATCAAGTGAAGACATAGCAAAGACTTTATGCCCCAATTTTATGTGTTTACTACTGTCAAATATTTAATTCAACAGAAAAATATTATAGTGCAATTATCCCTTTGATTCCTATTCATTTTTGACATCCGACACAGACTTTTGGTTATCTGACAACCATAAATTAATAAGACATTTGGTCAAAACTTTTATCAGCAGTGTCTTTAATAGACACGAGTTCAGTGGTGGAAGAAGTACCCAGATCTTGTACTTAAGTATTTGCATCAAAATATACTCAAAGTAGCAGAAATAAAAGCACTCACTATGCAGAACAGCCCATTTCAGAATAATGTATCTTACTGGATTATAAATAGTGATGCATTAATGTGTACATCACTAATTGTAACTACTTTGTGAATTTCCCATCAGGGATCAATAAGGTTTTATCTTTATCTATACTATTACATCATAATATATTTGTTGATTATATTTTGTATTAATATGAACATGCAAAATACAAGTACCTCAAAATTGTACTTAAGTACGATACTTAGTTACTTTGCACCACTGTATAAGTTTTCATTTTCAGTATGCTGTAGATGATGGGATGGAAAAAAACCCATGTCCCCAGCAGAGTGCCATCTCTCAGATTATAATCACATTTTAATTTTCCCCATGTTGTGATAATTCCATTTAGCCATGCTCATCTACTGCTAATATAAACAGCAAGAGCAAACTATTCCTGAGTAACAGATGTAATTCAGTCCAGTTAGTCAGCCAATCTCATTCTAACAAGTGCAAAATCAATTATAAATGAATTACAATCTAATTTTTTACTTAACTAGAACTGTGTAATCATCTTAATCAAAACTACAAAACAGGTGTGAGAACTGAATTATCAAGTAACTTCACTTGAGTTGAGGCTTTAACAAAAATTAGAGTTTTCCTGTTTCAAATAAAAGCTTATGGGATGCCAGATGTAAATGACGGCAGAAACTAACTCTCTAGCCCTGACTCCCAGGAGAAAGTGCTAGATTTATCCTGGCAGAAGTACAACCTTCTCTTTCTCAGCGGTGATATGTGCATCACTGAATAAAATGTTTCAGCTCAGATGGCTGAACAGCCACCAGGTCCCATCAGGCCCTTTCTGCTGTTGCTGTATGTTTGAGGCAGGAATGGGGTGAGGCATCACTGGCAACCATTGACACTTTCTACAACAAGAACTCACATTTGGTGTTCTAAAAGATATATAGGTGTATTGAAACATCTTGGAAGACAGGGGAAGCACATTAATAGTTAAAATAACCAAACAGCATCAGTAGTGAGATGAGTAGTGAAACTCAAATCAATATCTCCAAGCATGGCTGGCACAATGAAATAAATAAGTCAAACTTACCTTTCCTTACCATTTAAAAGAAGGTTTAATCCATCTCAGCACACTACAGGCAACAGATGCAGTGCTCAGCAGAAACGAGATTGTTATCACAAGAAAAATGGGGCAGTGCAGCCTCACTGATGCTCTGCTTTAATACAACATGAAAGTCAAGTTTGCAGGGGAATCTGTTGCACATCTGAGCAAAACCTGAGGAGATGGAGGGCATTGTATGCCAGCCCTTGAAAAAAAATCCCCTACACATAGCGCAACTCCTAAAAAAAAACCCCAAAAATGTCTACACGTTTGTTTGCTTTTAATAAGTACAGGTTAGGATCAGGTGCTGTAAGTGATAGTTGTGTCAGCTCAATAGATTCACAAAAAGTCGAGTATACATCGAAAAACAGACAACTTGATTACAAACATCTTTATTCTCAGAGTTCATCACAAAAAAAAAAAAAAACTGAACAGAAAACAGTTACAGGCACTGAAAATGTTGACACCTTGCATCTACTTAAATAGAATGCAGTACATTTCCCATCAGGTCTGCACTGTGCATGTGTATATGTGCTTATGTTTGCTAGTGTGTGAGAGATTGAGCAAAAAAAAAGAGTGGGCGACTAAACGGTCTTATCAGGGATGTGCAGGTCCAGCCCAGCCATTTTGAGTGCGTCAGAAAAGTGAAAAGAGTGCAAGCTACTGTGCTGGTCTTCTGCTTAAAGCAGCCACCACCCCCTCATGACCACAGTACATGCAGGAACAACTGGCTGACTTAAAGACAGCGATGATTTCTTTTGTGGCTTACTGACCCACTCTGCTCTGCTTCCCCAAATAACAAAAAGAAAGTGAAAATCCATGTCTGGAAAACAGTTTCCAGAATCAGGCCAACAATTATTTCACAAAGGAAAGGTGAACAGTCACAAGTACTTCAAGGACTTTGAGGATTACTCATTCATAGGGAAGTAAAAAAACAAAACAAAAAAAAACAAAACATTGCTTTGTAAGCAAAACGTCATACATTTAGAGCTGTTTGTTGGCTGTACAGAAACAAAAGGAAAACTTGCAAAAGCAAGCAAAACCAGAATACTTGGCATAGATCATAAGTTCCTACTGAGCAGCCAGTTTCCTTATGTTCATGATCAACCTCTTACTGTAGTCCTTGTGGTCAACAGGCTTCACATCCATCACTGTAGCCTTGATCCTGGATTCATCCTGTAAGACAATAAGAAAACCCATTTGTAAGACACAAATTCCAGGCCTGCAAACTCCAGTGAGATGAGAAAGGTGACAGCTGGGAGAGAGGGTTCAAGCAGAATTTGAGGGTGTAGTTACCCTTTAAGCTCCCTTTGGACAAGGTTACCTTACTGAAGCTCAGTTAAACAGCAACATTTTAAGTTGCAGCAACATAAACCAGTCTCATTACAAACATGAGGTCAAGCAGGGCCCTGCCTTAAGTGCAATGTGTCTGCCCAGCCAGAAAATACATACAAGACTCTGTATCACTTATCACTCAGTATACGTCAAAAGAAAAGTATATGCAATATATTACTAGTTACTACTAGGCATCTTCCCTTCCCCCATGACAAGGTGGGTTAATGTGAGAAGTTTGGACTGGGTATCTGAATTGTGTTGGCATACAAATGAATGCTTCACAAAAAAAAAAAAAAAAAAAAAAAAAAAAAAAAAGGGGCAGCTTTTAAAGACATAAAGTCATAACCCCCTGCACAGCTGTCTTGACAGGGGAAGGTCAGTTCTACCAAGCCCATTATTCTCTGCATTTAAATAGAGGTTGCATTCATTTTGTCTCTATTAATCCTCTGCAGCTGAAGAGGGTGAAATGTAAATAATCTTCCTTTGGATTGGTGCCCACATTTTATTTTTTAATGAATTGTCCGTTATAAATCTCTTTGCTTGTTTTGTATGATGCAAGAGAAATATGGACTAGACAGACAGACAGACAGACAGACAGACAGAAAGACAGACAGACGAACATGATAATAAAACTTTGGTAATGCATTGTACAAAATGAATGTGACTTCTGGCTATTATCTTGGCATTAGGAAATAGGTGCAACCCTGTATTGTTCAGTAGAAAGAATGCATGTGTGACCACTAGAAGCGCTATGGAAAAATGTTTTTACTTGTTTGTTTGTACCATGCAAGTGCAGGAGTATGCACATGCGTGATGCACATTCCTGCCACCAGTTTCGCACAATAACATTGATCAACAGTTGGTAGCGGTAACGTGATATGAAACTAGCAATTGCCAGGATTCAAGGATACACTCAATGCGCTTTGGTGAGTAACAATGAATATAAACAGAAACTTTGTTTACAAGAAAACTCCAAAGGGCACCTTTAAAGTGTTGTTAAACCAATGTCTGGGTTTCTAAACAGTCGCTGGGGATTTAACTTTCAGGTAAAGAAGTACTTAGCTCTGTGACTCGAATGTAATCATCAATGCAGAAGTCTCAAAGTCTCAAACATAACTTTAGGGGTGAAGCCCTAGTTAAGACGTAACAACCCCATCTGGCCTGCTACTTTCACACGCTGTGGTTAAATCACATTTTGGCAAAAGGAAGAGGGAAATCAATCAAATTTTTGATTGGAACGTGATGTTAATCAAAACAAGCATATCTGCTCATTGGTTTTGTTTAGTTTAACGAGGTTTAAATCAAATCAGACCTAGAAGTGTGCACAGCAGTCTGCTAAAAACAACTCCTATTCTCCCTTCTGACCAGTGTTGTAGAAGCTTGGAAATTAAATACATGCACTATGGAAATAAAACATCTCCTGAAAATTTCAAATCGCAAACCAAATGACAGTAGATACATAAATGTCACTGCAATCTTACAACATTTAAATTGTTGCTATTATAATTTTTGAGCAAGGTCCTGTAAACTAATTTGGTTTTAATCTATAATCCAATAAAAGCAGAGCTTTCTTCCTCCTACATCAAATGTAAGAATATAAGTAATGATTGACAGCCAATCCACTAACAATTAATGAACAAGGCATTATAAGTGTTTTTGTGGTATTCTACTTCTACCACATACACAGACAGTAATGGTGACTGTGTTTACAGTTGAGTGGGTGAGTGAGATGTGTGTATGAATCTGTAAGCAGCCAACATCACGCAGCCAAGTTGGGCTGTATATACGAGCACAAGAGGAACAACACATACAAATTTGTTCCACTGTGACCTTTTTCTAACAGCTTTAAACTTGTCAGGAACACTTATAGCAAACAGCCAAGGAAACTAACCATTTCATACTTGCAAAACAAGACACTTTATCTATACCTATACAGCCTTTAAAAAAAAATTGGCACAGACACTCATACACTAGCATCCGATGAGTAACTGATCATTGCACACAATGCAACATCCGTGGTTCTTACCCAGCCCTGGAAAACTGGTTAGGACAACCAGTGTTGAGAACCACTTCACTACTCTCTACTCTCAGACCCTCACCCTGCACTGTAGCCTCAGGATAGTGTAACAGACTTCATCATGTGATAAGTGATGGTCACATCTTGTAAAACAGGCAGGATTTATAAATGAGAAAATATTAGCTGACCAGCTGTTTGTTTTCAAATCTACCACATTTCGGTTTGAAACTAGGCCTGCAGTGGTCAAGACTGTGCCAGTGCTGCTATGAAAAATTATCACTGTCATCCTTTTGAGACACTTAAAAATCAGTTACAATGTCTAGACAGTCGACAGGGACAATGAGTCCTTAATAACAGCACAAAAGTTCGAATATTATAGCCACAAGCAGACATTCCTGATGTCAAAGAGTCAAATGCTGAGTGGTAATATTTTAAAGACCGTGTTTTAACAGCAACAACACAGTTATAGTAATAAAGTCATTCATCCACTGACATTGAGAGTTACAACACAATTACCCACTAACAATATCAAAATATCAATACTTTGAATGCCAAAATACAACTTTGATGTTGTTTTGTGTGAAAATAATTACGTTATGCATTACGCCCACATGAAATGTTTTGATAAATACACTGTATTAATTATAGTGTTCATTTAATAGCACCAACTAAACTAAACTAAGTGCCATGGCTTTGGTTCTCAATGGCACCCCATATTTATCCTTACAAAAAGCTTTATGCACATTTATTTAAGAATTTTGATGCCAGAATGAGATTAATTATGGCTGGTCAAATTTGAATGTAGTTTTGACTTTATCCTTAAATGGGACACTAGGGTCTTTCAACAGTGTCTTGGTTTTTTGACTTATTGAGAACGCCATGCTAATTTGAGTTTTGGTTCAGTGTGATGTCGAGCACCAAATGCAGTACAAAACTTTGATTTGATTGATACTAATGTCCAATAAATCGTGATCATTCTTTATAACCAATTATTATCATTCAGTCATTATCTTTTACATAATACAGTGATAGTAATCAAGTTGTTAGCTGCACTTAGCTATATGTAATATATTGTATAGGGTTGCAACTAACAATTATTTTCACTACTAATTAATCTATTAACCAGAATTATTTACAATAATAGATTAATCATTTGTGAAAAATGCCCATCACAATTTCAAATTGCTTGTTTTGTCTGACCAACAGTCCAAAACCCAGACATATTCAATGAGATAAAACAGAGAAAAGCAGAAAAATGTCACATTTTTCAGCAGGAACATGGGACATTTTTGTTTTGTCTTTTGAGCAACTAATTGATTAATTATTTCAGCTATAACATTGTTTATGTATACATATGGCTAAACAGCTGATGTCTACCTTCCCAACATTAGGTATAGCACATATTTAAATGTGCTGACAGTGACATAAGGGATCGTTTCATCATACTCTCCATGTGACTGTTGCAGGTTTTTGATTGAATTACAAATGAAGAGTATAATTTCCTCAACTGTTCTGATAAACCTTGTTAGAGAGTTAAAGCTTAAGTCTCACAAGGATACAACAGGATGGATGGGTGTCATTAACTGTTAAGGACCTGCTTTGTCCCACGTCAAGCATATACAACATTGTACACATGATAACATGTGAGAACACGGCACAATGGCTGGCTTGTAGCATTGAGAAGGAGAAAAACTGAAAGAGGGGTTGCAGGTGTCTCTGTTGAAGGAATATGGAGCTTGGGGGCAGCAGCCAATACATGCTTGTAGCAGTGCCATTGGCAGTTAGGATGCTGAGCTGAATGTGACAGACACAGTGGCCTCTTCTGTGTGTTGAAGGCAGATGCAGTCTCTGGCTCGGCTCCAGACTTCCTGCTCAGAGCCCCAGCCCAATCAATTCTTTTATGCGCTTCCCTCAAAACAAACCTCTATCTGTGTGGCCTACAAGAAATAGTGGCCGCGACTAATCTGTGTGCACACACTTGACAATGCCACTGAAAATGAGCAGCATACACTCAGTTTTTTTAGAGATGGTTCTGTCAGTCAAAATGAAAGCAGGGTAGTTTTGTTAATGAATGGGAAAACCACCAAAGCGGAAAAACACGAACAGCTAAACCATAAAGAACCTGTTTGCATTCTATGCACTTTCATCTTACAAATGAATGATGGTGGTTCAGGGGACTGAGGCTGCATAATTTTTTTTTTTCCCCTCTAGGTCTTTAACACGGACATGTTCTCTATTTTATTACAGCAATATATCCATCTACAAAGCATGCTGCGATGGCAACAAACCCATAGGCATTTTATCAGACTGATTACCATTCCTGCATTACTTACGTTATACGTTTCTAGCTTCACTCTACTGCGGAAGACGAAAGTGTTGAAGTTGGCTTGTTGGAAGACTTCATCGAAGGCAGCTTCGTTCTGAAATTGAGAAACATTTGATTGGCTCAATTTCAAGGGGTACACATATTCTTTTAATCAAATGTTAGTTTCATCAGTGTTTCAAGTGCAAAATAAAGTAAGTGTCTGATGACTGAACACTGGAAAAACATTGCTTGTTATGAGTAATTATGCCTGGAAGAAACAAAGCCCAGTAGGTGTCTTTAACACATATTCATCTATGCAGAAGTATGTGTGAGTGTGCATGTTTGGCAGTAACAAGGCCTGAGGTTTAGCTTTTGTCCTGGCCATTTCCTGAGGCCAGTATTATATTCAGGAAGAGGAGTCTCACCGAGTCCTTGAGCTGCCCCAGGTAAGCTGCGTTCTGGCCCAAGATGGCCTCTGCACTCTCCTGGAAGCAAGTCACCCACTGGTTGTCCCCATAATCTGAAATGTTGGCCTGTCGGATAATACAGAAAACAAAAAGGCAAGAGTAAATAAGAAAAGTTAGATGTATACACAAGTATAGCTCAATGTACTCTTCTCTTAAATATTTTGTAATTTTGTTATTTGTTTGATAGAGTAGTTGCTGGATGCTTAAATATGTTAAGCTAACTTAACACATCTCTGCTCTTAAGAAATCATTACATCCTCTAATTAGCCTATATCCTGCTGGCAAGCCTGGCAAAACATGCAGAGTCACGGTGCTCTTGTGATACATACAGAGAAAGCAAATTCACAGCTTATGCTACAGCTTGTGAAGAATAACAATATGCCGACTGGTCAGTGGTACAAAACAAATGCCGCTTATTTTAGATGCCTGGCTGCAATTACTCTGTTGCTGACTAAGTCAGTTTTTGTATTTTATGTTGGGTTTTCAAACGAGCTGAGAAAAAGTATTCGTGCAATGTATTCGTGTTCCTTCCTGCACTTTCTGTAAAATGACTAACAGCCCAGTATGCAAACACAAGCATAAAAATATGCTTTAAATGTCTCTTATCAGGGATTGAGGGCAATGTTGAACCACTGGGAGTGGACTATAAGGGGAGAGTGACTTGAGCCCACGGAGACAGAAAGATGAATAAAGACAGTGAGTCGGCAGAACAGAAAGACAGGGAAATAAGGACTAGAAGGATGATACCCATAGCCTCAGCAGAAGCATCTTCTCAGGACTAAGCAGGAAGAACAGGCATTGAAGATATGTGCATTAGCATATATGCTTGTGTGTATGAGTGAATGTGTGGCACAGCTGAAAAAGAGTCAGTTAGAAGTTTTAGGGAACCCAGTGCTGAGTCACTTACAGAAAGGATGAGGCGGTACTTGAAGTTGGGGAACTCTTTGTCACACTTTTCACAGCGGAACATGCCATTCTGTTGGTCTACCACTTTTTTGTTGCAGTCTTGGCTGGGGCAGGCCTGGTAAAGGCAGTTTTCCTTGCGCAGGTACACTATGGTAGCTATGCAGGTGTAGTAGTCTGCCTAAAAGGGAATATAAATAAACAAAAATTCATATAAACAAAAGTTCAGTGCCAAATAATGTTACTGGAAAGTATTTCTTACTAGACATCTTCTCTCTCTCACGATCTTTGTGTTTTGTATGTTAAATACGGTGTCTGTTGAAAACCAGGAATAAAACAGCATGAAATTAACATTAAGATGACATTTTGAGGAGCACATAGTGGTGTATGTGAACAGCCAGAAAGCAACATTTGTGTAGCAGATGCACAAGTTACACACCCAACCAGAATCTTAATGGCTCTGGCACAAATGCAAACTAGTGAGGTAGCTGCTGCTTTTGTGGGGAAGAGGCAAACTTTAAAAACTGACTGCACATAAACAGCCTTCAGGAAACATTCCTAGTCTGCATGGAAAATGCTAAAGTGAATGAATTGAATTTACATTGTACAGAAATAGATGTATATGAAAAGAAGCTCTGGATGTTCTGTACTGAAGAGATGAAAAGTTTAAACATGTTTGCAGATGAGTTACATCACTTCTCCTCTGGAAGGGTTTCCTCGTGCAGGGCAGGCCCTAAGGCACACGACAGATAGTTGTCGAACCCTAACAGCTACTTGTTTTGGATAGAGCCTCCCCCCTCCTACTAACCTCAGCATTGACTGTGACAACAGTGATGCGACTAGGCCCCTGCACGCTTTGATAAAGGCTAAAAAGGTGCCTGTTCAGCATCAGGGAGCAGAGCAACAGGCCTGCCACTTTGGAGCCAAAACATCCAAGTGCATCAACCAATCATTAATGCCATTATGTAAATTCAATTATGGTAGCTGTGAAGAAACGCTTAACGCCACAATCATCTGTAATTTGAGTTTCTCCAACGGACTGAAAAAGGAAATATTTTTAAAAAACCTTCAAAATACTTCAGTGATCTGGCCATCCTGATTTATTTTTACCTTTTCGAAATTAGCACACAGTGAAGAGATACCTTGCTGAGATGTACACTGAGCTATAAAAATAAGCTCTTACTAATGTTAACGTTTGCAAAACAATTTATTCAAAAAATAGAACATCTGCAGTAAGTACAATTTACTTCTTTCTTCTCCGAGCGCTGACCATTGTGTTAGAATGCAAAAGGCATTCGACCCCAATTAACTTCCAAAACAGGACAATTGATATTCCATGTCACTTTGGATAAACAAAAAGCCCTTAATAGTGTGGTAAATGACAGCAACAAAATAAAAGAAAACATCCTGTTCTAACACAAGGAGCCACTTGTTTTATTCTTGTTCATAACTTGTTCATGCTTTTTTAATAATTACTGTTTTGATTTACCAAAAACAACCAAGACATCAATCTCTGCTGCTTTTCCAAAAGAGGTCCAATTAGTAATAAGTAAATACCTCTTCAATTAGCGTGTGACTGAGCAGGGCTGCCACAGTGGGAAGAGGACAAAAGAACTTGTTTCTCGTCTCTGTGATAGGCTTTCACAAATGCAGTGTCAAGCCAACAAGAGGAGGGTGACCACTTACTGTCAGAGAGGGCAAAGGGAGCAATGTCGAAACTTGAGATTGTGACACAAAGACTTTTTGACAGGGACAATTATTAATTGCAGCAGACTTTGATTGGGTGGGGGGGACTTGAGAGGCCTGACCCCCATGCCCCTGTGTATGGCATGTCTCAGAGGGGTTAAGGACAGCCTCGGCTCAGCTCCTTTGTCAGTACCGGTCCACATCACATGCCATGCTGAGGATGAGCAAGAGTCTCCGTAGCTCAGGGTCAAACCTTTCATCCTGAACAGTGGGGAGCTAATGCCAGGAGAAGCCCTTTACCTGACAGGGAGCTAATGGTTAGAGTCAGGATTTGTGGTGTGGAATTTAAGAGAAAAATAAATATTTGAGGCTGCTTAAATTGCATTGTAGGCTTCCAGATGATGGAATTGCTGAAGTGGCTACACTAAACGGCATAAGGAGGAGCAATAAGCCATTTACTATCTGTGAATGGGAATCGTGCAGTTCTGGCCATAGAAGAGAGTTATGAGGGCACCAATTAGGACGGTGTCACTCACAGCCTCGGACAGCAGACAAGCACGCCGAGTTTCACCACTGGATAAAAATCCTGAAATTACTGATTCAGCAAAACAGATTTTTCATTTAATTGAGACTTACAGATAACTGCTGCTGTTTTCTACAAAATTATGGGCCATTGAGTTTCCAAATAGACAATATATGCCCCACCTCCAGTAGCATACTGTTGTCTTTTACAGTCAGAGCAAAATCTCCATCATAAATCTCTTGCATCTATTAAGTTTACTAGTCTTAATGGGATATTTTCATCTTACTGTGATGATTAATAATGTGTAAAGCAAGTTAACTTATGTTAAATTACACAAGTTAAAATCTCTGAACAGGTCACGTTATCCGCTCCAGACAATTTATACACTTCTCTGAGCACCATTTCCCTCAACAGTATGAAAAAAAGTGGAAATTAAAGAACACACATTACTTTACTTATCTGAGGGTAGTACTTTCATTACAGGGAGCAACAAATAGAGCCTATATAATCTTAGTAATCAATATCAGAGATAAATGGGACTTTCATCATGAACACACACCAAGGTTGTGAGAGGACACCCACAATACAGGGGGATTAAAGAGCAGAAGATGATCAGGAACCATAGTGGGATCTGTTTTTATGCACACATACCTGGTGTTGCAGTCATTTTATGAGTCCAATGATTTTGAAGTACCTTTGCAAAGCAGAGGTACGAGTGACAACGTTACACTGCAGCAAAACCTGCAATGTGTACCGTGTACAAATGCAGCTATGACTATAAGCACTTTCAGATTTGTTGTTTGAGATTCAACACCAGCCTTTCAGTTTGTCCTTGAATATCTTCAAAGAATCATCCTTGAATAACAATATGTCTGGAGTTACCATATCTTGAATGTCTGTGTGCATCAAGGCAAAGCTGAGCACGTGTGTACCTTGTCTCCATGTCCCAGGTGCTCCGTCTTGACGTCAGATAGAGTCTTCCAGTTAGTGTTTCCTCCCCCGCTACCTTTCATCTCTGTCAGAGACTGTCCATCCATGGCGTGACCCTCATTGTCATACCTATGTGAGAGAGAAGAAATACCAGTCACTGCTGATTTGAACCCAGTCACAGTCAACCAAGTATACTTGTAGGACTGCAACTAACAGTTACATTCATAATCTGTCGATTATGTCCTCGATTAATTGCTTGGTTCATAAAATGTCCTAAAACAGTATAAATAAAAATTGTGTCTAGATTTCCCAAAGCTGGTATATTCCTATTGCTTGTTTTGTCCAACAAACAGTCCAAACCAAGATTTTAATTTACTATCATAGAGGACCAAGATAATCATGAAACGTTCACATTTAAGAAGCTGAAACAATTGAATATTTGGCCTTTTTGCTTAAAACACTTAAACACTAAATAGATTATATAAATAGCTGTCGATTAATTTTCAGTCAACTGACTAATCAATTAATCAAGATATGGTTTCTGCTCTGTATAGTTTAGTAAATAAATTCTACAATAAATCACCACATTTACTTACATACTAATAATTAAGAAAGCTGCATTTCCACTTGAAAGAATGTTGGAATGCCGAGGCCTACTTTTTTAGACTACAGCTTTATTCATTTCAATCCATCTGAACCAAAGCAGGAGACAGTACGCTGTTGTTCACATGACTGCAGGCTGTACATTTAACAGTTATCTTAAAAAAATAAAATAAAATTCTTGTTCCAGGCAGAGCATCTATTTGTGTTTGTCAACGCAGGGATGGAGCAAGGCAGGCTGAGAGGCTTGTGAAAAAGCAGAGGGACAGATGAGCTGGCCAGGGTCAGGGCTGTTACTGTGATATCAGAAACCCATTTTCGCCCAATGTTCCCGGTAATTCGGGGAAGACAATAGGAAGAAGAGGAGGGAAGGCAGGGTAGAAGGAGAAGAAAGATGTGTGGAGGGTTGCAGTTCAAAATGGTCACAGAGATCAATAGAGCTTACTAATCTGTTGGCCACAAGGCAGAGTGGCACACAATGGGGAGGACAGGTTGTAAATACAGCGAGAGCATGCCTTGCTCCTGGAGGCATGACTAATTGAAAATATTCCCATTAATGGTTCAGACTGTGGCCAGAATGCACAGGCTGCCAATTTCCCACTCCTACTGACAAATGTGAGCAATTGTTTATGGTGGCACCAGATTCCTCACAAGTGTACCTGTACCACTTTGCTTTAATTGTGTCTGCACCCAGTTAGGAGCTTGCAAAAGGGTATTCTGACAAATCAAACCAGTTAAAATGGAAATACCCTTAAATGTCATGGCTCAAAATCTCTCCAAAGACAGATGTTCTACAGAGGAGAAAAATGTAGTGACAACATAGCTGAGATGATAAAAAAAATGCATCACACTTTAAAAAGGTAAGACTGCAGACTAGCAAGGCTTTACAGTGTTACATGGCTACTCTGGACATCTGATTTGACAGATACCCAAAAGGACTGTAAAACGCTCAACAAGATACCACCGTGACAGTACACAGTTTTAAAGCTGCTGCTGTTTTTATCATAGAGACAGTGAGGAGCACAGGAAACAGAAATGGGATGGTAGACAGTGATGGTGATGGAGACAAAAAGAGGACAAATTAGACCTGGCAGGAAATGTACAACAGTCAACTGAAAGCAGGCAGATCCCAGCTTAGAGCAGCATGGCTTCAGTGAGACAAACTATCTGCAGGAACACCGAGATAGATGACAGGAGGTTGGCAGACATGCATGTGCATGGCATAGACATGTCAAATGTCAGCGTGTCAATGAATAAGGACAGGACAGGAGCAGAGACGTGTCAGAGGATAAGGTGGGAGGGGATGATGGGAAAGTCTCAGTAAGCAGTGCTCTCAGCTCGGGGCAAAGACTAAATGCCTGGGCTGAGAGTGGCAAACACACCACAAACACGATTACTCCATGTTGTGTGTGACATGGTGCCACGTCATCTGTAGTGAGTGATATGAGGTCAAACATTAAGCTACCAGTAACTTAAAAAGAAGCCACAGTGGTTTATTTTAATGTAAACATGGATGAACGTATGCTTTCCTTCATTCTTATTTTGGCAGAATGAAAGCAAATTGTTTATTTTTCTTCATAATGGACAGATCACATAGGCTGCAAATGTAAAACTATTTGTGTAGAATAAAAGGGCAAAAATCTACTGATGCATGCAGAACTGTCTAGGGTGTAATGACAAATGTTAGACTCTCACCAGTGTGTCACAATAGTTGAATGTTTATAAATATGTCCTATACAGAGCTCCACAGAGTAAGTATATCATGGAAAACCAGAACAAGTTATTGTTAGGCTACAGTATTTTTCTGGTTAAAAGGAATTTAAAAAATAGTGCTGTAAGTCAAACTGAACTCCCTGCTAACCGGTTATTTTGCTGTGTTTCAAATAAACTTGACCTCAGCATATTAAAATGTAGCTTCCATCAGAGTATTTTGAGTTCTAAGAGCAATGAAGTTGCAATTCTATGCCTGGCCAGTATATGTAGTAAAATAAACTAATCGATCGAAGTCAAAAACAGGGCTGCCACTAACATTTTCATTATCGATTAATCTGCCAATTATTTTCTTGATGAATCAATAATTGTTTTGTCGACAAAATGTCAGAAAATAGTGGAAAATGTCCATTATAAGTACTTCCTCGCCTTGACGAAACTGTTACTGAACACTAAATATGCCAGGGAAGTGTAGATTTAATCCAGCATAGCTGGAAATTGATCTTTATAGCGATTGGCTTTTCTGTTTTATAACCAACTGCTGGGCTCAAAATAAGGCTTATCCAGTCTGTTGCAGGTCACATTTTGTCTCAAAAACTGACATCTGTAAAACCGTTTGGTCTCAACTTGAACCGAAGCATCTGCAGATTAATTTCATACCCGATAGGTTATGATCCACTAAACTTAGACACAATATAAGATGAACAGATCACCGTTTTTGTTAGCTTTGCCGCCATCTTGACTGGAAAGGAGCCTGCTGAATGTCGCTGCCATGCGTCTGCACGGTCGCCATATTGGAGATGTCAAGATCCGCTAGCAAACAAATACAATGTGCGCCCTCAAACCGGTTTTCGTGATCGGCGACTAGAAAACATTAATCCCAATCTCCCGATTGCTTATTTTTACTGAATATCGGCCAGTCGGCATCTGATTGATCTGGGCATCCCTTATTTTCAAAGTGTTTGTTTTGTCCAAACAGTCTAAAACACAAAGATATTCAGTTTACTATCATATGACAAAGAAAAGCAACAAATCCTGACATTTGAGAAGTTGTAAGCAACATATTTAGCATTTTTGCTTGAAAAATGACTGAAACGATTAATCAGTAATTAAAATAGTTGCTATCAAAAGAGAGAATGCCACCAAGGGAAGAATTCCTCACTTTGTCAGACACCCGTTAGCAATTTTGGTTTAAAACATTCAGTAAGCTATTTACTAATTCAATTCAGCACCAGTAATTCAGTTAAAAAAAAAAAATTCTCCCCCAGATGAATACAGCACAGTGAAACATTTTGGGTAAAATAACAGTCAATTAAATAATGAGGCATCGTGTTCACTAGACTACTGTGTTAAAGCTTGTTTGCTTCTAGGCTGACATAATTACTGCCCTAACTATATGCTGTGGCCTGTACATGTGGAAATTCTGGAGTCATGATAAGGAAGACAGAGGAAAATGTCAGCTTGGACTTGTGTGACTAAATGAGTCTGTGGCCAATGTCTGAGGTTGACAGCAGCAAGCATTGAGAATAAACATGACAAAGTGTAGTTAACAGAAAAGTGACTGCCCTGCCTGACAGTTTGGGAAAAGAAAGCATGACCATCTCTAAATGCGCTGTTGCCACCTAATGGACAACTGCATTTGCAGTTAGATGGATGAAAGTGTGAATGTGAAGATTTTTACACTGATCATTTTCACAAAGAGGAACTTAGAGTAGATTTAATGCCAAGTTGGCAACCTGTATCAAGTAATCTCAAAAAGGGTGAGGGCATACAGCACATGCACGCTAACAACGCACTAAGACCCCAGACTAAACCAAGATCAAGATAATTAGTGCATAGGGCAGCATTCTAATTTATAAGCACACTGAAAAGTGCTGAGCAGTACCACTAATACTCTGCATGAGTTTGAGTCAACAGCCCACCAAGGATGGACTATTCATTTGAGGAAGTCCCAAAGGGCTGCACCAAAACACAATCAAATTAAGACGCCACTGCATGAATAAAACAATGATGTTTCAGCAGCCTTGGTTGTAATTTAAAGGCATATCTTTGTTCGGCTGACGGAGAAAAAGCTTTGGTTTGGTCTGTGCAAGATTAAAAGATAATCATCAAAAGATTAATTCAGACTTTAATTCATTGATTTGTTTCCTTGTTCTGTTTTCCTTAGTTCACATCTTGGCTTATAGCACAATCATTAAGGGACACACTTCGTGGACGGCTACCATCCTGAGACCTAGGCTTATCACCAGCACGACAAAACACATTATGTATTCAACAGCTGGCAGTCTTCCAATGAAAACACACACTAACAACTTGCTTCTCATCACTAGATATCATCTCTGTAATGCAGCCTTAAAATAAATATAACTAAAAGGAGGCTATTCTCTCCATCCTCTTCACAGCATGAGGCTGGCGGGCCTACAGCTCTCAGGCATGCTGCATAACGATCTTGTCTTGTCATCATGGTTCTCACTTGGATGGACTGTGATTGTTGACTTGGATTGAGAGTAATGAGTCAGGTATGGCCTCCTTCCAGCTGTGACTTTTAAACTGTTCATTAGTGGATACCTGCGAACCTGCAGGAACCCATTGTCCAAAGAGGACCCACATGGGCCAGCCCCTCTTCTGCAGTGGATAAGCCAACACAAGGATTTAAAGGATCATTATCTCTGGCTGTCCAAGTGAGAAGTGACTGGAGAAAGTGGGGAACACCCTTCTGTCATTAAACAGAAGAGAGCACAGGAAGTTGAAAAAGCCTGTACTACAGCAGGGATGTGGAAATGTGATTAAGGACTTAATGGTGTTCAGGTAAAAGAAAGTAGAAGACCCAGGAGTGGTCCTGATAATAGAGCACTTTCTATAACTATGCAAATATAAAATAATCCAATCACAAAAACACTTAACAGCAGTTCATAGTAGTTAGTATTCTGAGAAATGAAATAAAATACAAAAATATATATATTCAGAGAAGCCAGAGGCTGGTGCTAAAACTATCATCAAGAAATTACCATGAGCCAAGACATCTGATTAAAGAGGCACATTTGAGCATATTTTGTGATTTGCCTCTTTCACACCTGCAAAGTAGAGTCACATTTCACTGCTCTAATTATGCAGATCAGGTCCTCTGATCATGTATAAATACTCAGAGCAACATTTGTCAAGGCAGAATAAGAGACTGCACTGAAGCTGTCACACAATAAATTTAAACTGTTTACTGTCTTTTATTCCTCAGTGCTAAATAACAGAAAAATAAGTAAATAAATGAAACCCTTTGGATGGAATTGATTGGATCTCCACTCGCAAATACAGACATTTGCTTTCATGTCAGAGAGGAGGAGAAGACCTGGCCTGTTTAAGAAGGATTTATAAAAGGAGGACAGATCAATGTGAGCACTGCCTCATCTATCAATCACGTGTCAACCTGTACAACTTCATACAGCTATCTAGTATGTCCCTACAAACCTTGACGTCACACACTGACCAGGTGATGTCTTTGTTAAAAAATAGATAACAAAAACAACAAAAAAAAGTGTCTTCAAAAAGGTTCATTCTTGTTTTGGGTCATGTTGTACACCAGGGAGAGGTGCTAACTTAGAAAACAAGGAATCGAGGAACTGGCATGTTAGCCCAAAGAAAAGATGAACGCTTGAGTCTTAAAGGTCCAGTGTGTAGGACTTAGGGCATCTAGCAATGAAATTGCAGTTTGCAATCATTTGAATACTGCTTGCATCACCCTCCCCTTCCAAGCGTGTAGGAGAAACTACAGTGGCCACAAAACTTGCAAAAAACGCAAACAGCCCTATCTAGAGCCAGTGTTTGGTTTGTCCGTTCTGAGCTACTATAGAAACATGGTGGTGCAACATGGCGACCTCCATGGCAGGGGACCTGCTCCCTATGTAGATAAAAACAGCTTATTCTAAGGTAATGAAAACACAACGATTCTTAGTTTCAGGTGATTATACATTAATGAATATATACTTAAAATAAATATTATATCCTACATGTTACACACTGGACTTTTAAATGTTTGTCCATTCCATTGCTAGAAAAGGCAACAGAAAATCTTCAAGGAATAGATTCACATGCCTTAATTGTATTACTATACAATCCTTCAACTCTGCATTTGGCTGTAGTACCTCTAATAAATTCAACTATAGTGCAATATGCATGACTTCATGTACACAGATAACCACTCTGATTTTAAAGACAAAGACATCTTGGCTAATTTCCGCATAATCCTGTGTGTTCAAGTGAAAACACACACCAAGAGAAAAATCAATTCTACAATCAACATAATCACACAAATTAGTTTGGATTTTATTTCATCTAGAAAGGCGATTAGAGGAGTAAAAAAAAAAATGCATTTCCACAGATTAAGTATGATTTCCATTTATATGTAATGCTTCATTGAAGCACCCCCCACATTGTGGCTAATGGGGGAAACTAATCTTGATAATGAGAATCAGAGCATGCACTCTAGCAACTTGGGAAATGGAAACTCGCCATTTAAATCCTTAGAGTTCTACAATTTCAGCAGTAATACTTGCATGCGAGAAGTTAGCTTCCAGCGGGTGAAATAAATAAGAAAAGGCCTGTTGGTGTTAAAAGTGTACCATGTTTCATACCTGCAATAAAAGCACTCTGTAATGGGTATACAATTGCTTGAACATAAGCAATTTTCTGCACTGCATTATCTATGAACCTCCGGCTCACTTACCAGCCTCTGAGTTTATATGCCTCAGGGATGTCTGGGTTGATCATCAGGGTGCTGCTGAAGGATGCAGAGAGGGACCGCCCTCCAAAGTCTGAAAGCTTCGCCCCCTTAATGGCTACAATGGGCTGCCCAGAGCCCTCAAACTTTTCTGCCTACACAAACAAGAGATGTGGATAAAGGACAGACAGACAATCATTAAAACTTTGTTACTTGTATTTGTTTGGATTTAGTTTCTTGGTTTATCAAGTTATGTGTTGGTACTTTGTATAACATGATTAAGAATCTACACAGTCTCGTGGTACTGTGAGGCTTTACTTAGGCACAGCAGAGCTTTAAGCTAAATGCTAACATCAGCACGCTAAAACACTCATAACAATGCTAACACACTCATAACAATGCTAACATGCTGAAGGTATAATAAGCAAACCACAATGTAAACCACTGAGCACAGTGCTACAGCTGAAGCTGATGGGAAAACCATTTAGTTTAGCAGGTATTTGGTCATAAAGAGAATTTGACCTGATGATATACAAAGTTATTATAGTTTATCCAGTGCTGAACATGTATTTACCAAATTTCATGGCAATGCATCCAATAGTTGTTGAGATTTCACTGAAAACCACAAATGTCCACCTCAGAGAAAAAGTCAAGGGATAGCCAAAGTCTGTAAGCTTCATCATCTGGGGACCATGAGTGTCATCTTAATCCATACAATAGTTAAGATATTTCAGCCTGAATCAAAGTGGTCAAATCAAACGACAGACTGACACTGCTATCCCTAGAACCACGCTGCTATGGGCTATGAACACATTTATTAGTTCAGCTCCAAAATACTGTCAAATTATTTTTGAAGTATTTCCTTTTTTTAATTTTCGTAGTTTCAGTCCTCTTTACTATAATAACCTGAGGACACCAACTGAGAAAAAACATTTTTTAATAATAACAACAACAACAGAGGAGGGGGGCAACAGTACAGCCTGCAGAGATGGGGAAAATATCTCTAACACTTGCTTTTTGGCATTGCCATTGTTCTTTATAAACTATACATCTTGTGTACCTCAGCAAGTCCCTCTGGAAAAGGGGGTATGTGTAGAACAAACAAACAGGGAACACTGTGCTTCTTGTCAGAAGGAAAGAAATGGAGGCAAACTCAGCACAGTCCCTATGAGCCACAGGTAAAAATCAACTGCAGAAGCACAGTTACTTCATCACCCTGTGACAGGGAATTCAGTCAACGATTTCAACCACATTCGCCTCCATTAAACACTGCACACATTGTTAAAGGTCTTTGATTCTCAAACTGCTGAACAGTGATCAGCAAATGTGTTGAACAACCTTTCTAATTAAGCACCTTTCTGACAGTCTCACTAAAAACTGAAAAGCTTCACAAAAGGGTAGCAGTTATTGCAGCCTTTTTGTATTGCAGGTGCTCATGTCATTGTGTTCACCCCCTGAATGTGTGATCAAGCTTTAGTTTAGCTTCAGTCCTTTATAGCAAATGGTCTTAACTATCCTACATCAAATAAAAAAGGTCTTAAGGATTAGACAATTTCACAAATTCTCTGTACTCAAAAACTGTTGTTCTCAGATGATGATGTTTAACATTTGAAAAGTATTCTTACAAAGTGTAACCATTATAATAGGCATGTCTATGCATTATAAGGCTGGTATTGATTTTCACCACCCATTTAACAAGCTCTAAACACAACACCTCTACCCCATTACACATTTTACTCTCCTTCTAATGTCTATACTCACTTCCTCTCCCCACAGCGTGACAGTCACCACCTTCCCAGACATGTCCATCAGATTGAGCGTCCTCTTGGACACTTCTTTGTTGGACTTGGTCGTGAGGCGGGTCACTTCCTCCACACTCTTACACACTCCAATCACATCTGTAATGGAAAACTTGAATTAGTGATGCACATTGATTCACAGTTTGCAGTTAAGATTGTACCATATACTGCATATGACAGTCTTGAGAAAAACCACATATGATTTAATTTCCCAGACAAACAGACTGTTCCCACATATACATATGATAAATATTGATTGTGGTGTTAATGCCCACAGGTCACTCTAGGTCCCATGGCTTCCTGCACAAATTGGCTCTTAGGAAATAAGTGATTCATTCATTTCAAATCAGGTGTGAGGTCACTGGCCTGGGAACGAGGCACTTACATCCATAATGTAGGAGAGAATCTATAAAATGCGCTTGTTGTTTCCACCAATGCACTTCGTCAAGCAAACTTTGTTGACTAATGCAATCACGCATGATAGCTGCAGAGCCATTTCTTTGTAAAAAGGTGCAAGAGTGGCATCACCAACATTTCTCATCTACAAAACCCCACACCCACTGAGTAAAGGGGATTTTAAATATATTTAACCATGATGAAAAAAAACTTAACATTTGATGCCGACTGGTATGCAGGGGAGAAATTACTCAAACAGCAGTTCAAGCCGCAGTCTTCATTAAAATAATTACAAGCAGACTCCTTATTATTACTTCATTTTACCTGTGACAGCAGGTTCATTTTCTCATCGGCTCTGCCATAGGGCCCAAAGTCAATCTGCACTAAAGTGTATTACTGTCATCAGTATTATTAATACCACTTTTATCTCTCTGCTCGTATACTGCAATTACCTCAACCTCCCAGCATATTCGGCTCTACTTTTCGCTACAAACTATCCTCTGCTTATGATAGCTTATAACTGGGTTTTTGGGAACTGAACGTTGGTTGGTTGGTTTGTGCTTTTCACAATACACATTGTTTAAAAAGAATTATGATGTCTTTAGACCACACAGAGCCCTCCATAAAAAGGAAAACAATGTGCACGTAAGTTGCTCAAGTTGCAGTTTACATCCATGTCTGGGCTTGGGCTTTCGGTCTCTATTACATTCATTACCTTTCAGCATGTGACCCTAGTCATTGTTGATTTTGTTGTTTGTGGTCACACCCCCACACCCAAGAGGGGTCGCTCTTGAGCGGTTCATTCACAGATGTATCCTATCATTACAATTATCTTTGATGATTGATGTTTGAACCTCACCTGTCTATAACAGCCATTTCCGCTAGTTTGATTAGGCTGATGATGACTTATAGCTGAAACACATTCAGGTTTTTTTCCCCCCAAAAAATAAACAAGAAGAGTACTTCTCTGTGAGTGTGGGTTATCTGTTTATATTCCTTTAAGTTGTCTAGCTTGCTAACGTAAAGTCCTATATAGATTTCCTGATTGATTTTGAATTGCCAAAGTTTGGCAAGTCTTACTCTCTAGGCCACAAGTGTAGCAGTACTGTTTGATGACAGAAAAGTGCCACAGTGTTGTTCAGGTTTTTTACTAAAACGGGTCCAAATTAGTACAGTTTGACTATGCCACAATAGCAGTTGGACTTTATTTTTGTTAAAGGATAATTCCTGTATTTCTTAAGTCAGGGGTAAATTATATACAGATGCAACTGATGAAATTGTTATCTGTACCATTTGACATCATGGTAGAGAAGTGAAAAATAGAGCCTGATTTAAAAAAAATACATATACATATCATGTAAGAAAGAATAAACACATCATTATCCTTTATTTATGCAGGGGGACCTTATGGTTACCATTAAGATTGTTTGTTTTTCACTAAAAATGATGTTCACTAAATGTGTCCTATCTGTGTTGCAATAAAAATATTTGTTTCTTAACAAAATGTAAGGTAAAGTGATTCCAGTATGTTTTTGTGCCCTTTTAAGAGTTTATCATATTTTGATGATTATAGGGATAATATCGTGAATCACAATTACTTTGGCCAGGAAAATCGTGATATGACATTGAAAATGGAATCGCCCAATTCATTCTTAAATTATAGCTAAAAACATATTTTGAAGTCACAATGACCTTTGGAGTCAAAAGTGTCACCAATTCAGTGTCCGACCAACTGTGATATCTGGTCACAATTTCCCATTCGGTTCCTGAGTTATGGTGTTGAATAATGGCCAAAAAAGTTTTTCCAGGACATTATTTTGTCACAGTGAAGTTGACCTTTTGGGTTAAATATGGCATCACTTCATTGTTGTATCACACTAAACATCTGTGTGAAACTTCCGTCATAATTACTGCATCAATTCTTGAATTATGGTTTGTCAAGGTCATTTTGAGGTCACAGTGACCTTTGAGTCAAAAGTGTCACCAAGTCATTGTCCAACCAACTGTGAAATATGGTCATCAGTTCTTGAATTAAGATGTTTTGTGAGGTCACAGTGACCTTGACCATTGACCACCAATTTCTAAATCAGTCCAAGTGGACGATTGTGCCAAATTTGAAGAAATTTGCTTAGTTCCTGAGATATCGCATTCACGAAAGTGACAAACAGGCATATAATAATTACCAACAGCCGAAAAATTTGTGCTTAGAGGTCTCTGTATAGGGCTTTGTGTGTGTTATTTCTGACAGTATACCATGTCTTTGTATATAAAGTTAGGGCTGCAGGATGTTAAGTATTTTTGTCCCAAAATACAGTCTGGGAACATGCAAAAAAACTGATAGGTTACAGTTGTCGACAGGATTTAATGGTATAGGTTGGGTTCAGAAATGCCTGTGTAGATCATTACTTGTGCTCCTTACCAACAATGGCATCTTTGTCTCTGTTCTCTAGGTCACCGATAGAGACAAAGTCACACTGCACCATGGGAACATCACAGCTGTCCTCACAGGGGATGATGGTGGACTCTCCATTGAGTGTCATCTCATAGTCATTCTTCACTGATGTGAACTGCTTGTTGGCAATCTTCAAGGAGCCCTTAGAAACATAGTAGACCTGACCCATACAGATGGATGACCCACATGTTAATCAGAGATCTGGGGAGCATTTCACCTGACTGAATGGTGCAAACAAGATACGACTTCAGAAAGTGGGGGGGGAAATCAACAAAGGCTGGCAGATGATCATAAGCCGCTTATTGTATGGGTACAGTGTAGCCAGATGACTCATTCATAATCTCTGTGGTTTTAACTCAAACTACTGACAGCTGTTGCTAGAACAATCTGCAGCCAAATCCGCCTTTAACAGCGCAGTGAAAAAGACAGTTTTGGCAGATAATAAGGACATACTCAATCATTATCTGGACGAACATCTCACCTTGCCAACTTCAATAAGGCTGTAGAACTTGTCCACTTCTTGGTTGAAACCAGTCACTCGTATCTCTCCCTGTAATAAAATATACAATTTGATTAGAGTAGGTCAGAGACAGTACAGGATTTCCAACTCATGATATCTTGTATTTTATTTACATAAAATTAACAAACAAAACAGTGGGGTCACAATAACACTCACACTCTCATCCACAATCTCCATGGAGAAGAGTTTGCCATCACCACGAGAGTTGCTCCATGTACGGATGCTGCTCTTGTTGGTTACACGGACGCGGATGGTCCACCTACGGTACAGAAACAAGTCTAAGGTGATTCATATCAGTGTGGTTCATTTTTACAGCACCTCATGGACCCAGAATGTAACCCCACATATGCATATACTTATTTATTCATTCATTCATTCATTCATTCATTCATTCATTCACCAACTCAACCTTTTGATAATCTGCCTCCTAGTGGCCCTCTGGATGAATGGCAATGTGTGAAGACAACACTGAACATGTATCATTTACTTGCCTCCTGTGCATCAGGCTTTTCAGGGACATTGTGATAACTCATAGGAGAGAAAAGCACAGGTGTAGCTAATGACATTAACAATGGCTCTGTTACATTTAGGCTTGCCAGTAAGAAGCATAAGCCCAGCACTGGCACTCCTCAATACAATGTAGTTGTTAGTAATATTAGTAACACCTGTGTTTGGCAAATCAACAGAGGCTTTTACTGTTCAACTGTGCAGGGAGGTTCAGTTTTGACATGTGTCTTGGTAAAAAAATTTCTATATCTTACACAAACATTTATAATGGTATAAATATCCAGTTATGTTGATAGGTTTTCAATGTAGTGAGTCCCCGGGACCCAAAGGTGGTCATTTGAGTGGATTCCAGGGAAACTGAGTGGGTCCCGAATAAAATGTGTTTTTTGACAAACTGTAATGTTAAAAACATGTTTGATGTTATATTGTTATAATTATAGTTATTAATGTATGTTGAAAATGTATGTGAAAATTAAACAAATAAAATCCCAAATCTGTAAATACACTGCAGACAGCAGCTGACAGAAAGAGGCAGTCATATTATACAGAGAAATATTAGCTTTTTCTGAGAGAATAAATGTTAAAAAAGGAAGCTAAAAAGGGCAACAAGAATGCTGAGCTTTCAAGTTTCATCAGAACTCATAATACCATCAAGCACATCATGTTTAATTAGGAAAGTAGTTTAAAAACATGCACACAAAGGGCAACCATTTACTGCATAGTGCCATTAGAAACTGAGTACAATTAGCCGATAATTAGTCTGATCAGTCACCTACAGTAATCAAGAAATATGATATATTAACAATTTCTTACATGTCCGCAAAAAAAAAAAAATCTCAAGAAACACAAGATAAAAGGCATTATATGTCGACAGTCTTCTTGACAGTTTGGCATCAATATAGTTCATTAAAAAATAAAATGAATTTCCGTACTTACATACTTCATATTTCTATTTCTTGTTGCCTCAACTCGTTACCAGCCTCCGTTGTTTAGCTGCGCTATTTTAGTGGGAGAGGACCGTGGGAGTGAGAGGCAAATGTTTCAAAAATTAAGATTTCTCACTAAAATATGTGCTGGTTGGTTGGTGGATCAGATACACACCGAATTAAACCCAGACTCATAACACTGTTAATTCACTGTCTATCACGTGTGGTAGACGATTTGAGGAGTTTTTTCGGTCGTTACCAAAGTAACTACCCGGTTTGCTGCTTCCCGTTTGGTGCTGGAGAGATACAGTATATGCGCAGATGGTAAGAAACAGGTTTTTTTGACAGCAAGGTTTCTTTTGTTTATTTTTTTATTTCAACACGGATTATGCTGTTCACATTGTAGCATTATCAGGGAAAGACAATGGTGCTTCCCCTGGACGCAACAGTGAGTTTACTGCATCATTTAGGATTTTAACGTGTCAAGAGACACAGGATGCGTGCCCAGCAACATCACTGAGATACCCCTTTTTTAAGACTGAATCTCACCTTCCAAAAATTCTTCCTTGTTATACACAACAACTGCAGTCTGTCAATACACAGTAGAACCTGGCCGATGTTGAATTTTTGAGGCCAATACCAATATTGATTTTTGACAGTTTAAAAAATCCGATAATGATATATTAGCCAACAGTCTTTATTTTTTTATTTTATTTTTATATATAATTTTTTTTTTTTTTTTTTACAAACAAATCAAAAATATTTTTGATAAGGCTTTGACTTGGCTAAGAATTGTGACCACGATCTGTACTGAGCAGGACATTTGCATTTAGCAGCACTTTTTAAAGTTGAAAAAAGTTGTAGTACTCACTAGTAGACAAACTACATAGACACTGGAGTCAGTCATATCTTTGGCATTTGTGTTCTGCAATTTCTTGTTACTTTTTTGCCACACACTCACCAATACCAATATGTCTGCAATAAGGTAATATCAGCTGATATTATAGCCCAATTTTGGTCTGGCTCTATACAGTTAATGCAAAACATATCTCCACTGCTGCTTCCAAAAGAATAGAATCCAATACAAGACAAAAAATTAAAACTTAACAATGGCCAGAGTTGATTCACACTTTTCGGACAGTCTCAATCGACAACAGAAAGCTTCACATAGGTTGTATCTGTGGCAAGACTATTGTATAGAATTACGTTAAATTATATATGCGTTCATGATATTGTGCCTACCTTCTGTTATCTTTAATGTTTAGCTTCAACATGCAACACTTCACATGGTTTTGCTGGTGCTTAGTAGGTTTTTGTTGCATTTTTTGTTTTTATTATAAATGTATGCAGTGATGTGTCGTTGCTGTCTCAAACATGGCAAATATACGATCTTTTGACATGACATTTCCCACTGACTGGGAAACATACTCACTTGGACTGGTAGGGGTTGAGGCTGGCAATGGGCACAACTTTGGAGCTGCCCCCTGGTGTACTGGGCATAGCAGATGGGGCCTTCTTGCCAAAGTCTTTGTTGAAACCTCTGTGCACTGTAGGAGGAATGAAGAGAGAAATTAATGATCCATGAAGAGCAGTGACGGAGAGAAGTCAAGAAAGAGGCACATACATTATTCATCAGAGACGAATTACAAAAATCCAATTTCTTTGGATTGCAAATGCTTGATCACTGTAATTATCTCAGTTCATGGAGGGAAGTTTCATCAAAGAAAAACCTAATGGACTTAAAAGTACATTTACCACTGTTGACTCTCGAGTCCAGCAAGAGGAAAGACTCGAACAGTAAACAAAAATCTTGTCAAACCAAGTTGTTGGAGATGTGTGATCCAGCATTTCGGTGAAAAGGATGATTCACAATTCACAGAATCAGGGCAGAGTGTGAAATGCTATAGCAAACTGGAACTGCTCTTCCCCAGGAGAGCAGTGCTGCCTGACTTTGAGATTTTCCGTTTGAACAAGCGCTGCACATTTGATTTGTGTGCGTCTCACGCGGAGGATTAGAGTTCAAAGTGTCCACTTAAGTCCTCCCACTTTGCCAACCACTGCACTTCTGGTAATTAAGCCCCCAGATCAAGCAGCACACACAGAGAAATGAACAATGACTGTGCTGATGAGGAGGGTGCTTGCCACAACCTCAATTCCCACACGACAGATTAGAGGGATGAATACCTGCTATGACACACTACAAGGCAGCAAAACCCTTCTGACAGCTGGATTGCACATCTCTCCTGGTCCAAGTTATTTGCTATGCTGTGATCCACTGCTTATCTTTGACATAAACAACTGACTGTTACAAAAATAAATTTTGTTCATGGGGGTTAATATACACTCTCCAAGTAGTCTGTGTTGCTACGCGTTTTGTTTGTGTATTCTACAGTGCATCCAAATAAAGATAAACGCAATGATTGACATGCAAAGGCAGCGACAACTGCCGATCAACACAGGATCATACTTGTTAAAGTTTATGATACCAAGCATTCACATGAAAAGGGGGAGCTCTGGAGAATGAATGTCATTAATACTGAAAAAAACTCTTGAGAAAGGCTTGAGAAAGCTAAAAATGAAAACATATCTCAGCGGGGCTGTCAAAATTACTTATGTCCTGCAAATCTGTGGGTCACCCAAATAACAGAAAGCAGTAGACAAATGTCGCCATCTGGTGGGTATTTATGAACTATTTGCACAGTGTTTTTCCACAAAATGTGAATTCTGAACATTTTCACCCATTTGAATTCATGTTCAACAGTTAAACTAAACACTTGCACTCCTTCACACCTTCATTTCTGTTTTGTGGCTGTAGCGGAGGGCGGTTTTCAGGGTTTGGTGCTGACTGGAGGCCTTTAATCTGACCTGCAAGGAAGATTTTACATTAGCATTTGTCTACAGTGACACTATGACCCATATGACAAATGTATATGTAAATATCAAACTACATAAGCATATTCACTGAGTACAAATATAATCAGCTAATATTATTATTGAATGTGTTTTGAAGCCTTACCCTCAGTGTAAGGAGTAGGGTCACCTATTTTTCCAGTAACATCTTCAGCAGGCTTGATGACATCAATTTCCAAAATAATTACCACCCGTCTGTAAGACATTACCATAAACTGCAGAAAATAGTCTTGTAGGCATTTAGTTTTGCAAGAGAATTACTAAATATGCTCACAATTATACAGAGAGTGGGCAAAATCTTGATATAAAGATAAGAAATGTACAGAAAAAGTACATACCGGCCATCTTTCAGTATATTGGTCACATGCCTTTTCAGAATGCAGATGCAGTTTGGGGCCAGTCTCTTCTCCTCAGCCATGCAGTTCAGCTGGGTTGAGAGCATGAAGGCTGCAAAGGTGTAGATAAGTGAGAAAAGAAAATCATACAGGGACAGCGTGGTTTAATTCAACTAAGGGGCTCTTGAGAATAACTGCTCCTAGCCATTTAAATGCCAACCTCACTCACCTTTTAATGGAGCTATCTATTAAAGAGATTTAAGATCCAGAAAAACCTGAAGGATTGTTTACTGTCTGAATACTGGCAACCACGTTAATATTTGTTCGTAAACAATCATAAAATTAAATCTAAATATCAGTCACAACAATTAATCATTTGCAATAACTTGTTTTACATATCACATTGTCTGTTTTGGAGCCAAATCTGATTCCCTATATTTATGAGATAGCTGTGTTAGAGAAATTATGTAAGGGGAAAAAAAAAAAAAAAAAAAAAAACAACTTACAGGACAGAGTGTGCCGTCCATCACTCATCATCACCCGAAAGCGAGCTGGACCGCTTCCTCCATCAATCTTGCGAATGTTCTAAAAAAAAAAAAAAAAAAAAAAAAAAAAAAAAAGGTCATATATAAGTGAAACTTATTTATTTATTTATATATAAAAAATAAATAAAGGTTTGTCATTCAAAATATTATGTTTGTCTGGTCGTGTGAGTCTCATCCTATGACAGCATTAATTGCGTTTAATTTTGTTGTATGGTATGTTAAAAAATTTAAATACACGAGTTATCACCTATGTTAGTCTACTTTCACACAGAGCAAATGTTCATTGGTTTTTTTCTGCTATTTTCCTGATTTTATAAATTGTACTTTTTTTGTTTCTATTTTAATCTCATTATTACTTGAGGCTTTGGCAATATTGTCTTTGTTACACTAATACCAATAAAGCATACTGAATGTGTTTCCTGGAGTCTCTCCTGTTGCTGAACATGTGTGGCCCCCAGCCTTAAAGAGCTGCTAACTATTAAATATTGTAATATTTTGACTTATGAGTTGTGTGTCATGATCTGAAAGGCAGTTTTAGAAACATTTCTACCCTGAAGAGTACCGAGCTTTAGTTTGCAGAAATGTGACCGTTGATCAAATGTATGAGGAGACAAGGGGGATTTGTGCATGTGGTGTCAATCTTAGCTTAATTAATTGATACCAAACACAGGAAAAGTGAAGTCAGTAACATAGGTCCGCAGTGGTGTAGTGGCTGAACAGTAACGTTAAAGATTGTGTGATCCAAGTTTTGTGTTACTCACCACCAACTGAAGCACGGCGTCATTGCCACCGGAGCCATTTGATAGAGCCTGAAAACACAAATAGTTATTTAGCTTAAGCCATTTGTTGTCAAGTTCGATATTTTACCATGTTTCATCTGGAAACATTTCGAAAAATCACTTCTTTAAAAAAAAAAGATAGCTCAAAGTTATTAACGTTATCTATCTAACGTTAGACTCCAATATTGACTGACAACATAAAGTTACGAACGTTAACAAGAGTGCTAAAGTTACATTAAGCTAACTAGCTAAAGTTAATTTTTTTGGTCTCTAAATTATAGAAAGTAGCTAGGGATGCAAACAAATGACTGCTACCTTCTCCAGCTGAACAAAGAATGCACTTTAAAGTGCACCAAACTACATTTAAATTGGACGTGTTTTTTGTTTTAGCTTATTATTTATACTGAATAGATTAACCTTACCTCTATCGCACCTTCAGAGAGCTTCGTCATGTCTGTGAGGAGGTGATTCAGCTAGAAAAAGACAATTTTACTAGAATATTAGCTAGACAGCCAACTCTGAGCTTCAGCCACTGACAGTACTCGGTGAATTGTGTCGGTGGCGCCAACTACTTAGACAAACGCGCGAAGCTGCCTATGAGCTGCTCCAGTTTCCGCTTCCGTTCACAGATCTGCCTTCAGTTTGCAGTTTGTCTGCACTGTGAATCTATTGGCCTGATAAATACGGTCAAACTGACCGGAGACCAGCTGCGTGAAAGTCAGCGCCAAATATAACGTGACGTCAGGCGCTTACTACGATGCGTTCAAAACCATAGGCTAATGGGAGATTCCAGATTCCACTTTAACATATATGTTTTAAAAGATGTAAACAAAACCTTGAATGGCCGTACTTTTTAAAATTATTAGGTTACTACTTTTGAAATGACGGTATAGTGGATGGGTTTTCATCATGCATAATATACATCCAATGGCCATTCACACACTTAGTGGGCGATCTTTGACAAAGTTATGCAAGAAGTAACCTTTTCCCTTTATTATTTTACCTTGCAAACACTTTTACTAAATAATATATTAGATGGAGTGGAGAATAAATTGATACCAATTAATTAAAAAAATATAATAAGGGCTGTAAAAAACGCAAAAAGATGTGAAGTGACTGCAACTCCCATCTCATTTTTAGTGCTGTCAATCATGGCACTACTTTAATCAATCACTTGTTTTGTCTGGTGGGGTAGGACCACCAAATACCAGTTAGTAACTTGCCAAGTATGAAAAGGTAACTCTATTAGCTAAAACCACAAATTGCTGGCATTTGGATAAAAGTGGCCATGCATGTATGTTAAATTGCCACCAGCCTTCTACAAATGTCTGTTTTATCCAATCCTAATTTATTTAATGCATCAATTTACCTTCAGTTTTTCATTCAACGAGACAATAAAACTCAGAACCTTGACATGTTGTGATTCAAATCAATTCAATTTATTATCTCATTAGATGACATCTTTAAAAATTCAACTACATACAAAATGATGCAGTAATACTGTGACATTGGCCTTAGATTTTGACATGTTGGAAATTTAAAGTGTAATCAATTAACTCTAAGATGAAGAGATATTTAACTATGGGTATAAACCATTTCTTGTATCTAATTATAATTTTAAGAGTTGCTTGACCAGGATTTAAATGCAGCAAAACTGTAAATATTTGTTTTTTTACAAGGGATACTGGGCTCCTCAGTGTGTTTATTCTATGAATGAAACAAAGGAGCAAATGAAACATTTGTTTTCACACACATTTTGATCCAGCTAAATGATAATGTACATTTAATCTGTACAATCATAGAGGCCTTGGTCTGGGTTTTCCCTGGGACAGCTGTGTGGGTATTAGTCCCTATTTAGGTGGGCCTCCAAATGAGCCAACATGATTCTTATCAATTGGGAATCCCACTTTATCTTTGTTTCCGAGCTCTCCTCTCTGCAAGATAGGAGCTTCAGGATTTGGGTTGTTGATGACACCCATGAAGATCGGCACTTGAGTCATATCATCCATAAGGGCAAAGAAGAAGGGTTGGGTGAGGTGGAAAACAGGGTTGGATGCCCGTGAGATGACCACAGTGGTGGCTGCAGCAGCCTCGGCACCCTCCTCATTTATCTCCATGCTGGACTTGTGCATCACACTGGACACCAGCAGGGGGCCGTCTGCCATCTCAGCCAAGTTGGGACTGGAAAACATCTCTCCGAGGCCTAACACGGAGCAGAGAAGATAGAGTCAATTCAACGGATAGAATTTGTTTTCACCTTTAGTCTGTAGCATATTCAAAATGTTCATCAAGTAATTTGAGAATTGAGAAGAATTTGAACGTGTGGTGAAAATAACACAACAAAGACCAAGGAAAATAATGACGTCTTACCCAATTTGGTAAAAACATCCTGTAGCTCTTGAGCATACTCCAGTTTGAATTTGGGGACTTTAACTTGAACGGCCCTCTCCTTGGGCAGACGATTATACAGGTCTGAGATATTCAGCTTTGCAGAAAGTGAAGACACATTCACCTGGCCGGACATAGGCATGACCACCAATAAGCTCATGGACGTCTGGAATGGAAAGCTCGCTACCTGCACAGGAAGAAGAAATAGTGTTGTGATAAAATGGAGGTTATGTCAGGAATTGAAGTTTCTTTCTGAACTGTATGATAAGACGCAAGTATATTTTGGGGACAGATATTAAACCGTAAATCTGAGTAAATAAATACTGGGAAACTGGTGTTTTACCTGCGCCTCCAATTCATTATCAATAAATAAACTCAAGGGATGTTTGGCATCTTCCATCACTTCAACATCAACCATGTGCTGGTCGTCAAGGTAGAACACACCTCTAGAGGTAAAGCGTGCATCAAATCGAGCTTTCCACTCTCCTGTGGGTAACATGGAAAAGGGCTCTCAGTTTTAGTCAGCAGCATAATTCAAACATACAGTAACTTATGAAAAAGGAAAACTTGCAAACAGGAGATTTCACTGGTTATTTTCGTTGGGATCTTTGGGAAATATAGTATTCTCAGCAAACATGGCATCTTGAATGAATATGGTGACATTTCACCTTTGAAATGGACAGCATTAATGAGCATGAGCAGCAGATTGGGTGGTAAAGCAGACAGGAAGTCAGTCATCTTTCCCTTTGTTGCCTTCTCTACCCAGTCGTTTATCTGCTGCAGGCTCTCCAAAACTGCTGGCTCTGAGTTATATAACCGCTGGGATTCATGGACAAAGTCTTGCTTTGGCTCAAATCCTAAAACACATAATAAACACACACTCTCTCAGGCTCTATTCATTCATCTATTCTACATAAGTCAGCACTAATAAGTAACAAGACAAATTATAAGAAAATGAATGTTTCTGCAAGCAGTAGTAGTGTAGTCTCAACTTTTAGTATAGTTGAAAATGATTTAGACAAAAGTCGTGTTCTTAAGTAACCTTGGCGCAGGAAGATACGTGTGGCAATTTGCAGGTCACTTCTGAGCTGCACCAAGACATTATGCAGAGACTCGTGGTAGCAAGGGAGAGTGTGTTCATGGAGATGATGCATCAGCAGCTCCTCTGTCTCATTCACTGCACCTGCAAAGAGAAGGGGTGCAATAATTGGATGAGAACAGTGACAGTCTCCAGACGACTATAAACTTGGGCAAGTTGCTGACACAATCCATCAATTGTGGTAATTACATATGTGTAGAAAACAAGCTGTTTGTGTCATGTAAAAGCTGCAGCAGGACATGCATACCTAAAGCCAGTTGGGAGAGCGCTAATGCTATGCTGAAAGGAGATATGATGACATTTGGCTGCTCCAGCGTTGTCTCCAGGTTCTGCAGCAGCTGCACACCCAGTTTCTGAATGGCAGCAGCGATGGCCTCCCTGGACTGTGGGCTTCGGCCGATAGACAGACAACCATCATCTCGTTCCTCCTCTGATGAGCCCCCATTGGGACTACTAGTTACGGTTGTTGCAATTATAGGTGCTTCTGTGGTATCTGAAGTTTCTGGTTGTGCTGTACTTATGTTTTCTACTTTCTAAAGACAGGAATTGGAGAAAATGTTATGTTCAAGTCGAATTTAGATGACCAGAACACCACTGTGACACAACAAGCACAATGAAAGAAAAAAACTTCCAAACTCTAACCTCTCTAGGGTGGCTGGGCATCAAAGGAATGAGAGGCACCAAAGGGATTGACTCATCTTCTGCCACCTCACCATTCTGTTGAGCAGAGAGATGGTATAAAATAACAATCTATACAAGCGTTATATAATCAGCACAGATTATAATGATCTAGCATAAATTTAAGAGTGATTTATAAGTCATTTCAGTGCTTTACAGTGACTCCTTGGCTGCAGAAACAGATCAACAGGAGTGTCAGACGAAGGTCCATGTCCTTAAAATGTAACTGTAAAAGACAGAAATTACGTTGGCTGAAAAAAATGTGCAGTCTGGTCACTTTTATGAAACAATAAATATACCTCTTGTGCTTAAAACATAACATTCTGACCTTTTATTTATAGTTTCTTTGCTGTATTGTGTGCAGGTCTCAAACACTTTTGCTCTACTTAATCACTCACTCTTTTAAAGGAAGCCAGATCATCTGGAAATATGCCTAAAACATAGGAGCCACACAAAAGATTTTGTAGACCATGCACCAAAATATGTGCTTTCAGCAGATTTCCAGGCTGTCTTGAACCACATCCGAATATTCCATTTATTGTTCAATAAAACATTGTTATAGGCTATGCACTTTGAGGGATAGAAAATTTTGAATATCAGTGCAGGGATTTGTTGAGTCTGTAAATAATATTATAAAGAGCACGGTCAAGACCTGCTCCATAGGAAAAGTGCAATGAGATAACTTCTGTTATGAATTTGCGCTATATAAAGAGAAATTGAATTGAATTGTGGTGTCTACAGACATTCTGGATTGAAACTAACATAAAATGTCCAAATGTAAAAGAAATACAGCAAGTCAAAAGAAACTGGTATAGCACCATAGCTCCCTTTGCAGACCTTACACAAACATGAGAAATCCATGAACTGAGTAATATTTAGCATGTTCCACCAAGTCTTCAAATTATTTAAATGTGCAAAAGTGTCACAAGTTCGTCAAAAACATATTCGATCTTACCTTAAATTTAAATTAGAAAAAAACTTGCTGCCTTGTCCAAAAAAGGAGCGACTAAGTGACTGTGGATGGCAGAATTCCTGAGAGTAAAAGATTGGCAGTAGCTCAGCAAACAGTTAAATATCAACTTACATTGATTGGGGCTTCGTTTAAGCCACTATTTGTTTGTAAATGTAGCTACTGAGACTCATCCAGGGTTAAATATTGAAAGCTGACACGCTTAGCTATTTTGCATGTCAATCGGCAGGTGATAATTTCATGACACAACTAAATCTTTGACAGAAAACATGACATCTCAATTGCAAAAGTGTGGTTATTCCAACTCTGTGTGGGCAAAGAAATACAACCTTCTAACACCAGAGTTACACATTTGGTGTCAGAGAACACAAGCCCACACTTCCCAGAAACCCCTGGCTTTGATACATTACAACTTTACGGAACAGACAGCCAATAACCAATAATTACTCGAGAAGGGAAAAAAAGAAAAGAAAAACATACATTTATTCAGCTGAAATGTTCACAATTTCACTAATAAGCAAAAGTGCTTTCTTCTAGATCACATGACAGCCGTCTGCAAACACAAGAGAGGACTTTGTCCAATCTGAGCTCTAGTGACTCAGCAAAGACCGGAAGACATGGCTGGGAGTCATGATGAATCCAGGTGAATCACACAGAACAACTGGAACACACAAAAAAAACATTGAGGCCATTTTTTTTTTTTATTAATCCAGTTAATAAATAAGCATTTTCATGGACTTCTTTTAAAATGTTCAAAGATATACTGTACTGATTCAATCATAACCAATTATCAATATGCAACTACAAATTTTATTTTTAAAACAAAGTTTGTTCATTTATGATTACTGAGCTTTAACGCCAGGTTTACAAAACACACAAAATATCAAAAGGTGTAATACACTTGTCAGAGCATTTTGAGCTTTGGGCAAATAATTAGAAAAGTAGGTTGTGTTTTACAACATGACAGTGATAAAATCATATAAAGGGGAGTGCTATGGTCGTTGGATGCTAATGGTCTTTGAAAACTCTGATATTCATTAAGAGTTTAGTGGAAACCGGGCTGGGTTTAAGGAACAAAAGTTTTATTGATTTATAACTTGTTGAAATTTTCTCAACAAATTCATATGCAGTAACATATACATGTTAAAATACAAAACTGTTTACCTTGGCATTGACTGTTCCTATGTTAGCTTTTGTAGTCAGAAATTAGAAAGTGTAGAGTCTAACAACTGGCTTACCCAGTCAAAGTGGCATCTGCCTAGATACACTTCCAGTATAATGTTGCTACAGGTTCTGACTGCTAAATCAAGAATCTCTAAACAGTGTTTAAAAACCCCAAAAGCAACTTCAAGTAATTTATTAGTGGATAAAAACATTCAGTGTTTAAAATCTGAGTGAGAATCTAAATGTTACAATTCAGGCCATACTTGTGCAGTAGAATAAAGTCTGTATCAGTAATTGACTTTTGTATGTGACAACAATTGAAGCGTCTCCACTGTGAGAAGATGCAACAAGACTGTTGACAAAACAGTGAGTTTACTTTTATTGTTCATGACGTATAAATCTACTGTGAAACATCTCTCGGGGGGGGGGCACTAACACAAACAAATGATTTGATCTACAAATACTGCATAGTTTCATCAGTGCATTTGGATACGCATGTATTCTAACATCAAAAGGAAATGAAAGTTGAGGTCAATGTATTTTTGGTGTTGTTATGCATCTATTTGGAAAGTGTAAACACTACATAAGAACCGTGTTTGGTTCCACCTTCCTGAGCACGCCTTCTGATTCATTCTTTTGAAGAGAATAACTGACCTAGTCAAAAGAATAAATGACCTTGCCAAGATACGAATTTCCCATTATATACCATCTATACATCTATAGGCTTTTTAAAAAGATCATGGGATTTGCTGTACATGATAAATGTTAATTGCGTGGCACACATTTTCTGTTCATTAAATTCGGTGCCAACAACCAGAGTGGCAAGATTCGGTAGAAATGAAGCTTATACAATGCATTTACTTGTGCTGATTCATTCAAAAAGCAATTTAGAGGAACTGACAAACTGCCCTACCAGTACAATTGACCACAGGAGAAGGGACAGAGAGAGCTAAGAGCCTGATGTCTTCACGATTAAGACACTTTCAAGGTCAGTGATAAGAGTGTAGCTGGGAGCCATAGATTTTCCCTAAGCTAGTAACCGGATGGCCCCATTTTCAGAGCCCAGCAGCAAGAGCCTCTTGGTGGGCAGGACGGCCAGGCTGGTCAGAGTGCCGCGGAAGTTCTCTGAGCTCAGTTTTGTGCTGCTAACGGGACTCAGGGAGATGTCTGCCATGGAGTACACCCCTATCTTGTTAGCCACTGTTCCGGTTACGATCTCCGAACCGTAAAGATCAAAGGCGTGGATGGGGTCGGACTGCGACTTGTACAGGCGAAGAGGCTTGTGTTCCAGATCTTTCCAAACAGTGAGTGTGTAGTCAGTAGAGGAGCTAATGACCAAGTTTCCTTCTGCAGCCTGAAAAGTAAAACACAACAAAAGGAAGTCACTGACTGTTGATCTCATATCTCAATAAACACTGCCACTCAAACATCCTTTTGCAAGATTTGTGATTAAATGCCAAACAAGGCAATTCCTATTTCCTTGTAAAAACCCTGAAATTAAAAATATATATATAAGACAGGAATAAGTTAA
The DNA here is from genome assembly GCF_020085105.1 of Siniperca chuatsi. Lineage (NCBI taxonomy): Eukaryota > Metazoa > Chordata > Actinopteri > Centrarchiformes > Sinipercidae > Siniperca > Siniperca chuatsi. The sequence goes on from NC_058048.1 coordinate 22,140,752, forward strand.
CTAAATAGGATACTTTAAAAGCAGAAATACTTGAAAAAACCTAAATGGCTGATGTTAATGGTTATTTCATTTTAAAATTCTTTAAAACAAACATGTGGCACACATAATCAGACAGATAATTCAGGCAACAGCCTACAGTCTTATTTGCTTATATCCATTCCTTAATCATGCCACTCTAAAGTGCATACTGTAGCTTGAGATTTAATGAAAAATATTAAAAAAACATTTGACTGGTAGTGTTCCCGAACCCACAAACTTAGAACCTTTAGTTGGGAGTAAGTTAAATTAGTTTGATAATATTTATTTAATAAAAAATGTATTTCAAATAAGATAATGAACAGAGCTTGTTTTTAATTTCCCAGTTAAACATGAAAAACAGCCACCAGTTGATACACGTAAAAATTGAGGGGAACTCTGAGTAATATGAATGTGCCAATGAGAACCACTGCGGTCTTTCTAATGAGTAACCTGTGTCCATATTTGCCTAAACTTGTGCTGTTAAAAGAGATACAATCCTTGACCTAATTTGGGGTTAAATAAAGTTTGCTCATCCTTGTGCTCTGTTGACAACAGATTTGCTGGGTACAACTTTCACCATCTCTGCACCACTTAGTATCTATCCTCTACTACCTTTGGGGAAAGTCAAAATAAAAGCCACTTGGCTGATCGTCTTCTTCAATATTTATCACATGACTACTGAAAAGTACAGCCACACCTTCTGGCTTGAGTTTGTCATGTGGGCCAGGAATACAGTAACAGGCTCTTAAAAACATCACTGATTGTTATTTCATACCCACCAGATTCTGCCGGTTGATGAACCAAAACATAAAAACGGCTAATCGGCTAACACCTCTGACTCTCCCATCTTGTTGCTCAAAAGGCAGAAGATATTTTATCAAGGTTCCCACACCTTGTTTAACATCAAATTCAAGGACTTTCCAAGCCCAGTTCCCTCAAATTCAAGGACACAACACGGCGTAGTTTGAGACTGCTACACTGAGAATTTTTATATTGAGAACTAGCAGGCTTTACAGTGAAAGCCTATAGGCCTGTTGTATTTGATGGCATACCAATCATCCAACCCCCCTCAAACCTATGCAACCCTTCTGATATTTCAGAAATCACACCATGCTTACAATTGAACAAAGTAAAGGACTCATGTTAGAGAAACTGTGTTTACTATAAGTTTATCTGGCAGAATGCAAAGTTTGACCAAAGCATGGAGAGTGACCGCCCATTTATATGACACACTGCATGACCCACGTCCCCCAACCACGTCTTGTGTAAACAACTTGACCATCAGTGAGTCCCAAACGTGTTGGGAAACACGTTGAATAGGGGTACATGGTGTAACGAGGGATCAAGTTAGTGTGTGGCCACCATTTGATCAAGGTATCATTTTCAAAAAAAAAAAAGGAACACATGATCCAACAACCCTGGACGAACATTCAAAGCCTAAAAAAAGTATTAGTATTCACCCACTTTTACCCAGTTTTTCATAATTTATTGCATTACCACATTTAATTGGTGTGGAAGTAATTATTTTAAATATTTAAAAAAAAAAAAAATCAATAAAAATAATGAGGATTTTTTGACAGAAAAAGACTCCTTAATGTCAAATGCATAAATGTACATTATCATGGTATGGTAAAGCATCAGAAAGGAGGGACTATTTTTAAACTCTCCTTGTTGGTGCATTTAAAGACACCAAAATTTAAGTGTTGCTGACAAATGGCAACATTGTCAATGCCAGAAATTTGAATTCATATGTTTCTTTTCAAAATGCCCAAATTTGGCTATTGCTTATCTTCCTTTCCTCCTTTTTCTCTAAAGACTCTTGGGCATCAAACTGTGATTTTTATACATAGCATACCCACATTTTTTAACTATTCTGAAAGTTGGTCATTGTTATAATTTGAAAACATGAACAGCATTTGCATAATGTTCACAAATAGTTGACATAACTATTTCAGATGAATCCTGTAATAAAAAAATGCAGTTGAGGGGTGCCTGGGTGGCCTACGGGTTTGTCCATGTAATTGCAACGTCCCTGGTTCGAGTCTGGCCAGGGTCCTATTGTCACCCACCCCCACTTCTTGTCTCCTCTTTACTGTCAGCTATTTAAAAAAAGGCAAAGATGCCAAAAACATACAAAAGAAATTCATTGTTCATTGCATGCATAACTATTGCCATCAACAGCCAGACCGTCATGGAATCTGTTTTACTGTCACTGGTAGAACATTTTCCAATAACCAAAAAGCTAACCACATATCTAATGAACACTACTGACTAAGATGTTACCCAGAGGCAGCCCTATTCACACACACACATTCTCTCTAAATATACCTTCATTTGGAGGATATCTCCCTCATGAGCTGGCCAGCCTTTCAGAATAAGTCCAGTACGTGCGTCTAGCAGAACAATGAAGCCAGATGAGAACCCTGCAGCCACAGTACGCCCTGAAGGGCTCACTGCGAGGTAGCGGATGAGCCCAGCACTCACATTGTTGTATGCCAGACGAAATTCATGCTGGGGACACAGAAGAAGATTTGTCACTGTCAAGGCTGAAATAACTCGATAGTGGAGAAGTATAAAAAGTGCTACCATTTTGAAAACATAGTAATGATCAATAATTGATGGATGTTGTATGGCGTAAGTCTCAAATGAATGAGCTCACTAAGGGAATTTGATACCTGCAGTCCTGGTTTGCGAGGATCAATGAAGCGGAGAACAGAATCTGCACTGCCAAACACAACACTGCAGTGTGGAGCTGGCATGGTAGTGACAGCAGTAATGGGATTCTTTCCATCCACGGCTTCATACGAGCGGATCTGCTTGCCTATGGACACAGATAGAGTACAGTTACATAGAAAAGCACAGTTGTTTCACCCATTTGAGTCTCCTTAACTAACCACACAAACAACTTGTACATATTACAACTGTAAATATTATATATTACTTACTTACTTACATACACACACACACACACACACACACACACATTAAAAATATTAAATGCATTGTGCTTGATCTCTTACCTGTATACTGGTCCCACAGGTGCACAGTACCATCACAGCTGACTACCTCCAGTGAAGTCTCTAGCTGTCCAACATAGAAGATTGACTTTCGATGGTCATTATATGTCAACCTGGGCTCCACCTCCTGTGTTCCATCACCATGGTTATAGAGGGGCCAAAGCTTCACAGTCTTGTCTTTACTACCAGAAAGGAAGTAATCCTCTCCTGCCAGTGGTGCCAAACACTTCGTGGTGCCTGAGTGACCCAGGAAACTCTGCAGTCGGATCTGGTGGAAGTGGAAATGTGGATCCTGCTGGTTAAGGCCAATCTCATACTGCCAGTAGGCCAGCCAGTTGCCCTGCAGGGAGCGGCCACTGCGAGGGAGCTCCTGCTTCAGGGCACTGTCCTCTGGGGTGGGGCCTGTCACCCAGGAGGAGGAAAAGGAAGCTGTGCCAATGGATGGAGTGGTGAAGGTGGAGGCAGTGGTGATGATGGGGGTGGTATGACTGGAGCGTCCCCAAGAGTTGGACAACCCAAGGTTCTGGCTACCAGCATAATCAGTGTCCCGAGACACTTGGATACGGTTTCCTACCAGGTGGCTCCCAAACGTGCCTGACTCAGGGAGGGAGTCTCCCAGCAGGGTGGAGCTAGTCGAGGGTGCAGGGAATGGGCTGCAACCCACACGTCCACCAAAACCAGAGGAGAGACCAGCGGATGAAGGACGTAGCTCCACCCTGGACGCTGTTGTGAGGTTTGTCTCTGGACTCCCCTGACTTACACTCTGATGGTAGGACTGGGCCAACTGCCAGACCAGCTCGTGGTTGGGAACCAGTTTCCGAATTGCCATGTCACCTACAGAAATCACAATAAAGCACTGATTTACACCACTGACGTGTAAAAATATATTTGACTTAAGCACAGCCTATAATGCCTTCTTCCTGCTGGATAGGGTATTTTGTTTTTGACATAAGATGAGGCGTTTCCTACCTATAAGACAGTAGAAGGGAATGTAGGATGCATGGGCCATCTCAGGGTTAAATACAGTCTGCAGCTCCTCCAATACCCCCAACTCATATGTCACATTTGATGCTTCAGGTGTGCAGACGTCCACGACCGTGACATCTCCCACAACTCTGCGAGGGGCGCTGTCCAGCTACAGTTTAAGAGAGACAGTGACCACATCTGTGTATTTCCAATTCTATTTTCAAAAGAAATAGGTGTAACAACATGAAGAAACTTCTAAATTATCTGATGCAACAAGAAAAAACATCCTGCCATGCTCACAAATATTTGTACTCTCTTTCTCTCTCTCTCTGTTACACAGTTTGTATTCCAAGTTTCTGTCTCTTGTTTTTATCTTCATCCATATTTTTATCTGTCTTTATGTCATTTGTTTTTGTAAAGCTCTTTGTGACAGACCTGCTTGTTGAAAGCATTCTAGAAATAAACTTGACATGACACCTGTCAGTCTTTATGTGTTGTGTCTGTGTGTGCATACCTGGGGCTGCAGAGAATGCAGCAAAGAGAAAACAGTAAAGAACCGACGCAGAGTGTCAGCCATATGCTGTTGCACCATCTCCCTCCCGATGCGCAGACAGATGAGAGCCATCAGGCTGAGTGTCTTGAGACAGACGGCAGTGCGTGTCTGCACCCCGCTGGGGAACCTAAGTACAGCAGAGTGGGTACAACCAAGCAGAGGATGAATGACAGATCTATTATAGCCTGTTTTCTGATTACATTCTATTGCATCACAAAAATGAAAAAAAAAAGACATTGCACTTTAAAACAAATATGAACAGTTCAAAGTGTATGACAAATAAAAAGTAAAACAATCTATTTGCAATATTTCACAATGATACTGCTATCTGACATGCTGTGTTTGAATAATTGAACACTGAGGCACTATCATCAGCTCAACATACATCTAGAGTATGTGTGTGGTTGTATGCATGTTATTTACCCCATGCGGGGGGTGGTGAGCAAGTCCAGTAGTGGTAGGAGCACATCCTGATTGATCTTCATAAGCATGTCCATCAGAGTGGTATCAGAGAGAAACACAATGATCTTCTGTGTAAGTGCAACAGCTCCAAGCAGACTTGCCTCCTTACGTGTGTTTAGACGCTGCGAAGAAGGTGGAGAAACCTGGAAGCATACACATTTGTGAAATCAAAACACCTTTTGCTAATGTTCTTAGACAAATAATCACCTTAAAAAGTCAAATGGTACAATTTCCTTTTCCCATTTAAAAAAAAAAAAAACAATCTAGCTTAATAGGCCAAAGGAGGTTTTGTGTGCATGAGTGTACACTCTTTTTTTGCATGCCTTTTTTCCCCGTCTTACCAGATATCCTATATATGGCAGGTACTGGTAAGTGAGTACAGGCTCTCCATAAAGTTGAGCTATGTAGATGAGACAGTCCAACACAGGCCCTGCTGTCTGGTCACCAACCACAGGTTTCTTCTCATACACACTGCCCATTCCCACACTCTCCAGACTGCTCTCCTCAGACGCAGGGGCCACAAACTGGTGTTTCTCAAGCCCTACAGGCAGAGAACATGAGAAGAAAAAGGGGTGAAGAAAACACAAGCACTAACACGACACTGGTTAGAAATACAAATCTCCAGAGCATGGTTTTGTCAATGTTGTAAAATCTAAAGCAATGAAACTTTTTAAGTTATACATTTACGTACCAATATAACAATTTGTGAGCAATCGCAGCAAATTTCTGGCTACATATCGAGACGTCACTGTTGGTCCAAGCTTTGCTGAAAGCCATCGAACTGTTTTGCAGACTGTATCTGTGTGTGAGACATGATTAAAAGCATTAGACATTATCAATTAACAAATAATTTACATAAACCTCAATCATTCACTCACCGAGAAGAATCTTTTGTTCTTTTTCCTCAGAATCTTCTGATGGATCATGGTCATCCTCCTCCTCCTGCTGCTCTCCCATATTGCCAGTCTCAGTGCCTTCCAATGCCATTCCATTCACAAACTCACCCTCCAGAGTGGCAACTGTGGTTCCTGAAGCTTCTGTGCAACCAGAGAGAGTGAGGTCCAGGTTGGGAACGGTAGGGTCATCTGTCCCCTCTTTACCCTCATTAGTCTCAGTCATTTCTTCTTCCTCCAGCTCTCCTCCCTCCTCTCCTTCACTAGCGTGTTTCAAGTCCTGGCTGCTGTCAGCCGATTTGAGACTGGCTCGATCCCTCATTGAGTCTCCATCACCCAATGAGAGCTCACTTGTGCTGCTTTTGTCACTTAGTTTCCCCACACTTAGAGACTCCTGGTCTTGATCCTTGGCTGCAGAGTTCTGGCTCTGCTGTTTCCCAGCAGCCACCCCTGCTCCACTGTTAACATAAAACCCATTCTGAAAGTCCTCTGCCTCTGAAAGAAACACTTGGTCATTGAGACTGATGCCAGAGGAGTAATCGACTAGCCCTGTGTCTCCCACCACCCCGACTCCTCCGCTGGCTCCACTGCTACCTCCCATATTCCCACTAACAGACCCAGAAGATGGCCGCACCTCGCCACACTGAAAGTCCTCTTCTTCCTCTCCTAGATTACATGTGCCACCCCTCAGCCCTTTGCAAACTTCCCCACTAGGGCCTGAGATGCCGCTTTCAAAGCCAGTGATGACCTGCAGCACATGGGGGAGTAGGCTTGACAGAAAGGCCTGCAGGCCAAGCCTCACAATAAGCTGTAGGATGAAACAGTCAGTGTAGAGATAAAAACGTCCTCGCAGGCAGTGGGGGTTTTCATAAACATTGATCAGTGGCTTCAGTAAGTACTTGTTTGCATTTCTGGGACCTAGTACTCTAGAGATGGGCTCGAAAAGGTACCAAGCAGCATAGACAGCAGTGGACTCCTCAAGCATGAGGGCTAGAATGAAGGGCAAAAGAATCTCAAGACCCTCAGCTGTGATGTTACCCCGCAACAGTGTCTCAAGCTGCTGCCACAGGTGAAAGACAACATCTCTTCCTTGAAGACTACATGTAGTCTCCATCTTGGCATGGTAGGAAAAGATAAAGTGATGAAGTGCTGCAAAATATGAAGGGAAAGGAAAGGGGGTGATGACTGAGTTCAGTAACTGGCAGGGGTTTGGGGGAGGCAGACCATCGCAGATGGGGTCATATTTGAAAAGGAGTGGAGGTGTGCAATCTGGTACTTCTCCAGGTGCTTTTCCAGAGTTCTTCTCTATTAGCAGCAGTGTCTCAAGAGCATGATGCAAAGACAGTGGCACATCACGGAGATTGGCAGAGCATAGCCTCATAACAGTTTGGAAACGCTGTCTGAGGGGGTTGCCTGGTTTCAGTCCTCTCAGTTTAGAGGAGTAGAATATCTCAGCGATGAGAACACCAAGGGCCTGCATGTCTCTTTGGTAGAGCTGTGTAAGAGAGGGTAGAGATTCAATTATCAAACCATCTCTCAAGCAGTCACTACATCCTGCAGGATGCCATACTTCAGCGTGCAGACTCTTCACCAGGAAATTGTTCAACTTCTCCAGCTCTTCCAACGGTTGCAAGGGGTTGAAGCCTTCAGGGAGGATGATCTTGATTTCCTCTGCATTGGTGGTGGTCATACTCCCCTCCCCATGTTTTTTGTTCGTTGACCCACCTCTTTGTAACATGGCACTGCGTAAACCAGGGCCTAAGCTACTTGTGAAATCACCAGGAAATGAACTTGGGGACTGTGATACAGTAAGTGCTGTGTGCTCTCCTCCCATCTTTCCTCCCGCTGTACTGCTGCTTGGCATTGGCACAGAGCAGGACGCAGAAGAGGATGAGCCAGTGGACGCTAATGAGTCCAAAGCTTCCATACCTTGTTCAAGCTCTTCATCTCTGTCTACCATGGTCCAGCCACTGGACTCACACCCTGTGGACTCTGGCACCATTCCATCCACAGTGTCAGCCATGGTGTCGATTTGAGGGATGTGTAGAAAAGGCACATTAAGAGTAGCAAGGCCAAGGAGAGGAGGTTCTGCTGGGGCGTACTGGGAAGGAGATAAGCGGGGAGGGTGGGGCTGGTCGAACAGCTGAACTACACCATAGGTAGTTAGATTGGTGTGGTTGTCCACTAGGTGCAGGCACACATTCTTGGCCTTGACAGCTTCTTTACCAGACAACTTATAGCCAAATGTGAGATCTATCCAGTGATGCAAATGCTGGGAAACCTCTTTGCTCTCCAAAAGGCGCCGATGGACCTCAATAAACTCCTCACACGACTTGCACCAGGAAGGCACATCCAGGTCTGGCATGTCGGGGTGGATTGAACGGAAAATGGAGGGATCTGTGTAGAACTCTGGAATGCACTCATCAGGGGTCCAGCTCTGCATGCGCTCCATACTGGCTGGATATTCATTAGGCTCCCACTGGGATCTAACATGGCTGCACAACACTGACTTGGGTGTCTGGCGCGCTTTGTAGACATAGTAGGTAATGTCTGAGAGCACATCAGATATGTGATGAGGTACATGGAGGTGGTCAGGCTGTCCAGCACCACCAGCACCTACAGAGCCACTGAGGTCTCCACCTACACCGCTTCCACCTACCACATTACCCACTGCAGCTGCCAAAGCCTCTTTGGTCATCTCATATGTGAAGTCTAGTTGCTTATCCCCCTTATTGAGCCTGAACTTTGACCTCCTAAGGTCCCGGAATTTTCCGAATGGCACAGTGAAATCCACCACCCAAGGCAGTACTGGGTGATAATTATGGTCTCCTTCCCGCCGTCCTGCTAACCTGTTCAGTTCCATTAAGTAGCGGAAGTTACTGACTCGTCCATGGACCCAGTCCAGAACCAATGTCTTAAGCTCACCAAAGCAGTCTTTGCAAAGTCTCTTGTTCTCTTGGCTCACACATGAATTGTCCCTTGGCAGGACACTTTTTGGCACTTGTCTGCCAGTAACATCACTATTTGCATCCCCTTCCATCCCCAGTTCCTCATAATGGGCTAGGTTGAGCTTGAGACGGCTGCAGAGCTGCTCATCTACTGCTATGTCCTGCAGGGAGAGCTCTCCACAAGACAGACCTGCTGCATGACATGCCTGCAGGGCTATTAGTAACTGGTAGAGAATGAACAACACTTTGGCATGGCTGTTAGCGAGCTTGGCTGGGCTGAAGGAGACAATATCATGGAGTGAATACTGAGTATAAGGTAGAATCACATACAGCATCTCTGCTGTCTCTAGCAGACACTCTGCAGGCAGAACATTAGGACACAGATGGTCTGACTGGGACTTGGAAAAGCAAGATGAACTGGATGGCAAGTAGTTTTCTTTCTCCTTCTCTCTAGTTGGAGAAAGGGATGGTGACACTCCGTCAGATGAGATGAATGTGGAATTGAAGAGCTTCTGTAAAGCATGACGCACTGCATCTACAGCTGCAGCATGCATCTGTTCATTGGCTCCTGCATATGCCTGCACAAGTTTGTAATGAGCTTCACGCCATAGATTCCTGAAAAAGGGGAAAAAAGAAAAAAATGATACATTACTATCTCAAACAAGTTCTATGTTCTCAATGACTGCATCTGTTTTTCTCCATTTAGGTATTTTAAACTTTATACTACATAAATCTCACACGAGTAAACTTGAAATTCACTGCAAACAAGACACTTAACTGACATTTATCCTTAGAATTCAATTGTTTAACAAGACAGACAGTTAACACACAAACACTAAAGGAATCCACAAAGGCATGTTCTAGTTAATTTTAAGTGAAGCTCCAGATACCCTGATATTACGGCTGCAACTAACAGTTATTTACATTATCGATTAACCTAACCATAATATTTTTTAGATTAATCTTTCACTCTATAAAATGTCAGAAAATAGTAAAAAAAAAAAAAAAAGCACCGCACCAGTTCCCAAAGCCCATGGTGATGTCTTCAAATTATTTGTTTTGCCTGACCAACAGTCTAACCCCCAAAGACAGTGAATTGATAAAATTTAAACTGATAGAAAATGGAGACAAAGGTGTAAATGCTCACTTTTCAGAAGGCAGAAACAGAGAATGTTTGCCATTTTTGCTAGACAAATAACATTATCAAGTAATCCATTATCAAAATTGTTGCAGATTAATTTTCTGTCAGAAAATATTTTTTTAAGCTCTTTGGATGAGTGTAATTAATATTCACAAATAATAACTTAACAAGCAATTGTTATGGGAATGACAAATCGTCTTTAAACAGATTTTTTTTTTCCTTTGATTGAGCTTTGGCACAAATGTAAGCATAGCCACATTTTATAGTAGAATAACAAAGTAGGCTATATATAGTACCTGACATTATGTTGCGACACACACTGCATGGTTTTGACATAAGAATCCTGTGACATAAACTCCATTTGTTGATGGCAAGGGTCTCTGGCCAATCTGTAGCTCAGCTTGCTTTTCCTCAGACCCTGAATGCACACTCGCATCCAGCCAGAGGGCAACTTTGCCTGGGAACACTGAAGATACGTGTGAATTTCTGCTTCACTGATGCTGTCAAAGCGGGCACAGCGCATGACCCTCCCCTCCCTCAGGCCCATCACCCATCGCGTAGGAACAAGGGCTACGAGCTCCCTGGGACGGGGACCTGGGCCTTGCTGCCGTCGGTCAACCCCCAAGTCTTTCTCAACTGCATGCATCAGCCAATCCATGGCGAGTCTCCAATGCTTGTTAAGAGTTGCACAACGTCCTGCTGCGTACACCTCGCTGTCTCCCACAAGGATGACTCTCAGACATTCATGGAGGAAGAAATCAAAGTCAACAAGGGCAGACCTAATCTCTTCCGCAGCCTGTCTCTCTGAGGAAAAAATTAAAAAACAAAAATGGACAATTAGATGAGCAACTACTTAGTTTGTAGTGCTTTAACGATAATACTGCTGCACAACACTGTAATGAGAGATTGATTGTTTTCCAAAGAGGAGAACAGTAGGTTGCTGTATTAAAAGAGTGATGTGCTGTTGGTGAATGCACATGCCTACTTGTCCTTTGCCAAGTCCCTGAAGTTTGAGCTCAGCTCACATGACTGAACTGCCCCTGCCCCATCAACAGACCTACTCTACCCTGGTGGCAAGTTTGCTAAAAAGCCTCCAATTTTAAGTTGAGTGATTTAAACTGTAACTTTACAAGTTTCCTAAACGGTCATATAGTACCATTAGTTGAAAGTTTGAATACATTTCGTATAACGTTAACTAGGCTGCTAGCTGGTGGCAGAGATAACACCCAAGAAACAATTAAGCCCTACTTAAACCGAGACTATAAATATTGTAAGCTTCAAACAAAACATGTGAATGTTATTTAGCAATGGCAATCTCTTACACGTTGTACATATTGGAAAGTGAGTCGGGGAGCTTTAAGAAGACAATTGGGGAAGTAACGTCAACTTAAAGCTAACAGTTAGCTTAACGAAACGGCTAACGTTACGATACCCAACTCAAGCAAAAAGCCATCATATAATTACTAATATCATTGACACAAAGCTCAACAAGAGCAGCTATAATGGGCAGATGTAACTCCACTGCAATTACATAACAACAGCCACCAACAACAGCATTTACTGCTTAATGTTTAGCTCACCTCTCACCACTTGTAGCAGCTGACAGCTAGCTAGCGTTAAGCTAACGGTGCACCGCCGGTTTCACGCATGATGAGTTTGTACAACATTAACTTTATAAAACGAGGACACACTGCGGGGCGACATTTAACTACTTGCTCCATTTTGTGATGTTTACTGATGCGTGTCAACAGACAAACGACAGTCAGTCAGTCGATGGTGTTTTGTTCTGTGCTAGCGGCGCCATGTTTAAGAAGCGACACCTCACGTGACACAACACCAGCCTCATCTCATGTGATTATGCAGCTGTAAGACAGGGCCACTTCCTCTTTGGCCTGCAAATAACATTTGATAAACACCATAAATTATTTGCGTGGTTACTTGATAGAGCAGACGTAGATAGTTAACTGTACTGTAGATATAGTGACAACCACGTTAGAAAAATAGAGATATATGTTGGTGATTTAATTTCATTTTATTTAACAATACATTTAAGTGAACATAGTTTTAGTAGTGAGGAAAGGGCTGCAGCATACTGGGCACATTGTTTAAACCTTTTTATGCGTGTCACTTTACATTTCACTGTTAATCCTCTGGTGTGCATGTGACAAATAAAATGCTTGAATCTTTGATTTAAAGAGACATTAGCAAACTACTATATCTGACTGAGCTAATGTAGTGAATGAAATGCAGCCATTATTCCACATTTTGCTGGAAATTTTCTGGCATTTAAGTTCCCTGGAAATTACCTTATCTTATTTTAGCAACCACCCCATTATAGACGGCTTCCTAAATTGACAGCTCTTCAAGTTTGCAGAATCTCTAATAAGTTCAATATAAATACATACTTGCTTCCAATACCTGACTAGGATGTAGTTAGAGTCATCTCCACAAGGTGGCATTATGTGTGTAATTTCACAGACTTATCCTTCAGCAGTCTTGTGCAGACATATACAGTATGTAAACATGCAGTCATTTGATCTTCTTTTATTTTGTTTTAGTGGCTCCAACTTGGCTCAATCCTTTGTAATGTCCCAAAATTAGCTGCATTAGGACCTCTGTCTATTACTACTGTATTTTGATACAATGTGGTGTGGCTGGTAGCCTAATGTGATCACTGTTTGACTTCAGGATTTCTACCACATGATGTTTAATGTGCATGCTTGATTCCCCTTTGGCATTACTCTTATACTGAGTTGTTTTTTCACAAAATCACACCTGGCTATTTGCAATGATTTGAAGTTGGACCCTTTATTGAATATATATCTGAAAACAGACTTCATCAGAGACTGAATAGAATCAGAATCAGCTTTATTGGCCAAGTATATGTACACATGCAAGCAATTTGGTTTTAAGTTGCTCTCAGTGTTAGACACAATTCCAAGAGCTACAGATAAAAACAAGGGCAACAAAACTGAACAAAGATAGCTAAAAATAAACATAGAACTATTATGTACATACAAGTAGGTGAAAAAATAGGTGTGTATATATAAAAAGCAACAAAGACCAACAACATGCAATGTCTATATACAAGTCAAGTGTGTGTAAACAATACACATAGTGCAAGAAATAAATATTGAATATTGAGGTACAGTGAATATGTACAGTATTTGCATGTATACGTGTCTATATATAGTATATACAACATGTAGGATTTATGTTTGACAGCGATGGATGATATGTACATGTAAAGCACAGTGTGTATTTTAGACTGTAAATATATAATTTATAATTTGTAGGTAAGTGGATGTTTAGTGTGTTACAGGGTTATTGACACTATATCACTGATTTAACTGTTTATCAAAGTGATGGCCTGTGGAAGGAAACTGTGTCTGGTTGTTTTGGCGTACAGTGTTCTGTAGCACCTACCAGAGGGAGAAGTTGGAACAGGTTGTGTCCAGGGTGTGATGGGTCTGCAGTGATGTTTTCTGCCCGTTTCCTGACTCTGGAGATATATAAGTCCTGAATGGAGGGCAGGTTGGCACCAGTGATTTTCTCTACAGTCCTGATTATCCATTGAAGTCGGTTCTTGTCCTGTTTGGTGGCTGATCCAAACCAGACAGTGATGGATGTACAGAAAACAGACTGGATGATTGCAGTGTAGAACTGGTTCAGCAGCTCCTGAGGCAGGTAGAACTTCCTAAGCTGGTGCAGGACATACATCCTCTGCTGGGCCTATTTGATGATTTATTTAATATTTATATTTGAATATATATTCTCTAAGATGGTTATGAGTGAGTATAACTTGTGAGGATATGCTTCAAGGTGGATTCTACTCTATTGTTTGCAGTTGCAAACTTGATATGGATGTGATTTAATAAATATGAACCTTTGTAGAATATTGACGTATACCTCTCAGTGTGCAATGACTTCTGTTTTTGTTGCTGTATGAGTCCTGCTGTTGGGAGGTCACTCTTGGTGAATCTTGTGCACAAAGCCATGCTACTTAGTTAATTCACTGTAAATATTTTTATGTATGGATGTTCTGAAAGCATATTTGGGCTGGGTTCCTTGAGTACATGATAAGCTAATTATTTTAGGAAGGAAGTCAAAATTGGCAGGCAAAACTGATTTCAAAAATGCACAATTAAAGGGACAGAATTAAGGCAATTATTGACAAAACTAAACCAATGGACTGCTCAGATTATACATATTTTGCATTTCTTCAAAATTGGTAAAAAAGAATGACTATAAGCATGAATGTTGAAATCCCACACTGGGTTGTAGACTCACAATTACAGGGACACAAATTAAAAGCTTCTCTCATCTCAGCATACCACCAATGCAACATAATTACCGTCAGCACTTTTACAGAAAATATACAGCCAACGAACATGACATTCCTTGGCTCAGCATATTATGTTCTTCTCTTAGTTCTGCTCTCAGTAGTTTTATAGTACTGCCAGGCAGAAAGTGTTTTATGTCCCAAAAAACAGTGTTGGTTTTGGTTTAAAGCATTCACTTCAAATGGCCTGAACTTACATTACACAGAAAGAGGGTGGACACAATGAAGCATACTGTGCATTATATTTCGATGCATTACAGTAGCCCTACAATAAATACTATCTGTACTTTTGTATTGTGTCACATTACTTAAACTAACTCATAAAGTCACTAGAAGGGATGCATGGTTCTCTGTGTGCTGAGAAAATAGCCTGAGGTGACCTTTGACACCCTCTAGTTCAAGATAAAAGTTTTTCTTCTTGCATTATTACCTCTGCCAACAAAGTTATTTTTTCTGTCGGTTTGTTTGTCTTGTTGGTTAGTTGGATCTCTAAAAAACAGATTTCAGTTAAATTTGGTGGACTGTAAGGCCATGCGTAGAGGGAAAGATTAGTTTTTGGTTTGGAGAGTGCAGTCAGGTAGCCATTTATAAAGCACTTCATGTTATCCCTCATAACACAACAAGCTTTTTCTCCTCTCTTCATACAAATGTAATCTTTGGTACAAACGGTTGTACAAACACATTCAGGTGATCCTCAAAAAAGTTCCCCATAGCTAGTTGACAAATTCTTGCAGGCATGGCCAATTTGACTTAATATAGCAACATTATTTGGACGCAACTCAGTGGTCATGACTCTTGAAATTTTGCACCAACAGGTTTTAGGTTTTTTTTAAAAAGCTAATCTGAGATGGAACAAGGGGCATCAAAGATTATTTTTACCAGTAAGACTGCCAGGCCATCAGTTCACCAACCACTTTTTTTCAGTTGTGTACCAAAAATCATCTCATCTATAAATATGGTAATTTGATCCAAAGAGCAAAATGTAGTGTACAGAAAACTAGGTACCACAAAACCAATCGAGACAGACACCACAGGGTTACATTTAAAGCTGGGATAGTTGTGTGACTTACACAATACAGTTAAGAAAAATCCACATTACTGTCATGTCGAAATATGAAGACTGCTGGTAAAGAAATGTATTTATATAGAATTTATTGGACAACATTTGTGGAAGCCAGGCTTTCCCCCTCTGGCATGAGGGAAACAAAGTACTGCATAAATTGATTGAAACACACAAATGAAGACAATCTAATCCACTGAAACTGGTAGCCATTTTGCCCACATACCAAAAATAGTTCTCCCAATTTCCCATTTATCATCCATCCATTTTCTACCGCTTGGTCCCGTTAGGGGTCGCGGGTGACTGGAGCCTATCCCAGTGACTTTGGGCCTTAGGCAGGGTACACCCTGGACAGTGGCCAACTCGTCGCAGGGCTAACACAGACAAGGACAGACAACCATTCACTCTCACATTCATTCAATACGGGCAATTTTTAGAGTTATCAATTAACCTACACATGCATGTCTTTGGACGGTGGGAGGAAGCCGGAGAACCCGGAGAGAACCCACGGTAACACGGGGAGGACATGCAGACTCCACCCAGAGAGATTGTGTGATGTTGGTCTGGTCCGGGAATCGATCCCACGAACCCACGATCTCCTTATTGGGAGGCAGGAGCTTTAGCCGCTCTGCCACCGTGCACCCCCCATTTATCATAGGATTGTGAACCTATTACAGCACATTATCACAACCCCTTTTGCAGTTTAGTGAGCTGTTCTTAAATCTGATTGAAACTGACAAACTCACAATGATAGTTTATTTGTCCTGGAAGATACAGGCATTTGGAAGGCTGTAGAGAGGTGTTTTCTGGTAAATGGGCAGATATGCTGAAGTATTCAGGTCAGCAGAAATACATAGAGGAAAGAGGGGAAACTATTCACTGAAATAATTGTGAAATATACTTTACTTAATTGGTGCACAGAATACAAACAATTTGATGCACAAAATTACACAAAAGTCTTGAAATGGCAGCTGGGCTACCTGGTTGGCACTCTTGCTCAGGCATCAACATGCTGCTTAAAGAGAGAGAGTGACATTGTTAGCTTATCTCCCAGTATCCATCGCATCTTGATTAACTCTTCAGAAAGGCAACTGTCTAGCGTTATTAAGGTTACATGATGGAGAGTTGTTATTTACATATCCACCTGGCCGTTGCTACATGGTTGACGCCAACCAGTTGATTGTGATTTTAGACCAACTATCTCTAAAGTTGTCTTTTTTTGTTTAGACAGACGTATTTAATGCAGTGTGCAGCAACATTTGAAAGAGCATTTAGACTGTAGGGAGATCAAATTTACAGGAAAGTTAAATTAATTAATAAAATGATTTAAAAGTGATAATAATCAGAAGTTTTGTGATGGCTAGTAAAAAGTTTCTCAGGTGAGTGGGGTCGCACTGTGTGGGAGGAAATCGTGACATGTTCCAGATTTGTGTTATTTGTTCTTTTTAGATCAAATGTTACTTGACATCATGGTACATCACAGACTAACCTGTAAATGAGTCTGTTCTGATGCAAGAACTATAAGTATTCATCTTATCTTCATTCAAAGGATGATACAAACATGAATTAGCTATACACAGTCACAACTGACAAAATCCTCTTCACTACACTGAAGAAGTTAATGAAGTAATGGATTCAACTAATAAGCACCTGTCAATATAATTTGTCAGCTGCAGGAACCTCAAGTTCCTCAACAGTTGATTCTGAGAATAATCAATCAGTTATTTCTTTTGTTTTGGTGTGAGCACCCCAGCACATCTCTCTCTCGCACTTCATTGTGATTCGCCTCTCTCTCTCTCTCTCTCTCTCTCTCTCTCCTTTATTTGCTGTGGGACTCCCCCCTCCTCCTCTCCTCTGCGCCTCAAAAGCGCGATCCATGGTGCAAAAGCCTCCTTTTCTCCGTTTTCCTACAGGATGGCATTCTTCAAATGTCTTCGCTCTATGAAGAATGAGCTTATCCTCTTCTCAGCTCCATTTCTTCTTCTTCCACTGCCTTTAGTGATCGGGACATCGGTATGTAACAGATTTGGATGAAATGATGATTTAGATTACACTTTGCCGCACTATCAAAAGTGGAGAAATTCGGCAACTCTTGATTTTGGCATAAAAACCTGAAGTGTTGGATCTATAATTGTTATTTGGCACCATATACGGCACTCAGAATTATATTTTTTAAAAGTTAGTTTAATTAGGGAAACATTTCACTTCGTGTGCATGCAGTGCACTGAACTAAATTCGGCACGTCATAGACATTTTTTGGGCTAAAATGCCGTTTAAATGAATGAGTCTGGTTGGCACTGATTCTCTCTTGCACCTGTTGCGACTCACAAGTGCGCAGCGCACTTGGAGCAAAATGCATGAGAACTGTCCTGTGTTGCCCGAGGCTGGAGCGCTCTGAAGTCTTGTTATTTTAACTCCTTGTTGTTAACATGAAGGGTCATGTCCAGCGTGGGAACAAGAGTTCATGGGCTCAGTCCACATTGCTACCGCTACGTGTGACATTAGAGACTTGCACACAGGCATGTAAGCGTGTTATGATAGACATTGACTGCAATGCAAAGCAGCCATGAACAAAGACATAGGGTAGAGGAGGGTAATCAGAGTATGAGGACACAAGCTTTAGGATTATTTGCTTGCTTGCAAAAACTAAAGACAAAGGTGTTTTTTATATAAGTATCAATCTAAATACAACAAAGGCTTGAAAAGTCTTAATTACACAAGCTGCAGGGCAAAAAAACATGACAAATGAATATGTCATGTAATAATAATTTAAGATTGTTTAAGATTGTTTATAGAGCTCAGAAGTATAGGCAAATGTATAAGCAGGTGACCAGAAACAATAGAACAACCAGCACAGTTATCTTTACCCCTTGAACCACCATAACATCCCATAAAAGATTATGTAATATTTATTGATCACTGAAGCTGATTTTACACCTTACATGGCACCTCTCCAGAAAGGCTATTGACTCCTAAAGCAAGATTGTTGTGTCTGTGTGTGTGTGTGTATTTGCCAGTATGTTTTTAATATGTTTGTTTGTAGGAGGCAGAATGCGCCTATGTGATAGTCCTGATGGCGGTTTACTGGTGCACAGAGGTCCTACCACTGGCTGTAACAGCTCTGCTCCCAGCCCTCCTTTTCCCCCTGTTTGGCATCATGCAATCCAAAGATGTAAGTAAAATAACTGCAGCAGTGTGTGGAATTTTCCCCAGCAAGGACAAATTTCTGCTCACACATATCTTACTCTGTGTGACCCGGCTGTCTCAGGTGTGTATGCAGTACCTGAAGGACACAAACCTGTTGTTTGTGGGGGGACTGATGGTTGCAGTAGCAGTGGAGCACTGGAATCTGCACAAGCGCATTGCCTTGAGGGTGCTGCTCTTTGTTGGTGTGCGTCCAGCGCTGTGAGTGGCTCAGATGCACACCCTCAGATTTTCTGTTTGGCTTGTCATCTTTAAGACCTACATTTCTGAAGCATATCTAATCAACTATGATATCAAAAACACCTGATATAGATAAGGAAACTATGTTAAAGTTTTTTTATTGCCAGTCTTCTTTCTCCCTCTTTATTGTTGATTGTTGTAAAACACTTGAGGCCCTCCTCTTCCAATCCAAGGCCACAAACAGTGTTTATGTTTTTTTTGTATCTTCCTGGCAGTTTGATGTTGGGTTTCATGGGTGTGACAGCCTTCTTGTCCATGTGGATCAGTAACACGGCTACCACAGCCATGATGGTGCCTATTGTCCAAGCAGTGCTGGAGCAGCTCAACGACAGTGAGGCAGAGATACCTCAGATCCTCAGCTCAGAGGAGCAGGTCCAGACATCAGAGACTGACAGCAAACAGCCTCCACAGACAGAAAAACAGAATGAGGGACAAGGTGAGCCACGGTCATCTTCAAGTATGTGTTTGGCCAAGAAAAAGCTTTTAAGAAAATGTACAGCATCATAGTTTTTTTTTCTACTTATAAAACCTTGTTGCTAGTAGCTCTTTTCATTCCTTGCTCTTTGTTTGAAGGCCCAGTGGTGGTGACTTTCATAGATGCCGCTGTGGAGGCTGCCATGCATAAGGAGGCAGCAGAAAAGCGGAGAATGTGTAAAGGGATGACCCTGTGTGTTTGTTACGCTGCCAGCATTGGAGGCACTGCCACATTGACAGGAACTGGCCCCAATCTGGTGCTCAAGGGCCAGATGAACCAGTGAGTGTTTTCTCAAAATCTTGTTTAGTCATGTTCTATTACTTTCAATCTTGTTCCATAAAATATTACATTCCCTTTTGTTGTTTTCCTCAGACTCTTTCCTCAAAACGGAGATGTGATTAACTTTGCCTCCTGGTTCGGCTTTGCCTTCCCCAACATGATCCTGATGCTCACACTGGCCTGGCTTTGGCTGCAGTTTGTCTTCATGGGATTCAAGTGAGTTTGGTGATGGTTAAAGCCTAATTATAGTGACAGAGACTTGAATCAACATCAAGAAACTTTTACCGCATCAGGAGTGTGATTGAGTGTAGAGGTGACACAAAGATTTTTCCCATGTGATCCCTCTAGCTTTAAGAAGACATGGGGCTGTGGGGCTGTGAAGACAGAGAAGGACATTGCTGCCTATAATGTGATCCGTGAGCAACATCGTCTGCTTGGGCCTATGTCCTTTGGAGAGATAAGTGTCCTGGGTCTCTTCATTCTGCTGGTGGTGATGTGGTTCACAAGGGACCCAGGCTTTGTCGACGGCTGGGCGACAGATATCTTCAACTCCAAAGCAGAGTTTGTATACAAACATTTTTTTTCTTTGATTTTTTTTGCTTTGAAGAAACTTTTATATAACCTAATTTGTTTATTCCCTCATCACTTCACTTCTCAGGTATGTGACAGATGCCACAGTGGCAATCTTCATTGCCATCCTTCTCTTTGTTCTTCCCTCTAAACCCCCACTTTTCTGTTCGTGGAGGACTCAAAGATTTGACACAGGTGAGGCATCATTCTGGAAGAATATAGATTACGTGTTATATTGTTATATCCAAGTTTTGAGAGGTGGATACTGTGCAGTGATTCAATACTGACATTGAATTTATTGGATCTGTAGCACCCCATCACACTGCTGGCCCAACTCCACCTCTGCTCACCTGGAAAGTTGCCCAAAAGAAGTTACCATGGGGCATCGTGCTTCTTCTTGGAGGAGGTTTTGCTCTGGCCAAGGGCAGTGAAGTAAGTGGCAGTGACAGTCAATGTTAATAGGAAACTGGGCCAAGAGCTTAGACACAATATGGTAAGGAGGGTGAAATGTGGTGGTGGCTTCATGGTTGGCTGTGTTTAAAGTTGCAAAACATTTTCATGAAATCAAGCCCTCTTTTTGTAGTATTTATTGTATTTATTGAGATTTTTTTCAGCAGTAGCCATTCAATGTATTTACCTTCTGTAATTACTTTTCTATATGTGGTTTTTATTGTTAGTGGCGGAGTCCACCATTCTGCACTGGATTCAAATTGCCTACCTATGCACAAGGGATTCACAGGAAATGACGCAGCATGTAATCCAGCGTTACTGTTTTTAATTTTATCTCACCGAAATCAGCCTCACTATACACTACGGTTTGCTCTCGTATCAGAATGGCTGTATTAAGTTATTGCTATGCAAACCAAACATTTCATACTGCTGCTAGTTCAAATGTTCCCCTGAATGTGTTGCTTGTTTTATTTATTTTGCATTATCTTGCTGCAAATAATACTGAGTTACATTTCAAAGGATGCTGTATATGACACACAAACTTGAATTAGAGTAAACTCACAGTAAATGAGCAAATGCTAACTCAGCTTTATAGATGATTACTGTGTGCATTTCCAGAAAATACTTTAACCCTCTATATGTTTATGTACATCTCTGTAGGAATCAGGACTCTCAAAATGGATAGGAGATCAAATGACTCCCCTGCAAAATATCCCTTCCTGGGCAATTGCTATCATCTTATGCCTGCTGATTGCTACCTTCACAGAGTGCACCAGTAATGTGGCCACTGCAACGCTCTTCCTACCTGTCTTAGCCTCAATGGTAAGTTCTCAGAGAGAGAGAGTGAAATCTGTTTGATGAAAAAAAGCATAAGCAGGATCTCAGACTGCAGGAGACAGACAATTATGTTTGGCAGCAGTGGTTCAGTGAGGTGAGGTGCTAAATAGTGTACTTTCTTTTGAACCGATTTCCCCAGTTGGAGTCCAGCATTAAAACTACTCCCAGTGGGAGTCAGCCTATTTTCCCTTGTTTGGTTACCCATCTAGTTGGTCATTCAGGCTGAATATGTTTAGTCCCCTTCCCGGGCCCCTCCTCCCATTAATAACCTGCCAAACACACCAATTCAGCCCAGTGCCTTGTAATGCTGCCCACCCCGCTGCTGCTGATGAATGGCATTACTGTGCCCGCTACGCGAGAACTCGAGAGAACGCCAAAGCTGGGTTTTGAAAGACAGCACCAAGCAGGGGTATTCAGATAGATATTTATGGATGGCGAAGCCAAGTGGGTGCACAAGGGTGTCCAACCCTTGTGTGAAAATAGAGATAGAAAGAAAAGAAAGAAGGAAAAGAACATCTGATCAGCTACATGCAGCTGAAAGTGGGGAGATGACACTTTGTGGCAGTCATGGCTTGTGGTATGTCACTTTATGTGTCATCCTGTCATGTGAAACTTTAGCATTTGATTTAAACAAAAGACATCAGACAAGACAAAACACTGTCATTGTAGTGACCTGATATACAGCCTGCAGTTTAAAGAACACTAACTACAAAGTTTAAATCTTTTCACCCTTTGTTTATTTTGAGAACCAGAAATTACTGTGCACTTGTAAGCTACTGTGCTGCGGGATATGTAATTCAGAAGCAAATTCCAGAGTAATGTTTTCTGCATCTTAGTAGTCTGCCATTATCGCTACATATGTAGTGCTTTTCTATTTTAGATATCATGACTCAGCCCCAAGCTTGCAGGAATTACATCTTAATTACACCCACCTAATGAGAGTTTTCACTTCGCACAGAATTGCACACATTTCACTCTGAGTTATGAGTCAGTGATTACGGTTGCAGAAAAATAGCCAGATGGAGGAGTGGAGGATTTTGTTATCAAGGCTATGTTCATCCCTGTCTCAGACTGTTGAGGCTTTCTGTGTGATTATTGCAGTCTCAGTCCATTGGAATCAATCCATTGTACGTCATGGTGCCTTGTACTCTGAGTGCCTCTTTTGCCTTCATGCTGCCTGTTGCTACGCCTCCAAACGCTATCGTCTTCTCTTATGGGTACCTCAAGGTTGCTGACATGGTGAGTATGACAGTGGTTTGTTATGTTTGTTCAGTAAATTATATGTTGAACATGCAAAGTTGTTACCGCTTACCATTGTTACACTGTAAGGATAGCTGAACTTATGTGTTCATAGTCACTTGCAGTTGTGATCTGAAACTGTTTAAGGAACATCTCGATGTTTTGGGAAACACACTTATTTGCTTTCTTGCTGAGAGTCGGACTTAAACTAGCTAAAAAGAGATGCATCGACTGTATTTATGGGAGTGTGCCTGTGTGTTTGTGTGGCTCTAAATCTCACTTCGTTTTCAGTCTAAACACACCTTCTACACCATCTTATCTATTTATTTCTGGTATGCTAATGTTTTTGTAAAGCACTTTGTGACTTATGTCAGTGAAAAGCACTGAACAAATAAAACTTACTATTTCCAAAAATGTCCAACCTTTGCTTAAATATCATGACTTACTCTTCTTCTCCATCAGGCCAGGACAGGAATAGTCATGAACATCATTGGCATCCTTTGTATTACACTGGCCATCAACAGCTGGGGCAAGGCCATGTTTGATCTGGACTCCTTCCCCACCTGGGCCAACGTCACTGGGGTGTGAGCCTGGGTCTGCCATAGGAGATGATCCACGCACACCCTGCCCTCCCTATCCACAGGTGCCAGACAAAGACCCCGGGTCAGAGCGACAGCACAGCACCACACGGTGGACCGCATGCTTCCGATTGCTGCTAAAAAATGAACCCCTCAAGGCTTGTTTTCATTGACACCTAAGTCTTGCTTGTGAAAGAAAGTGGTGGTGAATATGACTGGGAATGGAAGAAGAGAGTTCAAATATTATTTTATTTGTACTGTATCACATTGAATTACACTTTAAAAAAAGAACCTTACACTCATAAAACAGTATCACAGAAATCCTATACTGTCAGTATTTACGTATATCTTCAAATAGAGACTTTATAGTCCTCCTAAGCGGCCAGTTCTAGAAACACCATTTGAGTCCACTCTTTTTTATCAAAGGAAATCAAAGGAAGGGCTATTCATAAGGTCAAAGTTATTAGAAATGGTTTATATAGTCACATGTAGCCACATCTTAATAGCAAAAAAACATACGGTATAATATAAGAACGTAACTTAGCACATTTCCTCAAGTACTGCACTTAAGTACAATTTTCAGGTACTTGTACTTCGGGATGTACATTTTATACCACTTCTGCTTTTACTTCACTACATTTCTAAGGGAAATATTGTCCTTTTTCCTCTACTACATTTATTTGACAACTGTATTTACTAGTAACTTTTTATGGTAAGATCATATGAAATATGACTACCCAACTGCATACTCAGCTCCATCTCAAACAGATACAACATTAAATTTCTGTAAATTTAGTAAGCCAATAATATTTAATATAATATAACACTGACAAGGGCAATTCAGCTGCCTAATGAGTACTTTTATTATTGATACAAGTAAAATATTGAATGCAGGACTTGTGATCGACTATGTTCACACTGTGGTGTGCTACTTCTACTTAAGTAAAAAAAAAAGTACTTTTTCCACCACTGCTATCAAGTAATGAATGTTTTGCAAGCACATCTCTTTGAATATATTGAAGGTAAAAAAGGCTGTTGGTTGGTTTGCCATTTTAGTATTTATAGATAATGGGCTAATATGTACAGTATAGACTTGACTACAAGTAAACATGTACTTTTGCCCCCTTGCATCCAAATTGACCCCTGCGTTGACCTATATATCAGGGTATGGTTTGTTATAGTTCCAGCATCAGTTGAACTTTAATATGTATTGTTACTACAAAGCAAGAAACTTATATTTGCCTTGTACAAACATACTGATTTATTGTACTGAAAACACATTTTCAATATTTTGATCAATATTTTGTGCTGACATTGTGAAATGTCTCACTGCAATAATTAATTCTGTCTGAATTGCAATAAAGTGGTATTTAAGAACCAATGTATATATTTTTCTCTTCAATTTCCAGACTTTTGTACCTGTGAAATGATTAATAAAGTATGTTCTCTGCCTAAATTGCCAATGGGCTGAAGTAAACACAATTTCATTGGCCTGTGACAAACTATAAAAATAAAAGACATGAGTTTTAATATAGCGCGTTTTAATGTTTCTTTCTTGTTCCATTGTCTCTACATACAGTGGTTTAATAACACTGGAAGAACTAAATATGTACTCACTAATTCATTTGTTTTCCATACACAGTGTTATTTAACAAACAAGGCATGATATAGTTAGTTGTGATGCATGCAATATTTTTAAATTCTACAAAAAAACATGGTTTAAAATTTAAGCTACTGATTTTACAGTTGCCACTAATGTCCTAGTATAGGCTTTTAAACAAGTAAGAGGCTTTAATAAAGCAGGTGGAAAGAAAACTCCTTGTGTTAGCTGTAAAAAGAGCATTGTCATCCAAAACAAAATGATCCCACTTTCATCACCAGTCGGCTCTTTCTCAACTTCACGTGACAATTACCTGCGTTTTAAAGTGCACACGTGTTTCTCTGCCTCTTGCTTAGGGACCTCTTGCCTCATGCATAAAGCTGATATAATCCTGTAAACACAGTGTGGAAAGCCACAGTAATCCTGGAACTGAAAGGCCACACCTAATGTATGTAGGCAAGAGCTCTGTGTCATTGTCTTTTTGCAGAGACTTTGTGTGGGCCAAGGGTCAAGGCAGTCATATTGTCCAGCGTTGTCTTGTGTCATAAACATTATGAGCTCAAAGAAGACATTTCACATGTCTCCATTTAAAGCCCCCAGAGCACTTTATTACAACC
The DNA here is from genome assembly GCF_020085105.1 of Siniperca chuatsi. NCBI lineage: Eukaryota > Metazoa > Chordata > Actinopteri > Centrarchiformes > Sinipercidae > Siniperca > Siniperca chuatsi. The sequence continues at coordinate 22,166,241 of NC_058048.1, forward strand.
CTACAAGTAGCCAAATGATGGATGAGACTTGTGTTTTACAGCAAGACAAAGATCATCATCAATCATAAGACATATATGGCAGTAAACAGCACCAAAACCATGTTGGTGGTATCGTGTGACAGAGGAAAACATGTTACACTGCAGCAAAGGTAACAGTGAGAAAGAAATGAAAGGATCTCATCAAAGTTCTGACCTCAGTTCTGTTGGACAATTAAAATGTTAGACAGTTTAAAAGTGGTTAACAAGCGGTTGGGTGCATGGAGCGGTTCAGATCACTATGATCTTGAGTCCCTTTGGGTAAAAAACATTATGTAATTACAGTGCCTTTCTCTCCCTTTGCTGCCTCTCAGCCACCCACTCATTATCCAATTGAAACACATCCTCATGTATCATAGCCTCCATTATTGGCTATATATACATGTAAGGCTTCAGTAAGAAATTGAACATGCAACTTGTTCTCTTTGCTGGGGTTTCATGCGACTGACTGCACACACAAGACCTCTGGTGAACCCAAAAACAACTTGTTATAAACTAGACCTTCTGGTTGCTGAATAAGCAAGTAGAAAGATTAATAAATGACTACCAGACAAATATACTGTCATTTGGAATTCAAGACAATTTTCCAGGCATAAAAGAGGTTAAAAAGAGCATATTTTGTGTCTCGTCCACCTGTTGCATTTGAGAGTATTTTGTGGATGGGAAGGCTTTTTAAAACCACATTGGCCTGTATCAGTTACACATGAGGACAATATGCAGCCTGTCTGATACAATCGATCCCTCCTGGCACATAAAGACTTTTGTGTGGAGATGGTTTCAGTTAGCAATCTGAGTATCCAATTAAGCTGTGGACAAGAGTAAGGCCAAAATCTGAAAGATCCAGATGAGGACAGAGGGCCTTTCTTTGCACTCTTTTGGGCTAAGTACATTCATACTGACCAGGCTAAACTAACAAGGCCTTTACAATAATTTCTTTGATGGATTATATGTAAATCATTACACTTTTATTACCCAAAAGTCACAAAAATATCTACAGTTTCAAAATTTGAACAGTACAGTGGGTAGTTCCTGAAAAGTAGGGCGTTGCCTCTCATTCAGAGATGTTGACACATGATGTTGACACATGACATGACTCTGTGTATGAGTGTAGTATGAGTGATCTTGATGATATTAAAGATCAAACCTTAACTTCTCCTGTTTTCAGGAATAGGAAGAAACTTGTCCATGTTGACTGGGTTGTCCCAGGGAACAGGAATAACATGATTCATTAAAATGTTTGTTTCCCAATCCTCATTTCATTTAAAAGTTGGCAATGGGAACATTGAGACAACATTGATTTCAATGTTGAAAACATAAGCATTATACAGAGTCAATTCAATGGACTTTTTTTCAACATATGAATTGTGACTGCTGTAAAAATGTTGATTTAAAGTTGACTTTTCAACCTCAACCATATAGTAACCTTATTTATAGTTACTTTTGTGTCTTATTATCTTAACCCTATTTTTTGATTGCATAATCAAAAAATAGGGTTAAGATCAAAACTATCCACACTCACAAATTTGCAAATAAAAATGTTTTATTGCTTATTAGATCATTCAGTGACCAGTCAAGACCCCTGTAGATGGGGGCACTGTCATCCAGGAGGCCGGCACTGATTACAGAATCAGAGTCACATTTACTGCTTTACTGTTTCTTCTATGGGATTATACTTCTTGACAGGAAATGCACCCAGAACCCTTCACCTTGGGGAACATTCCCCTTATAGATAGTTGTTTTGCATGTACCACACATATGCTCAAAAACAGGGCGACGGATGACTCATCGGACTGTATGACCACAGTTCATGTGTTCTTTGCACCACTTCACTCGCAAAAAGGACATTTTTAAGTGTAATAAGAGGTTAAAGCACTGCAACCCTACTATTGTGTTCATCTCTCTGCAGTTTTCAGATTGACATTTACAGTTAGCTGATTGAAAGTTGCCTGTCTGTTTTTCTCTTGCATTTCAAAACAAAGCACAGACCAAAAAGCATGCACCTCCATCCCAAAGTGTCCCAATCTGATGTCTTTCCTTCAGACCTGCAGGACAGCATCACCTGATGCTGAGATTGTTTGATGTAGCAAACAAATTGAGCAATTTTTTCTCTTAAAGTCAATTGCGAAAGAGATCTTTTTGATTGCTGTCATACCCTGGTGGCCAGAATAAACGACAGCCGAGTCCAGACAGCACATGACATCATGGTGAAGTTACAGTATTTGTCATTGGGATTACACCTGTGTGAAACAATTACCTTCGACATACTTTGTTTCCTTCATTTACATTACCTGGGCAGTAAGTTTGTGGATACAGATTCTGACCTGAAATCAAGTTCTAAAAACCACATAATTACTTGCAAAAATGATTTTAAAGATTGAAAATTACATTTGTTCATTTGGCAGTTGCTTATCCTTGCCTATCCTGAAATTAGATAATGGTGTTTCTAATGGCATAGGAGTATTATATTCATTGGATTCTAATTCTAATTTTCGACACCACCTTAAACAAGCCTATAATTTGAGACACATTTTGACCAATTCTGGGAGGCAGGAACATAAAAACAACCTTAGTCTAAAAACATCTTATTTCTCAGTTTAAGGGTATATAAAGAGCCTTGTGGCCTATTTAATTAAAGAAAGTCACTTTACAAAAAGATTCAATGCTTTGAATTGTCAACTTAAATACAATTTCAGGTCATTATTTAGGGATCATTTAATGGACATTGTTTTAATGATTCTAATAATGCTAGTGACTCATTATTAACCTGTAAATCATTAACAACAGGTAAGATTCATTACTAGTACCTCATTTTCCTAAAACAATGGAATTGAAAAAAAAGTTATTTAGGCTATGGCATTTTTAATTAATGGCCATAAAGTAATATGTAAATGTAAATTAAAGACATTTAGGCATAAATTAGATGTTTTACTGGAAACCAAGCCATCTGTCCAGTATAAAGTTTTAGCGCTTAATAATTCATGTAATTTAATTTGTGATGTGATGTGATGTCAATATAAAGACCTTGAAATGCACAGTGACACTTTACATTTTTGTGAAGAGCGACAGTAAGCTCAGTCTGCATGTTTTATTGGGAAATGGCTCCATCTGTTGGTATGATGCAGCACAAACAAGAACATCTGACAGAATTTTAAAAATTTTAATAGAAAGAAAGACAGAAAGAAAAAGAATGATTTAGCTCTTTTCAAAAGTGTTTAAAAATTATGTAAGTATATAAAACATTATATATAAACATTAAAAATATACAATAAATTGTTCCACTGAATTTCAGATTTCAGATTCAGCATAATATCCTGTTTTTTTGAGGCAACAGTTTGATTTCACTGTTAGTCCATCCATCCATTCATCATCAATTACATCTGTCAGTATTTCAATTTGACTCTCATCTGACCTGTTCAGCAGGTGTCTCCTCACCTATAGTGCTCTATAGACAGGTGATAAAACCTCATCAAACGTGGCTGTGTTCTCTGGGACAAATTACCCGATCAAATAAAGGTAATTGGTTAACCTTATTGAAATCAATACATTTGCTATCAGGTTTGAGCTTGCACTTTGTCGAGAAGTCACATGTGTGAAGTGCAGTTCAGGAGTTCCCACTAAAAATGTGACCTTGTCACCGTCAGCTGAGTAGGAAGTAACTGCCTGTCGCTGACTCATATGAAAGCAGATTTACAACAGCTTTCATCATACACACTGACAGAGATCCTGGACTGAACTGAAAGGGCCCTAACAGCAACATAAAGCGGTGAAAAGAGCAATAATTGTACCCACTAATCATGGAGAGCAGCACACTGAGTTCACCTCCTTCTTCATGGAGTGAATGTTTTGTATTAAAGCGGATCCGCATGGTGGTCCCTGCTGGTTTCAAGACAGAAATAAAGGAGTTATCTAAACTGGCCGGACCAGTGGTGAGTAGCCTGTATTTAAATGTACTATTGTCCTATAAGTATAGGGATTACTTATTAATGATGTAAATAAGTTAAATTAAGATTCAATTACATATCATTATTATTATTATTATTATTATTATTATTATTATTATTATTATTATTATTGAATATAGACAATAATAGTTATTAATTAAGCTAGTAGTGTACAAGTACAAGTAGAACAAATAGACCCACACCACTAATTACCTGTTACTAATAAACTAATCAATATCTTTTTGTTGTCCCAGCTACTTTTCATTCTTTTTCTCATCAGGTTATTGCCCAGCTCATGGTTTTTGCAGTGAGTTTTGTTAGTACTATTTTCTGTGGCCATCTGGGGAGGACAGAGTTGGCAGGGGTTACTTTGGCCATAGCAGTAAGTACAGTATAGTAATGTTCCTACAGTAAAAGTTAAACCAATAGAGCAACAGAACATAACCCACCAATGTATGTGTTAAATCCTCAGGTGATTAATGTTACAGGAATATCGATTGGATCTGGTTTGTCAGCAGCATGTGATACTCTGATTTCTCAGGTATGAGCCTGTCACAAGTCTTCATCAGGTATCAGTATTAGTATTGTCAAGAATCTTGTAAAAAACAAACAAACTTCTTCTTCTTTTCCTTTCGGCTGTTCCCTTTCAGGGGTCGCCACAGCGAATCATGTGCCTCCATCTAACCCTGTCCTCTGCATCCTCTTCAATCACACCCATTAACTTCATGTCCTCTCTCACTACATCCATAAATCTCCTCTTTGGTCTTCCTCTAGACCTCCTGCCTGGCAGCTCCAACCTCAGCATCCTTCTACCAATATATTCACAGTCTCTCCTCTGAACACGTCCAAACCACCTCAATCTGGCCTCTCTGACTTTATCTCCGAAACATCTAACATGAGCTGTCCCTCCGATGTGCTCATTCCTGATCCTGTCCATCCTCGTCACTCCCAAAGAGAACCTCAACATCTTAAGCTCTGCTACCTCCAGCTCTGCCTCTTGTCTTTTCTTCAGTGCCGCTGTCTCTAAGCTGTACAACATCGCTGGTCTCACCACCGTCTTGAACACCTTTCTTTCATTCTTGCTGATACTCTTTTATCACACAACACACCTGACACTTTTCTCCACCCGTTCCAACCTGCTTGCACTCACCTCTTCACCTCTTTTCTACAGTCTCCATTGCTCTGAACCGTTTATACTCTCTGGTTTTAGACCTTTGGGAGCCGTAACCTCCTGAGAGTTGGGGTCATTCTGCAGCGGTCAATCCTCATTTTGATACTGGCCTGTTTCCCCTGCTGGGCGATCCTCATTAACACAGAGCCAATTCTGCTGGCTGTCAGACAGGATCCAGAGGTGGCCAGGTCAGCTGTGGTCAATGTCAAATTTCACTTGTCTTCTCGTGCTTTATTTTGTTGTTTTTATTTTTCATTCTTTTTTTCTTTTTATTTACTCATCGTTTGAAAGAGTATACTTTAGAGTATGTTTCTTATTGATACTGATGGAAAATCTCTCTCTAGGTTGTCTCAGATGTATGTGAAGATCTTTATGCCAGCACTTCCTGTAAGTATTTCAAACCTCTCAGTATGAAACTCATCTTCCATTATTAATGACAGCCCTGATGTTTTCTGTGTGGAGTTCCCTTGCCACACTTTGCCCAGTGCATGCTGGGATGTGGTGCTCTGAGTAGGAACAAGCAGGTCTGAACAAATATATACATATATTGATTGTCTGTTGTGTCCAAAATATATGCAAAGTCAGAGATTTATTTTTCTTTCTGTCGATCTGTCTAGGCTACATTCATGTATTCATTAGAAACCAGATATCTGCAAAACCAGGTAAGTCCATTATTATTCAACATTAAGTAACTCCCTGATGAGCTGTAATGAGACAGGTTGATTATATGAAAGAGATGTCAAATAGCCTGTGATTTGCTTCTTTTTATCCACAAAAGTATTTAGTGGATTAAATATACAGGAAAATTCTATTAGTCAGCCTTCTACTTATTTGGCTACCGTGTCTGCATATTGATGTGACATTAGATTAGTACTGTCTGAATTCAGATGGCATTGAGGTTAGGGCTTCCTGAACCGTTCGATGTCAAGGACCTTAAAATATATGTATATGAAACCACAAACCTCCATTTGGACCAAATCTTTTGATGTTTTGTTTTTGTGTGCAAAAAACATGCACATCTTGTCCAGGTGCTGAGTGCAAAAACTGTACAATAAATTCTGTAATTCTTAAGACTCAACAACACTATATAATGGCCCCTTTAATTTTTTTTAAACTTCATTACATTTATAAAAAGTTCATTTCAAGCCCAAATTGGCTCATCATCAGGTACAGAGGTATCTATGATTTGTTAATTTGTCTTCTGTTTGTTGATGGGAGGATGACACAGTGGTGGAAAACCCTGAAGGATCTCCTGTAGCTTTTAAAAAAAGCTTTTTATCAATGCTAGCACACCGTTTTATTCCCAACATGTCTTGTAATTATTATTATTGCTATTGTTTTTATTTTATTGTCTTATATATACAAATACACTTTTTAATGACAATAATATGTGGCACATCTAGGGCATCATATGGCCACAGGTAATCACAGGCTTTGTGGTCAATCTTCTTAACGCTCTCATCAACTACATCTTTCTTCACTCATTAAATCTAGGAGTAGCGTGAGTATTGCCCTTTGAACTGCACATGACAGATTTCAATAACATCATTATTGCTCGCATCACATAGCCAGTATCATGCAATGAAATACTCTTTACAGAGGTTCTGCTGTTGCCAACACCATTTCCCAGTTCTCCATGGCTGGAATTCTCTATGCTTATATCATGTGGAAAGGTCTTCATAAGGCTACCTGGGGAGGTAAGTGCAACATATGCATTGATGCACTTTGCTGGTAAGGTGGAGTTAATAAGATCTGGTATCAACCCCAACCCTGCCTTTTTAGATGTGGATCACCCGCTCAGGGATTCTTTGAGCAATTTTTCTGCCTGAACTCGCAGACATCATGTCTCTTATGAGAATATCCTCCAGCCCTCCCAACTAGGTTTTTATTGGAAGTTATGGATTGTATTGCTCCCCTTTTACAAATTATTTTTAACAGCTCGCTGTCTACTGGCTGCGTCCCAGATCACTGACAGAAAACTGATTGTGTCCAGCCAGTCCTAAAAAAACCTGGGCTTGATCCCACTCTCCTGGATAACTATTGTCTGATCTCCAAACTGCCTTTTATTTCAAAGATTCTCGAAAAATGTGTATCTAAGCAGCTTCTTGCTGCTGTGGAAAACAATAATACCTTTGAAATGTTCCAATCTGGCTTTAGTCAGCACCACAGCACTGAGACAGCCCTTCTCAAAGTCACTAATGACCTTTTAATGAATGCAGACGCAGGCATGTGTTCAATTCTTGTGCTGCTGGACTTAAGTGCTGCCTTTGACACAACTGATCATGGCATTCTTTTAGATAGACTGAGGCACTGGGTGGGCATATCTGGCACTGCACTAGACTGGTTCTCATCTTATCTGTCCAATAGGAAATTCTGTGTCACCATTATTAACTACATGTCATCCTTCTCCCATATCAAGTACGGTGTGCCTCAAGGTTCAATTCTGGATCCAATACTGTTCTCCTTATACATGCTTCCCTTGGGTGATGTCATCCACAGACGTGGTATTTCTTTTCATTGTTATGCGGATGACACACAGTTGTACCTCCCTGTCAAGCCCACCGACCTTAGTACGCTGAGTTCTCTGCAGGACTGCCTGTCTGACATAAAAAATTGGATGTTGACAAATGTTCTACAGCTCAACTCAAATAAAACTGAAATCCTTGTTATTGGGCCCCAACACATCACTAAACAAATACTGCCATCTACTGATACCCTGTCATAACATATCAAGCCTGTTGCAAGAAATCTTGGTGTCCTGTTCGATAGCAATTTATTTATTTATTTATTTTTTAACATATCACTAAGCTTGTCCAATCATGTTTTTATCACCTCAGAAACGTTGCAAAAATCCAATCTATTTTAAAGCTTAGTGATCCAGAAACTGTTGTACATGCTTTTATCTCCTCACGCCTCGATTATTGTAACAGCCTGTTCACTTGTCTTAATCAAAAAACTTTGACACGACTGCAGACTGCACAGAACTCAGCTGCTAAGCTTTTAACCAGGACCAAGAAGTACGACCACATCACACCTGTTTTAGCCTCTTTACATTGGCTCCCTGTTTGTTTTAGGATTGATTTTAAGATCTTGTTGATTACATATAAGGCTCTTCTTTGCCTGGCTCCAGACTATATTTTAGACCTTGTAATCCCTTATGAACCTTCACGTAGTTTGAGATCTTCGGGCAGGGGTCTTCTGTCTGTTCCTGAGTCCAGGATGAAAACTAAGGGGAACAGAGCTTTTGCTATCAGGGCCCCGAGAAATTGGGTTGTCTGAGTCAGTGTCTTCGTCTAAGTCTCTTCTCAAAACACATTTTTATTGGAAAGCATATCCTGATTTTACCTGAACTGGCTGTTTATTTTATTTCTTTTGTGTGTTTTATGTATTTTATTTCTTTATATTTCATCATTCACTGTGGTATTTTATTTCTCTCTTTGTGAAGAACTTTGTAGTTTGTTTTGATAAGTGCTCTATAAATAAAGTTTTATTATTATTGTTATTGAAGGATAGTGACCTTGGCTTGCATATAATCAGAGGCTCCAATGGTTTCCCTCAGCATGTGTGTTAATGAGTTATTACAGCGATGATGAAAAAAAGTGGGAGGATTTGATTGTGGTTTAATAAAGTTGTGGCTCAGGAGTCAAGGATCAAAAGTGTTTGAAGAGTTCTGTATTATATGCAGAAGTATTGTAATTCAGTATGTAGTGCTCCCAGACTATTTAGTGATTTCTAATACTGTTGTCACAAGCTGTCTGGCTGGAAAACAAACATCTAGCTGAATGTGTTAAAGTTGTTTCATAAAAACTTAACACCCATCTTCAGAGACAGGCCATTATTCACAGCAACGCCTGCGCATCTTGCTATAGTTTGATGTGAAAAATACTATTACAAATACAAAGATCAGAAATCTTTGTTGGAAGTAAAGATAATTTTGTGTTGTAGATAGACAGACAAACTGATTGATGAACTGGCTGTGTAATTAAATGATTTATTGATTCATTGTTTGACCACACAGGCTGGTCTAATGAGTGCCTGCAGGACTGGGGCTCATACATCCACTTGGCCATCCCTAGCATGGTCATGCTGTGTGTTGAGTGGTGGACATATGAGATTGGAAGTTTTCTGGCAGGTAACGTCACTTTGGCCACTTTGTGGTTTTGAAGAATTTGTGTGAACTAAAGTTGATCTGAAATCTAACAGATGTTTGTAACTGATAGGTCTAATAAGTGAGGTGGAGCTTGGAGCTCAGTCAGTTGTATACGAACTGGCAAATGTTGCATACATGGTAATTTCCCTCATGTGAAATAATATTTCCTCTACCAAATACTGAATATACATCAAGTTGTTATTGTGTGAAATGAATCACCTATTTGTACATAGTGTAACAGCATCTTGATATAGTACTTTTGTTATTAGTTCCCTACAGGTTTCAGTATAGCAGGCAATGTAAGAGTTGGAAATGCCTTGGGAGCCGGAGACACAGAGCAGGCCAAGCTGTCTGCTAAACTGGCAATGTTCTCTGCAGGTCAGTATGCTCTTAAACACTTTCAATGCTATATTTTCATATCTTATTAAAATGGCATGTATTTGAAGTTAAGATAATATTAGAATTATTGTTATATAATTCTAATTTCACTCAAGAAATCAATGCAGGAGTAGCTTAGAAGTTAAAGAACAAGCCTTGTGACAAAAATATACATCTACTTATGAGGTGCCCTTGAGCAGGGCATTAAGTTCCTGAACTGCTCCAGCAGAGCTACTCATTGGCCAACAGTAGGAGACTGTGTTTGTCCTTTGTGTGAATATGCGTTTACAGAAAATAAATCAATTTAGCACTTTTTGAATGACGCAATCGATGAATAATTTAGTCTGTTACTCTTTACCACAGGGTCAGTCTCTATAGGTTTAGCAGTTCTCATTGGAGGCCTGAAGGACCACATCTCTTATGTCTTTACATATGATGAGTGAGTATATCATTAACATAACATCACCTCTGTAAAAAAGTTTTTCCCCAGTGTGTTATGTTAACACATGCAGAGTCAGTGTCAAGTCTAGGAGAGATAACAGGTCTCTGACCTTTCACCATTTTGTCAGTTATTGGCTACACAGAAAACAGTGGACTTTGCATACATATTCTTTTAAATATTAACTTGAGGTAAATGTTCCTCACAGTTTTACTCAGTTATGCTGTGCAGCATCACTGTGATTTATGGCAATTTACTGAATCCTCTTTGGTAAATGATACTAGGAGAGTGTAAAATGTCACAGTGCTCAAATATGAAGCAGAGGAGGAATGCACACCAGTGTGAGAGGTGCCAACCACGATGAAGTTGCACACTTGTAGCCATGATGCAAAAAAAAAGTTTTAATAATTTAGTGAAAAGCTACCTGGTTCATTAAAACATCACTGTTAGGGAAGCAGTTTGATCAAAAGGTTAAGTTATACATCATGTCAAAGAACATCTCCATATAGATATCAAAAAGCAGCTAAACATTATGTGTCAAAGAACATAGTGTCTAGAATACAGCCTTATCAAAACACATAATGTTAGGAGAGAACAGGCAGATCCTATTATAAGGAAAAAAACTGGCTCAGACTAGGTTACTGAAGAGGAGACCTTGAGGAATAGACATAATAACCCACAAACAAGTTTAGGATAAACATATTAAAAATATATTAGAAAAATATTGAAAAAAAAAATTTACATAGAAAAAACATCTTAGTGTAGGGGGAAAAACTATTTTACATGGAGAAAACAATTCTATTATAGAAAACAGGTTAAGGATAGAGATAGAGGGAAGACACCTTGGTGTCTATGTACTTTTGACAATAAACTCTATACAAAAGTCAAAGAAAGAATAGACCCAAAAAGCTTCTCTTTTCAACAAAAACCTATCAAAATCACCCCCTCTTCTAGGCAAAGTCACTTTTTCTATGCCCGTGTATCGGAGAGAGGAAATTCCATGACCAGCCCCAGTGCGCAAATATAACACACAAAAATGATAATGTAATTGCTCATGTCGCCTCTCTTACAGCATCAGACTGTAAATTTTGAGTCTCTCTTCTTTCAGACAAATCAGGGAAAGGGTTGCTGATGTCATAGCTTTGTATGCTCCATTCGTCCTTCTAGATGCAATATCAGTAAGTATCTCTTCCATTACATCCAAACAAGATCTCATGATGTACCCATATGTTATTGCATTTGAAAAACATACCAAGTGCTTTTTTTTTTTGGTCAAGTCTAACCACGTCTTTTTTCTGCTTGCATGACTAGTGTGCCTCAGGGGGCATTATAAGAGGAGCCGGTAAACAGAAAATCGGGGCTGTTTGCAACATTTTGGGATATTATGGAGTTGGTTTTCCTATTGGAGTGTCACTGATGTTTGCAACCAAATTAGGAATCAAGGGTAAGATTTACACCAGAGATGTTTTTTAGCCTTCTGCTGTTTCTTGCCACAATGTTGCCGAACTGGTAATTTTTAAGTTTTGTCGACAGTGGGTTTTTTTTTAGTAAGAGATCCACCATGGCATCAACATCAACTTGCTACTCTTAAAGCAAGATGTAAAACTCTTTATTTTCTTCAGGTCTGTGGACAGGCTTGTTCACCTGCGTGGCTTTGCAGTCCTCATTCATGATTTTCTACCTTGTAAGAATGAACTGGAAGAAAGCTACGGTTGAGGTTAGTATTCAGAGGCAAATCTTCCCATTCTAAATGGCCTAAGGTTACTTCTTTATGAATAAACCTTCACACATTGTTTTTCTTCCAGGCTCAAATCAGAGCAGGAGTGTGTGGGAGCTCCACAGACACAAGTAAGAGAGATTGTGCAGCAACGAAAGCACTTTATACTGCTTGAGAAAAATGATCCTGTTCAGCAGGGGAAATGATAAATTCTTCCTCAGGAGCCAGTTTAGACTATAAGAAATGTAGTTTAATGGTGGTGCATCTGAGGTCTGTATCTCAATGCAATGTCAATGGGATTCTGAATTAGGTTTTCTCACTTCTGAAACAGAACCCAGAATTTCCGATTTCACTTACTTTATTAATGCAGACAATAAAAAATAAACCTATGCAAAATGTTAATAACTCAAAGAATACTTTAATCTGAATAACTAATTTTTGACCAAAATATCAGCTAGAATACTAAGGTCACAATTTAATATATTTCTGCAAAAACATTATAGTCACATTTGCATTTGTATGTCCAGGTACCCAACCAGATGATCCAGGGAACTCACAGGGCCAAACAGACACCATGGACTTGGTTGGCACTAAGGCGGGACCAGCAGTAACAACAGGGGAGGAGGAGCTCACTCACAGGACTCTGGTTTTGCGTAGGGGACTGGCTCTGGCTATCATGCTATCAATCCTGGCTTCTGGAATCATTATGAACCTGCTAATCACTAACCTGGTTACATGAACATGAGCAAAGTCTATTGTATTCAGTGAAGTAACTCCTCAGCCACAAGTGCACAATATGATGCAGATGTTTGCATTGCAGGATGTCACAGCAGGACATGCAAGAGAAAGGCACAAGTGCAGATGGGCTGAAAATAGACAGAACGAAGAAAATGAAATGGTCTAGGATCAACAAATGAATCTGTCAGGACAAAATATTACTCTAAAACCATTCATTCACAAGATTTTCCAGTGAATCTGCCAGTGTTCGGCTCACAACCACAAACTGTCAAAGAGAATGAGTCAAACTAAAGAGAGTTTGACAATCATTGTATTTAATACATTAAACATAAATATTGTGGTTATCTTGAACTGACTCTTCATTTGGGACCAGTGCAGTGGAGAGCAAAATATTAGTTCAACCATTCATTCACTTCATTTTTCATTAAATGTGCCACTGATTAGCACTACAGTCACTTTCTGTCAAAGATAATGAGCCCACGAGAGTCTAAAACACACATAAGACATTGAGTACAATTTTATGATCAAGGCTCTCAAGATTATCCTGACTCTTCATTGGGGACCAGCACAGTGGAGAAAATTTGATTAGGAATATATGTAGTATTGATCCTGTCCAAAGTAAAGTTGGCCTCTGAAGGCAGGGTCTCTGGCAAAAGGAAGTGCACACTTGCTCCCACAGCCAGAAGGGCAACTGCTGCAAACATAGTGAGGCCTCGCCTGAGGATCAGCTGGGTAGTGGAGAGGCGGCCACCCTTCAGCTGCTGGACCACACGGCCACCCTGTGTCTCTGTGTTCCCATCATGGTCCTCGGTACTCACAGACATGTAGCCATCTACTGACTTGAAGAAAAAAATATTTATCATATATATATATATATATATATATCATATTTCCCATTACTTTATTTTGTTAAGTTATATGGAGAGCAAGCTGTGTCAAACTATGTCTAGTCTCTAAGCTATGAAACGAAACTTAGATTAATTGTTGCTGGTGTTCAGGCTGCTTACACTCCCATTACTTGCTGTCTGTCCAGCAGTGTTGTTACCCACAGAGTCTGACGAGGCAGCTGTGCTTAGTAATGTCATGTGAGTGTTTTTCTGTGCTCGGTCCACAGCCTGCAAACAAGCAGATAGAAAAACTAAACTAACTTCCAGTTTCTCATATTCTACATGCAGCAAATAGCTTTTGAAAGCACAGTAACTAATTGTGTAGAAATTCAAGTCCAAATTCCAAATTCTGAGGCCCTGCTTAGCATACCTCCTCTGTCATTCTCTCCCAGTTGAGATTGAAGATGACAATTATGTAGAAGGTGGATTGTAAAATGACACAAACAAGCAGTCCCAGCCAAAAACCTGCAGAGAAAAAGACAAATTAGTCTGTTAAAAATATCAACATGCTTTTTAGAAATGACAACAAAGGTCACTTCATGCAATTACCTAAAACTCTCAGTTTTGCAACAAACATTAAAGTAACACTCAGTGAAAGTCCTATGCCGTAGTATCCAATGAAATTGGCCACAGCTGGTATCTTCTGTTTGCCCGTGCCCAAGAAGATGCCTGTGCACACACACTAGGATGTAAACAGACAAATCTATAATTATTATGCGCTCTCACTCCATTGGCCATCATGTAGTAACTTCTGGATAGATAAACATTAGCATAATGCAAATATAGCTGTTGAGCGAACGAAAAAAAAATGTAAGACTCACCACAAGACCATCAAAGAACTGAAGGAAACAGTAAGCATTCATCAAGTGTGAGACCAGACCAATGATCTTCCTGAAATAAGGTTTTATAATTAAGATTTATTTTCTAGGCCATTCATTGTATGTAGCAATAGTAACTTGAAAATCATGGAGTATTACAGTTTCTGACATGTGAGTGTAGCTGTAGAGACTCACTCATCAGAGGTGAAGATGAAGCCAATCACTGTTTTAGTAGAGCCAAGCACGAAACCTTCAGCAATCGCAATGCTGCCTGGAAAAGAGGAGCTGTGAACTCTTCAAAGTGTAAAAGAATTAATGTGAACTACAATACTAAAAAACATTTCTAACTGACCTGCGAGAGTGAGGGATACTTTGCTGGTGAGGATCGCCCTGGCACTGTCTCCTGCACCGAGCGCATTACCCACTCGGGCACATGCTGCAGCTTGAATACCAAGAGGGAACTATGGATTCATCATTTTAGAAAAATGATGAGAAAAATTTGGCTCCTGAGTTTAAATATGTTTAGAGAGACGTTTTAAAGTGAAAATGTAATGCTCTGACTTGCAGTTAGTACCATGTAGGTTATAAAAGCCACCATTATCACAGCATGTTGGGCTGCCAGCTCATCTTCACTCAGCATTCCTGATCATCAGAGACAAAGAAGACAGAGAACGACTCATGACTCAAAGTTTGCATCTAGTTTGATACCAATTATCAAAATTTTATATTTTGATTACCTGCAAAGAATCCCCCAAACTCATAAACCCACCACTCAAAGCACTTCATTAATGTGCTGGGAATGGCCAGTTTCATGTAGGAGCCCCACTCCTGCAGTGATTCTACAGACCAGCCTGCAGGGGGAGAGAGAAACTTATTTATGTGGAGAGAAAAACTTGGAGGATGAACAAAGTGGTTCATGAGATCATATTGTCACCACAAACATCTACTAAATATAACTGCCCCTCACCTCCCCATGTTGTTACATGGAGCTTCTTCCACCAAATGTAAGCAAACAGAAAAGCACAGATGTAAATCTGAGACAGGGTATTGGCTGCTGCAGATCCACTGTAAGACATGCACACAGACATGTTGATATCCGTGGGGTAATAGTTTTATTCAGATTTAAAATCTTATACTGAGATATGTGAGGACACCTACCTAACACCCAGATCCAGCCAGTAAAGAAAGATGTAGTTTGTCACCACATTTGCTATGTTTGCCATGGCAGCAGTGTACATTTGTGGTAGTATTATACCCTGAGTACACAAACACCAGGTGATGTGATTACCAAGACTTTACATATACATTTCCCATCAGAAATCTAATTAGATTTACATTTACATTTATATACACTGAAATAAGATAATACAGAATGGGATCAACACAGAGAATTGGACTTGGGTTTAGGACAGCAACGCACCTGGTTCTGCAGGTAAGACACCTGAAGATGATGTAGAAACATTGCCTATAGAGAAAGATGATTTTAAAAAGGTGTTTAGAATTTATTTAACAGCATGTTGTGCAGAAGAGCTGCAAAATAATAACTGAAAATGTGTAGAATTTTTGCTTAAAGTCACAACTCACTGGTACTGCAGGAAGGAAGCCTGTAATATACAGCTGGGCTATTCTGAAATCAAGACGCTGTATTCAGTTCAAATTAAAGACAAACAAGCACTTATCAAGGTAAGGTATTATACACTGTTCAACATCATTAGTTCAATTATTTATTTTCACTGACACTCAGAAGCAGAGAAATATGGAAAATGTCCTTTTTAATGAGAAACTTTCAAGTTAAAGGTGCATTAATCAGTATTTGTTAAATCAAAATTGAGCCAAATAACTGAGTAATGTGAATGTGCTTGTGGTGAAGAACTCTGTACCTCTATAGAGCTTTTTAGCCATTTTTTACCTCATTGTTCTGGGTTTACATCCCTCACGTTTACTGCAGTGTTACTGCTCTTCTCCACCATGTATCCTGCAGTAGCAGCAGCATGCAGCTGTATTCACATTCGCTCTGATAAATCCACTGTACTCAACTTGCTCAGAACTTAGTGAGTAGCTGCTGAACTAGAATATCTAGCAAGCTAAAGACTCAGATATTTTTTCAGGAGTTGGTGAAGTCCAATGAATATTGGACTTAAAATCATCCTGTGACCAGAAACACGCCACCAATGGGATGACGTGTTGCTCCGTGTCTGCTATATTTGTAAGTTTGCTAACAAGTTAGCCCATCTTTATAAGGCGATATAGGCTGTGTGTGTGTGTGTGTGTGTGTGTCTAATAATGCAGCTTTAAAGAAACATTTTATATATATTTTAAAATGCAGATAAGGCACAGTGTGTTGAAACCTTTTCTGTGGTGCTACATTAAACATTTAAAAATACTGGAGCAGAATTAGTGCAATGCAAGGTGTGATATTGACTTCATACCACTGTTAGAGGTCATTTGATCAATATTTGCAATACTTTATATTTTATATATTAATATTTTCTGTTTATGCTGAATCTGTTAATCACTTAATCTGTGGGGACCAGATCTGATTTTAATGCAGAGGTGGTGTTTGTTAAAGTCAAGAGCAGGATGTCTCACATTCTGACTGATTACCATTCAAACTTTCCAACATCACTGGTAGTGGTAGCAGTAGCATTACTGCATGTTTGGTGCAGTTAGTTACCTGGTCACCTCAGGGTCCTGGCCCAGGCATAACAGGATGGCCTGAGCATTAATGAGGAGGCCCCAGCAGGGCAGACAGAACATCAGCAGAATGATGATGCCCCGCTGAAGGATCACTCCCACCCGCAGCAGGTTCTTACCACCAAATGTCTGCACAACATAATTAACATTTTAGAAAGGAAGGCAGTAATGAACAGTAGGGATCAATAAAAAAAAATCCAATGTATTATATCATCATATCAAAAGGGTTTTCCACACCTGAGATACTAAAGTATCACATGCCAGTCCCAGACCATATCCTGTTGCTGCAGTGGTAACATTAATGGTCTGAAATGAATATGAAACATTTGAATGAGTCTGACGTACACTTGAGGACCCATGATGTAACCAATATTTCTATGACTCATAAGAGTAAATGTACTACATATTGATTAAATCATCAAGACTCTTTCCCAGGTGATTGTGAGAGAATTATAAAATCTATTTTGGTGAGTTTATAGTTGTAATATTTAATTTTCCCTCCACCAGCTCCTTTGAAATTATGTCTCCACCTGTCATTTCCTCATGTTAGCCTCCACGAGTCTGTGGAGCATACACATGACCACTTACAGCAGAAGCTAATCCATAGCCAGCCATCACTTCATTTCCCAGACGCCCACAGAACATCGTAACCACAAATGGAAGCAGGTAATTGAGGATTCGAGAGAGCAGCTAGAAAGACAAACATCGACAGTGGTGCAGTTGATACAGCTACCAGCTCACAGATTATACATCAGAAATTACAGTAAACACAAGTTTCAATTAGTAGTTAGTTAATAGTTTTGGCACTCAGAGTATGTCCTGACATCTTAACCTTTTCTTTGGCAAAGAAAAACTGTCATTAATCTTCTGTTGTATAAATCAGCGTTTCAGCAAGGACAGCCTCAATCCACACAGTCCCGTACAGACAGAGCAGGGTATGTAAACAGTGCCAGTCCTTACCAGAGGCCCTGTCATCAGCAGGATGTGGTACAGTTCCTCTCTGTGGGCCAGGGGAAACCTGTGGCGCACCCACCTGCAGCAGAAAAACTTGTCACTGGACCCCTCCATGTCTGCAGAATGAGATGCTAATGCAGGTCCTTCCGCTGAAGTGATTGTCTCTCATGAACTTATCTTAGTTTCTCTCCAGGATGTTGGAAAGGATGGAAATCTTGCTGCGTCACAGCTGCCCTGGAAGTAAGCCAAGGCCAGCTGAAACAAGGAAGATTGTGAAAAACAAGAAAAGGCCTGAAATCACAATAAAGACTAAGATGGAGGACTTGAAAGAAAGAATGTTTTGATCTTGACTGGCTAAACATGTAAAACACAATTCACTTATCTTCATTGACCAGAACTAAATGAAGATAATTCTCCTGGAAGAACATTATCAGGTCTTTCATCACTCCAAAGATAAAACATTAACAGAACAGGCTTTCACATATTTTTGAATTGTCTAACATCCAACTTATTGGCTAGAAATAGTAACAGAAATACAGTCTGGGTTTAGAGTTTGATGATAATTTCAGTATAGGTTATACACCTACTGAACTTAAAGCTCAAGGCAAGAGTCAAAGAACCTGCAACAAAAGTAGAGAGGATTGTGAATGTAAAATAAATGTAATATTTGGAGCCACTGACTTTGAGACTGTATATTCATAGATTTGTCAAGAATTGGCAAAATGGTGACTGCACGTGAACATGAATATAGTAGAATAAGGAATAATAATTGGTCCACCCTGCCCGTATGTATAGTTTACCTTGCCCTGGGTCTTTCTATAACAGCAATTCTCTCTTTTGAATTACAATTGGGCTGAACTTGAAGTGGCCTTAATTAAACACGCCACCCCTTTATTATTATTTTTATTTATTTTTTACTCCATTTTACTTTTCTCCTGGGCAACTATATAACGAGACAATGACGAGACTTTTCATTTGGTGATTAACATCTATATCTGAGAAGAAGAGGAAGACTTACTTTTGGAGTTCTACGTTTGTGTCTAATAATGACGTGTATTTGTTTTCTCTGTGAAAATTAGGAAAGAAACCCTTCACCTACAGTAAACCCACCCTTATTCTGTATGAACTTGTGCATTGCCCCTGGTGACCTGGTCAGTTCTGTTAATTTATTCTATTTATTTGGCTGTTTTTTTTTATTCCATTTAATAGCAATGCAAGAATGTTTATGTGGGAGATATCAACAGTAATTTGAAATTTAGTAACGCATAAGCACATATTCTGATGATTAATGTATACTTAACCATTTTTGTATTTTGTTTATGTTGATGACCAATGATCTGCTAGTCTTATGCTTAACTTGTCTGGGTATTAATATAACAGTTTCAAAAGTGAATGTGTACTCTTTGTAGTGTGTAAGGATTTTTCTTCCACTCTTCACCCAGAACTCTGCTAAATTCTAACTTAGACTAAATAAATAGCTAAATGGAATACAAGTACTTACAGATACTGTAAGTAACATATAAGTAACAGAAAATATACTGTATAATAACACATATAATATATTTGTCTTCTTTTATTTCCAACAACCACTGAATACAAAAGCTCAGAAGAATTCACCCCACAAAACTATTACTTTTATTAATTCAATAAAATAGAACATCTATTCACATTTCTACAAACACCATTATCTCTTTTGCCATAAGCCTAAAGACAAGGTTTCATCAGTCAGGACCTGTATTTATCATAGTCCTGAGAGTTGCACTTAAGAATAAGTAAAAACATTCTTCACATGATTAAAACAATCGAGTTGCATTACAGGTGGACATGACACAAGTGCAGATGAGAAAAAAAACGAGAGAACCAAAAATTTAAATTGTCTATGATCAAACAATAAATTAATCTCTTAAAACAAAATAATAGTCCAACCATTCATTCATTTCATTTTTTATCAAATATGTCACTGTATTGCACTGTTAGACACTTTCTGTCAAAGATAATAAGTCCATGAGAGTTATGACATTGAGCACAAACAATGATTTTATGATCAAGGCTCTCAATGTTGTCTATTGGGACCAGCACAGTGGACAAAATTTGATCAGGATTATAATGTAGTATCGATCAAGTCCAAAGTAAAGTTGGCCTCTGAAGGCAGGGTCTCTGGCAAGGGCACAAGGAAGTGCACACTTGCTCCCACAGCCAGAAGGGCAACTGCTGCAAACATAGTGAGTCCTCGCCTGAGGATCAGCTGGGTAGTGGAGAGGCGGCCACCCTTCAGCTGCTGGACCACACGGCTACCCTGTGTCTCTGTGCTCACAGACATGTAGCCATCTACTGACTTGAAAGGAAAAGTATCATATTACTCATTACTTAATTTTGTTAAGTCATATGGAGAGCAAGTGCAGAAAAAAAACTAAAAGGAAAGTTGTCAAATATTTGGTATCTTTGACTTAAGTGTTCTATTTGTGTTCTATTACATAGAAAACAAAATAGAAAAGTCCATTGATAACAATTTGAAACAAGCTATGAAAAGCCATTTAGGTTATGAGTGTTAAGAATAACAGGCCGCTTACACTCCCATTACTTACTGTCTGTCCAGCAGTGTTGTTACCCGCAGCATCTGACGAGGCAGCTGTGCTTAATAATGTCATCTGTGTCTTTTTCTGAGCTCGTTTCACAGCCTGCAAACAAGCAGATAAAAAACTGCCAATTTCTCCTTATTCACACACTTAACAAATAGTTATTGAAATTTGCCAGATATGTCTCAGCAACTGATGCTGTAGAAATAAAACAATAATAATTCCATCAGTATATCTAAACAGCTGAGGCCCTGGATGATCCGGATTGTTAGAGTAGCCTGTAGTATACCTCCTCTGTCATTCTCTCCCAGTTGAGCTTGAAAATGACAATGATGTAGAAGGTGGATTGTAAGACGACACAAATGAGCAGTCCCAGCCAAAATCCTGCAGAGAAAAAAAAAATTAATCTGTCAAGGGCAAGCAGGCTGTCTATAAAAGTAACAAAACATGGTTACTTAATGCAATTACCTAAAACTCTCAGTTTTGCAACAAACATTAAAGTAACACTCAGTGAAAGTCCTATGCCGTAGTATCCAATGAAATTGGCCACAGCTGGTATCTTCTGTTTGCCCGTGCCCAAGAAGATGCCTGTGCACACACACTAGGATGTAAACAGACAAATCTATAATTATTATGCGCTCTCACTCCATTGGCCATCATGTAGTAACTTCTGGATAGATAAACATTAGCATAATGCAAATATAGCTGTTGAGCGAACGAAAAAAATATATAAGACTCACCACAAGACCATCAAAGAACTGAAGGAAACAGTAAGCATTCATCAAGTGTGAGACCAGACCAATGATCTTCCTGAAATAAGGTTTTATAATTAAGATTTATTTTCTAGGCCATTCGTTGTATGTAGCAATAGTAACTTAACAATCATGGAGTTTTACAGTTTCTGACATGTGAGTGCAGCTGTAGAGACTCACTCATCAGAGGTGAAGATGAAGCCAATCACTGTTTTAGTAGAGCCAAGCACGAGACCTTCAACAACTGCAAAGCTACCTGGAAAAGAGGAGCTGTTAAATCTGTCAAACAGTAGAAAATGTTGAAGAAATAAAACATCAAATGCTGATTTATTAATATAGACTACAACAACAGAACATGTTCCTAACTGAACCTGCAAGAGCGAGTGACATCTTGCTGATGAGGATCGCCCTGGCAGTGTCTCCTGCACCAAGAGCGTTTCCCACACGGGCACATGCTGCAGCTTGAATACCAAGAGGGAACTATGGATTCATCATTTTACAAAAATAAAAATGACAAAAGAATACATTCAGTAATCATAAAGCATGAACACTGATATACAAAAGAGCTTGCTCCTGAGAGTGTTCATAAGCTAAATCACAACTTTAATTTGTGAAAGTTATTTTTTAGCTAATCTAAATCTGAGACATGTTCATATGAAGACTTTTAAAGTGAAAATGTAACGCTCTGACTTGCAGTTAGTACCATGTAGGTTATAAAAGCCACCATTATCACAGCATGTTGGGCTGCCAGCTCATCTTCACTCAGCATTCCTGATCATCAGAGACAAAGAAGACAGAGAACAACTCATGACTCAAAGTTTGCATCTAGTTTGATACCAATTACCAAAATTTAATATTTTGATTACCTGCAAAGAATCCCCCAAACTCATAAACCCACCACTCGAAACATGTCATTAATGTGCTGGGAATGGCCAGTTTCATATAGGAACCCCACTCCTGCAGTGATTCTACAGACCAGCCTGCAGGGGGAGAGAGAAACTTATTTATGTAGTCTGAGAAAGATGGCGGATGAGCAAAGTGATGCATGAAAGCATAGGGAAAGCGTGAATATGAAATCCCTCACCTCCCCACGTTGTTAAATGGAGCTTCTTCCACCAAATGTAAGCAAACAGAAAAGCACAGATGTAAATCTGAGACAGGGTATTGGCTGCTGCAGATCCACTGTAAGACATGCACACAGACATGTTGATATCCGTGGGGTAATAGTTTTATTCAGATTTAAAATCTTATACTAAGATGTGTGAGGACACCTACCTAACACCCAGATCCAGCCAGTAAAGAAAGATGTAGTTTGTCACCACATTTGCTATGTTTGCCATGGCAGCAGTGTACATTTGTGGTAGTATTATACCCTGAGTACACAAACACCAGGTGATGCAATGAGTACCACCTTTCCCAACAGAAATTTAATAATATTATGATATATTATATTATTGATGCTCCAAAATAAAAGAGCTGTGTACAGGACATTAGTGCACCTGGTTCTGCAGATAAGACACCTGAAGCTGATGTAGAAACATTGCCTAAAAGACAAAATAGAAAAAAAACTCTTGACATTAAAGTTTGTGCTTCTCTATACATCACTGAATACATGTATTGAATTTGCACATAAAGGTGAGAGGAACAGTCATAACTCACTGGTACAGCTGGAAGGAAAGCTGTAATATACAGCTGGGCTATTCTGAAATTAAGAAGCTGTGTTCAGGTCCAAGGAAATGAAAGTTCAAGCTCATTTATTTACACTGCCACTCTAGATCTGTCACTATTCATGGAAAGAACAAGTTGCCTTTCAGGAGAAATTATATTAAGAAGTTATTGTATATAGACTTAGCAACCTTGAAGAAGCGTTACAGATTCTCTGTTTATGCTGAATCTGTTAAGTGAATCCGTGGAGCCAGAACTGATTTCAGTGCAGAGTTGATTTTTGTTACCGTTGAGAGGATGAGGTCTCTGTGTTCTGACTGAATTCCATTCACGGACGGAGGTACTGAGTTTAACATGCACGTTTGGTGCAGTTAGTTACCTGGTCACCTCAGGGTCCTGGCCCAGGCATAACAGGATGGCCTGAGCATTAATGAGGAGGCCCCAGCAGGGCAGACAGAACATCAGCAGAATGATGATGCCCCGCTGAAGGATCACTCCCACCCGCAGCAGGTTCTTACCACCAAATGTCTGTACAACAGCACACACAAGGTTAATCATTTTAGAAAAGGGAGTAATGAACAGTTGGGATCTGGAGTCAGTGAAATTGAGGGTTAGGGCAAAATTGCATAGGGAAAAGGGTTTTCCAAACCTGAGACACCAAAGTATCACATGCCAGTCCCAGGCCACAACCAGTTGCTGCAGTGGTAACATTAATGGTCTGAAATTAATATGAAACATAGAACACAGAATGAGTCTGTGCACTTAAGGACTCTGATGTAACCAATATTTCTATGACTCATAAGAGTAAATGTACTACATATTGATTAAATCATCAGGATGAAATTTTTTTGAATTGTAAAATTCATCATGGGAAGGTAAGTTTATAGTTGTAATATTTAATTTTCTCCTTTGAAATTATGTCTCCACATGTCATTTCCTCATGTTAGCCTCCACGAGTCTGTGGAGCATACACATGACCACTTACAGCAGAAGCTAA
Organism: Siniperca chuatsi; assembly: GCF_020085105.1. Taxonomy (NCBI): domain Eukaryota; kingdom Metazoa; phylum Chordata; class Actinopteri; order Centrarchiformes; family Sinipercidae; genus Siniperca; species Siniperca chuatsi. The sequence continues at coordinate 22,190,154 of NC_058048.1, forward strand.
TCCATAGCCAGCCATCACTTCATTTCCCAGACGCCCACAGAACATCGTAACCACAAATGGAAGCAGGTAATTGAGGATTCGAGAGAGCAGCTAGAAAGACAAACATCGACAGTGGTGCAGTCGATACAGCTACCAGCTCACAGATTATACATCAGAAATTACAGTAAACACAAGTTTCAATTAATTTGCATGGCACTCTTTGCAAATGAGCTACTACACTGTCATCACATCTTTGGCAGCTTGCAGCCACTGTTCAGTCACTGTTTGAAACTTGCCAAACACTGCTTTGGGTTGACTGATAGTTGCTTCTAAAAGCCTATTTTTCCTGACATATGAAACAATACACTGTCATCAATCTCCCATTGTGTAAATCAATTTATTACAAAGGACAGCCTCAATCCACACAGTCCCGTACAGACAGAGCAGGGTATGTAAACGGCGCCAGTCCTTACCAGAGGCCCTGTCATCAGCAGGATGTGGTACAGTTCCTCTCTGTGGGCCAGGGGAAACCTGTGGCGCACCCACCTGCAGCAGAAAAGCTTGTCACTGGACCCCTCCATGTCCATAGGATCAGATGCTAATGCAGGTTTCTCCACTGAAGCATCTGTCCTTTCTGACATGTGCGTTTCTTTGATGCTCTCCAGGGACAGAATTCACCACTGTTGTGCAAAGTATTTCAACATCTTACAAGGTTACTAATTAATTCACTTGAGGTTAGTTTCACATTTTGCAATTCAGGTTTGACATTGTGCCACAAACTATGACAAAAAAAATTCTCATTATGTAAATCAACAATATTATGTAGTACTTGGTACAGAGTTCATCTCATGAGTCACTATTTAATTTTTTTTTTCTAGGTGGATACCAAAGGTGCACATAAAGGTGCTATCTACAATTTAATTACAAATTCAAATACAGTTAAAATGTAATTTTGTGTTTCATTGCATTCAATTATATGTCCAATAGTTGCTACTGTGGGAAGCATACTAAATAACCATAACCTGACTTTGTTCTACCTCTGTGTTGTCAGATATGATATGTGAACAGACAGAAGGTGTGAAGTCATGATTATTCATGAACATCTTGCATATTAATGACTGCACAGGTTTCCTTTGAAGAAATGAAATCAGTGCAATCAGTCTCCATCAGTTCAGGCAGACATCATCATTAAAGTGTTTGGGAACATAAAACATTAACATGTCATATGGTTCAGTGTCCTACTGGAGAGTAGTAAAGGTTAACCAGTCAATGCTCTGGCAACATCTAAAATGAGATGCAGCCCTCTGTGGCTATCAGGTAGAAAACCAACTAGCCATCTGTAGCAGTGATAGCATATATCAGTGCATGTAAGCTTCCTGTTTCATGGATAGAAAACATATTTGCACATAAGACCTGTGGTGCCTCAAAAGCTGAAGCATAAATTTGTGCAGATATAAAATTACACACTCAGATTTCGGCTGATTTAAAGACATTTTGTCGGGCCTTCCAGAAGTGCTGCCTCAAACATGATCTCTATACAAAGATGATTTCAGCGCTAAGCTCTAAGTGTTATGTTTTTGGTGAATAGACAGAGAGATGATTCGGTGCATTTGTGTGGTGCATCCTTGTTTTCCACTGGATGGAGCAGGAGTTTAATACACACAAAAAAAATTGTTGCCATAAACACAAGTGTGTCACTCTGATTGCTTCTCTCATTGAAAGCCTGACTAAAGGATAAAGCCTTCCACTGAAGAAATATCATATCCACTGGGTGTACAATGTTACACAGAGACTACTAAAACACACTCTCACACAGTTTGCTTGCATCATTGCCCACTTTTGAAAGTTGTACCACTCCTCTATTGTCTGACCCATTCTATTCAACTCTGTAAAAGCAGAATTGGTGATGTGAGTTACAGCAGCTCACTATCACGTCAGTGCACACAGGAATAGAAGTAGAAAATAAATTAAGTACCAAGTGGGTATACGTATAAAACCCACTTGGTACTTAATTTATTTTCTGACCTGTATTATAGTGTATTATATTTTTGCTTAGTACTTCTATTTCTGTGTGCACTGACATGTTAGTGAGCTGCTGTAACAAAAGAGTTTCCCCTCGGGGATCAATAAAGTATTTCTGATTCTGATTCTGAGACTAGGCAGCCCAATTTTTCCCAACCAGTATGAGGCAAAATGGTGTTGCAATAGGTTTCATAGAACAAATATTAAATGAATGAGAATAAGATTATTAATATCTGATTTAATGATCTCACCACATCAGAAAAGATGAGTGAATTCTAGCTGTAAATGCATCGCTGATGAAAGGGAGGGACGAGCAAAATGTGGCATTTCTGTTCATTCTGCATGTCCTCTTGGAGGCTGTCAGTCTCAATTTGAGAGGCAATGAACTCCTCTTAGTGTGACAACCCAAAGCCCTCTAAGCTTTATGTTGGCTAAATCAATCAGGCTGTTGGAATGAGTACTGCGGATGCAGGACCAGTGATTTGTATCTGTCACTTGTTATTTTCCTTAACATTGCTCTAGCCTTTGTGTTTGCTGAGTCCATCGGATGGCACCTCATATCTCTGCTTCCCTATCTCAGCCTCCCTGTCTCCCTGCCTCTGGTCTATTTTGTCTTCACTGTACCTTCTTTTGTCTCTCTCTCCATTGTCTCTGCCCATCCAAACTTTTTATCAAGTACATTTTTTTCTCTATTTGTCAAAGGGCATGTTAATTTTTTATCTTGATATGATATGTACATTTTACTGAGCCTACTCAGTGAAAATACAACAGCAATGCCAAGTATAAGTTAAAAACTGTTCAAAATTCTTGATAGATTATCAAATTGCAGGGTTAGTCTTGACTGTGTCTCCAAAGTCTAAATGTTGAGTAAAGTGACAGTTACGAAAAACACAAAGACTTAGGAATGAGTTAAACACTTACAAAACAAGACTTTCATTTGTTTGATGATATAAAAGTTATGAATTACAAAATTAGTATTTTGATGTGCTTCTTCGGTAAATAGGAGAGGGGTCAGTCAGGATAATGGTAAACAAGACTAAGAGTTTAGAGCCATGCTGGCGACATGTCAACATGCTAGCATGCTCACAATAACAATGCTAACATGCTGATGTTTAGCAGGTATAATGTTTACCATGTTCAAATTAAAGTTTTTATATGATGATGGCGCTATATGAACATTGTTGAGATATTTCACTCGAAACCACAAGTGGTTGGCGCAAAATTTTTACCACTTTAAATAGCCGATATAAACACAACTGAAAGCAAGTCTTTGGAGAGAGAGAGAGCAAGGTCCTCCCTATATCTGTCTGAAGATTTCGCCCTTGCTACTGCCAATGAAATTTCACAAAGAAACATTGAAATGTTTTTCCTAGGATTTAATACTTATTTTTTGTTTTCCAAGATTTTTCTGGAGTGGTTTCACAACCACCCATAATTTGTTTGTTTTTTTTCCAGCTGTGAGCACTTCCTCCATTTTCTTTGTGCATTGCATTGTGGGAGAGTAATGTGCATCAACAGCACACTCAAAAATCACTTTTCCAGTGTGAACACACTCAAAACCTTCTTAGAATCAGTATGTAATATGGAATTGGGACATAGCGACAGTCTTGCCAGTGGTTTCACACTATTCCACTGATGGCTGTAATGCACCAAGAAACTCAGCAATGTGCAACCAAAGGCAGTGAAGAAGAAGACTGCTAGCACGTAAACATGAATGTAAACAATGCTGATTTCAAAATGTTGCTGGTTTGTGTGAGAAGCATGCAGCTTTTGACCATGCTCACGTCATGCTGCGCCCCAGCCTTTGTTTATGCCTGATTTGTGGTTTGTACTTTCTGTGAAACATTTTGGTCTATTTTAAGTGAGATGGAAACAAATAGACTGTGGTGCAACAGATAAATCTGAACTTTGTTGATCTACAAACCTTTTATTGGCTCTCTCACTGTAGCAGCTTCTCTGTAGCTTTTTAAAAGTAGTAAATAGTCACTACAAATATTTTTTCAATCACATTCATCATAATTTCAGTATCTATAGCTACTGACTTCTTGAAAATTAAAAAAGATTCATCAAAACATTTATTTGAAATATCATATAATTTATTTTATTGATGCAGCAGTAGAGTTTGGTTTTTATATTCAGCTCCATCAGCCCATCAGTTTCTCTCAAGTTCCTTCAAAAGTCTGTGACTGTACTTGGTGACATTGTGCCATCATGCCCTGTGTATGCAAATCCATCTGTGACACTAACACAGAAGAAGGAGAGAAAAACCACAGTCTTTAAGGACCATGAACATACTGTTGACAATCTACACTAGGTGCAGTGTCACATTCTGTCATCTGAGCCATTTGCAGAAAGTCATTTAGTACTGTTAGAAGTAATACATCCTTAAGACACAGAAAAGTGGATATTCACAAGAACCAGTTTCATTGTTTTTTGATTCCACCCTCTTTATGATCCAGCATGGGCAACTCCAGCTTCTTCTCACTAAGCAAAGTTGTACAGTCCAAAACAAAATATGCTTTCTAGACTCAACCAACTCATTTAAATGTTAAAAATTAATCTGCCAAGTTTATGGGCTTATCATGGCTGAACATTATTTGAGCTACAACATCTCCTTTTAATCCTGCTTCTTCCTAAAAATCTGTTTTACTTGAAAAACTGCACACAGCTACACTGCCTGTGGTTTCCAGGTGGATAAAAGGATCAAGAGCCAAATCTTTCTTTGACAATTTATTACGTATTTGAATGAATTATACCTCAGAGGAGGCACGTGCTGTTTATTCATTTGGTTCTCCTTTAATTATTCACTCTCATTTTGTCTTTCATAATGCTGCAAGTAAAACAGATGTTGGGTTAATGAGCTACTAAGCTGTCAACACTCTAGCTAGATAGCTTAAATAAAAGATGCCTGTATTTACCATTGTGGATTTGAAATGAAATACCAAAGCAGAGAAAAAGAAATGAAATATAATTGTAAAACTAACCTGCACGTACAGTAGAATCCTGTGTTGTGAGGCATCTTTGCAGATACCAAACAGACCAAACAAATGATGCGACTTGTTTAGCTTCTGTTTCCACTGAGTTAGATAAAACTTGTTAAACAGAAAGAGCAGAAAAGGCTCTGAACCATCCCTTCCCAGAGCAGTCAGACCATTAAGTTCAGTTAAATATTGATGACTTTGGTTAATGATGGCAGTGACAGATGTGAGCTCTGCTATGAAGGGACATAGCCTGTCACATCTGATGCCACTGTGAGCAGTGATATGTGGCTCCGGCATCTGACCTTCTCTTCCTGGGTACATTCAGATCATTGCTTTCTCAAGTACAATCTACAGATTGTTTCTTTTCCAAATTCTTTACAATTTCTTGTGACCTACATCTGAATTCAGAGGCTTTGTTGCAGGCTAACAAAACAGGATTTTCTACGCATCCAAGCAACCAAGCTTCCAGCCAATGCCACGCCTTCCTAGATAATTTAAAACCTATTTTTAAACTTGCTGCAGTGCATCCCCTTGGTCATTTCCTAGACTTTCACCAAACAGCTAAACCATATAATCCAGTGTCATCATGGCTGCAGACAACTAAGGTCAAATGATAAACTACATTAAGTTTCATAACAAATCTCATTACAAATGTAAAGCTGCAGCAACTACTTAAAGCTATTTTAAAGTCAAATTGCTATATACAGAATGCAAAATAAGACAGATTTCAACATATTAAGATGAAAAAATTAAACCAGGCCTGATCTAAACAGTAGAGTGTCTCCATGCCAGCTAGCAAGGTATAAATGTTTATCTGTTTCTCCTTGCTGACCTGAGGAATGTGCTTTGCTTAAGAATGTGTACAGTGTTATTTACTCTATCTGAGGCTATTTCTGTTGCATAGAAATCAGGTTGCCTGGCTCCAAGAAATATCTCTCTATATATCTCTTTCTCTCTGTCTCTGGGTTGCTCTGGACTGTTGACCTATTCAGATCTTAATGCATTCCTCATCGCTGCCCTGGCATCCAGAAATCACCTGCCAGATCACAGGACATATTAAACCCCAGTCTGCTGTTATGGAATAACAATAAGGCTGATTCAGTGGCGGTGCTGCAGAGCAGAGCTGGAGGTCATGGTGAGTGTTAAGTTGCTGCTAGGTAACTGACTTATTTTGTTTTGCAGAGCATAAACTGCATGAACTCAGGATGACAGTTTATTTCTTACACAAGCGTTACGTTGTATTGTTTGAACAGTATTCCAGATTCTACATGTGTTTGTTAAATAGACAGCACGTTATCTAATGCAGAATATCTTATGAGAAAGGTGTTATCAACGATCTTCAGAATATCCTCAAGTAACAGTGTTGCTGCAGCATGCTGTATTTTGCATGACTGCGCACTGTGACTGCAGCACACTGAGGTAGCCTCACATTTACTCGGTGTAAAAGCATCATCTAAGTCCTTCTTATAAAGACAAAAATACCTGCAATAACAGCATACATTGATTTAAATCATGTCCATCCATCTTTAACAAGATTCAGACCTTGTGATCTGAAAAAGCCTCAGATATCCAGAAGCGTTATCAAAGCAAAGTGGTTACAATTGGTTATTTGTTCTATATATGTGAGCCTATCTTGTTTTCACTTTTTTCTTATAATCAAGACCATGTGATATGATCGAAAGCTCCAGAATAGCCACTAAATGGATCTTGTGGTGAGACTTTTTTTTAAATTGCTGTTTCCGGGGTCAAGATTGACCGTTAAACCTCACAAAAGAAATTCTTCTGGTCCAAGAGAGTTTTAAAATCCAGATGAAGGCCCTGCACAAAAACACGTTGGTTAAATAAAGTGCAGACTCTTCAAGTAAGCAGTTGGTGATGAAGAGTTTGCTTTTTTCACATGTGGTTCTCTTGTTACTCGAGCACCTGATTAGCAAACTAGTGACAGCACACTCTTACTGAAGAGTCTCACAGGAAACTTACCTTGATTGAAGATATTGATCAGTTCAAGTGAATTATGGGGAAAACAAATAGCAAGAGGAGAAAAGAAAGAAGGTGCATTTTTAACACGGATTTCTTCTGCGCAAACGAGCATAACAACAGGGAGAAAAGGGACACAAATTAAGAGGACTGTGAGCCAGAAACAGCTGCTAAGTTTGGATCACTGCTTTCACTATTGTTGACTTTAACTATCTTTCCTGTGAATCATGAAGCTAGAAGTATAAGAAACCAGCAGTCCTTTCTTTCGCAGGGGAGCAATTTCTCGCCTGTTTTCCCAGACCATATGTTACTAATGATGTTTAAATGTGGCTTGGAGAATCACAGCTCCAGCTCATTATAGCAGATGTCTAGGGTAGGATAAAACACCATCACCTTCACTGTGATTAAGGCAATTCACAAATTTTATAAAATTACTCATATTTTCAGGACAATTTAAACAGATACAGGCTCAACAGGTGAATACTCAACATGTTTCTGACGCTTATGTATTGTATATAATGACATTGGTTTTATTCACAATTTTAACTTATTCTGGGATCGTTCTTCCTTGTTTGCACGAGACGATTTTCACCCAAACAAGTCAGGTAGTCGCATGCTGGATACTAACCTGCAGCATGCTGTGCTGTCCTCCTCACGTAGTTGACTATTTACATCACCTGTTTCCCCTCGCTCTTCTTCATTCTCTTCTCTGCCCACCATAAACAGCCACGCATCATCTGTTGCCACTAACTCCCCCTTGTGGACTGATCATAATGCTGCTATTTGGAGCCCAGATCCCTCTAGTGCTACTTTTAAAATTCCTGTGGTAATTTCGCATAGATCCTTAATACGAAACAGACACAGCCGACATAGTAATAATAATAATTTAATAAAGATCAGGGCCAGAACCCTACCTCCAGTCTCAACTTCAGTTCTAACCCAGCACAGACTTTTTAAGATGGCTCTTCTAAATATAAGATCCCTCTCTAACAAAACGTTTATTTTAAATGATTTTATCTCTTCTACTGATTTAGATTTCATGTTTTTAACAGAATCCTGGTTACGTCCTGGTGATCACAGTCAGCTGGCTGAATTATGCCCTCCAGATTGTGACTGCTTTAGCCGCCCTAGGGACTGTGGTTGTGGTGGTGGCCTTGTTACTGTCTATAGGAAGCATTTAAAGTGTAATAGCTCATAGCTTGCAAAGATTTCCCCTCTTTTGAAGTGCTCATGTTTGAACTTGGAGGCCCACTCCCAGTCATATTTGCTATTATTTATCGCCCCCCCTGCTGCCCTCGACCAGCTGGCTCCTTCTTGTTGGAACTTTTTATCCAGTCTTGTTTTAAATTATGATAGAATTGTTCTTTGTGGTGATATATAAAATATCACTAACTCTTTTAACTTTCAACAACATGTGTCTGGCCAAATTCATTCCCGCGGCCACACCTTAGACCTAGTCTTTAGTCTGGGCCTGAAAACTCCATCTATGGAAATCAGGGGCATGTTTGTATCTGATCACCTATGCATTGTTTTTAACTGTGAATTACAGGCTGTTAGTACTGAATTATCCTGCTCTAAGTACACATGCGTCCTTAATGAGCATATTGCCTCAAAATTCTGTACACTGTTCAATTCTCCTGGCAATGTGTTTCCTAATTCCTCCAACACCAATGATTTGGTTGATTCTTTTAACTACCTGTGTTCTTCAACCTTAGATCTCCTCTGAAAAATAGACCAAACTCAAACAGCCATGGTTAAATAACAGTATACAAAGCTGTAAAAGGAAATGCAGAAGAGCAGAACCATAGGTCCACTTTGTGGCTATGAAAGACCTATTACTCCTTTAGAATAGGGTGGTGAAGGATGCAAGAACATGTGATTTATCTGCACTTATTTCTGCCCATCAGCACAACCCCAGATTCTTATTTAAGACTGTGGACAGTTAGTTAATCCAGCCTCTCCTTGTGCCCCTGCTGATTGTGATGCTGATTGTGAAAAGTTTCTTTTGCACTTTGCTGGAAAGGTGGAGTTAATAAGATCTGGTATCACCCCCTTTTTAGATGTGGATCACCCGCTCAGGGATTCTTTAAGCAATTTTTCTGCTATTACTCTGCCTGAACTCACAGAAATCATGTCTCTTATGAGAATATCCTCCAGCCCTCTGGACAAAATCCCAACTAGGTTTTTATTGGAAGTTATGGATTGTATTGTGCCCCTTTTGCAAATTATTTTCAACAGCTCGCTGTCTACTGGCTGCGTCCCAGATTACTTTAAAACTGCTTGTGCCCAGCCAGTTCTTAAAAAACCTGAGCTTGATCCCACTCTCCTGGATAACTATCGTCTGATCTCCAAACTGCCTATTATTTCGCAGCTTCTTGCTGCTGTGGAAAACAATAATACCTTTGAAAAGTTCCAATCTGGCTTTAGTCAGCACCACAGTACTCAGACAACACTGAGACAGCCCTTCTCAAAGTCACTAATGACCTTTTAATGAATACAGACACAGGCATGTGTTCAATTCTTGTGCTGCTGGACTTAAGTGCTGCCTTTGACACAACTGATCATGGCATTCTTTTAGATAGACTGAGGCACTGGGTGGGCATATCTGGCACTGCACTAGACTGGTTCTCATCTTATCTGTCCAATAGGAAATTCTGTGTCACCATTATTAACTACATGTCATCCTTCTCCCATATCAAGTACGGTGTGCCTCAAAGTTCAATTCTGGGTCCAATACTGTTCTCCTTATACATGCTTCCCTTGGGTGATGTCATCCACAGACATGGTATTTCTTTTCATTGTTATGCGGATGACACACAGTTGTACCTCCCTGTCAAGCCCACTGACCTTAGTACGCTGAGTTCTCTGCAGGACTGCCTGTCTGACATAAAAAATTGGATGTTGATAAATACAGCTCAACTCAAATAAAACTGAAATCCTTGTTATTGGGCCCCAACATATCACTAAACAAATACTGCCATCTACTGATACCCTGTCATAACATATCAAGCCTGTTGCAAGAAATCATTGTGTCCTGTTTGATAGCAATTTATGTTTTGAGCAACATATCACTAAGCTTGTCCAATCATGTTTTTATCACCTCAGAAACACTGCAAAAATCCAATCTATTTTAAATTTTATTGATGCAGAAACTGTACATGCTTTTATCTCCTCACGCTTCGATTATTGTCTGTTCACTTGTCTTAATCAAAAAACTTTGACACGACTGCAGACTGTACAAAACTTAGCTGCTAGGCTTTTAACCAGACCCAAGAGGTACAATCACATCACACCTGTTTTATCCTCTTTACATTGGCTCCCTGTTTGTTTTAGGATTGATTTTAAGATCTTATTGATTACTTTAATAGATATTCATGGCCTGGCTCCAGATTATATTTTAGACCTTTTATTCCCTTATGAACCTTCACGTAGTTTGAGATCTTCATCGGGCAGGGGTCTTCTGTCTGTTCCTGAGTCCAGGATGAAAACTAAGTGGACAGAGCTTTTGCTATCAGGGTCCCGAGGCTCTGGAACAACTTGCCCGAAGAAATTAGGTTGTCTGAATCAGTGTCTTCTTTTAAGTCTCTTCTCAAAACGCATTTTTATTGGAAAGCATATCCTGATTTTACCTGAGCTGTCTGTTTATTTTATTGTTTTTATGTATTTTATTTATTTTATATTTTATCATTCACTATGGTAGTTTATTTCTCTCTTTGTTAAGAACTTTGAACTTTTTTTTGATAAGTGCTCTATAAATAAAGTTTTATTATTATTATTATTATTATAACATATTAAAGCAGTTCAAAAAGGTCCATTTAGTAGCTGTTCTGGGGTTTTCATTATATAACAACATTTTTATTAGCAGATTGAGTTTGTTCATGAAACTGTAGATGTTTAAATTTCCATTTTTAGTCACGTTGCTGTCCGTATGTCTGTTGTCAGTTGATGCAGACTGAAATATTTAAACATAGATTTCTATAAAAATTTTGTACAGAGATTCATGGTCCTGTGAGGATGAACCCTACTAACTTTGTTGATCCCCTGACTTTTCCTTTAGCGCCACCTATTGAATGAACTGCCATGTTTCTGTCAAAACTTAATCTAATCAATACTTTGGTTTTTGACTAAATATCTGCAACACTAATGACATTCCCAACAGCTTCAGCTGTACATTATGTTTAGTGCTAATTTGCAATTGGTATGCATGGTAGCACGCTAAACTAAGGCGAACATGCTAAACATCAGTATGTTAGCATTGTCATTATGATCATATTAGCATATTTACATTAGCATTTAGCTCAAAGCTCCAGTGTGCCCAAGTACAGCCTCACAGAGCTGCTAGGCTGTAGACTAGTCTTGTGTCTGAAACAGAACTTCTTGTCCATGTTAGCTCGAAAGTTCATTCTTGACCTTGGAAACAGCATCAACAAAACAATATCACTGCTATTAAATGGACCTTGTGGTGAGATTATATTGTCAACTGTTTCCAAGGTCAAGAATGAACTGTCAATAACTTAACTCAATATTAAAGCAACCTAGATTTGTGCATGCCTGAAATTGATGGCCCCTTCTATTAACACAGTCTGTGGTATAGCACTGGGCAGTGAATGGATGACTGGTTTTATTTCCAGCAATCAGTACAGGCTTGTAGCCATTTATTGGTTAAGCAGAAGTGCTGCTTCGACGACTGTGTGAGGCTGAATAAGGCCTACAGCTGTGGCTGCTACAGTAAAAGCCAGTCTCTCTAACGTCTGTAATCTATCAGTGCTAAATCAAACCGTCTGATTTATAGGTCAGATAATTTAGTAAGTGAATGGTGAAAAAAAGGAAAGTTGGAGAGAGGTGTCTAAGTTTGACTTTACAACCCAGTAAGCCTTACAAAATCTAAATAAGAGGATATCGCAGTCAAGTCTGATGGCCCATTGTAAAACTCCTGACCTTGAAGTATAAAAAAGCTTATCGCAGGTGATTCAGCTTCCATCTCCTGAGATGAAGAGCATGTGGAAGCAATAATAAGACAATCCTGGAGCAAAACAAAATTCTTCAACTGTGAAATATCTTTATTTATGCAATAATGAAAGGTGGACTGAGTCCAGTAGACACAATTACATGTTCATCATCACAGGAGATCTGTACAAAACAAACTTTGTAGCAGTGAAACCTTTTTTCCTCACTGGTCAAAAGGCCAGTGTTAAATACTCAAGACCAAAAATAAGACCACAAAAATAAATAAAATCAACAAAAAAAAGCTGTCATACCACGATAGTTAACTTACTAAAGCTTAATTAATAAGTCTTAAGAATTGTTAATAAATGGCAAATTAGGTCAATACCCAATAGTTAAGTCATGATTTGGTGAATACTAATCATTTGACAATATTAATTAGTACTTAGTGAGAGATTATATTTATTTAAAGACAGTAATTGTGTAACATTTAAATCTCTCCATAAATACAATAATTTTACATTATGCAATATATTATGTTGTTCTTTTCCGTGGGGATTATTACCTTTTAGTATCTAAGAATAAAATGAAACAGGAATTTATCATATTTGTCAGTTTGGATTAATCCCACTAAGTGCATGAATTTCTGAGGTAAAAGTAACAGGTAACTTCACAATCTTTATAAACAATGTCCTGCCTCAGTTACAGTTAGAGAGTATTTTTACCATTGAAAACCCAATTTAATTTAAGTACTGATTTTGATTTTGCTCAACATGTAGTGGTTTTGGTGATTTTTATACACTACTTATTTACAAATAACTACTCTATTATTAGTTAAGAGAACCACAAACATAACAATTGATAGCCATTACTTAACAATATCAAATAATTAACATGCGCAGAATAATCACCATTTAACCATTAGATCATTATTTGCCATTTATTAACATTGTTGTACTAAAATGCTGCCCAGCATAAATATTTCACTCCTCTGGTGTATCATCATGGCAGAAAAATATCACTATGTGTTATACAGTATTATAGAGTCACTTTGATCATTGATGGGAATGATCATTTCGTTGCTTGGATAACAATGTTTCAGCATTAACAATCTCAATGCAAAATAAAATCGAGTTAAGTATTTCAGTATTGTTTCTACAATATCATACAATTACCAAGTAATGCTAACTGGTGCACTGCAATTACAGGGGCGGTGCTACAGGGAGTCATACATACTTAGTAGTAATCAAATAGCTAATTACTGTACCACCTATGGTGTGCAGGCGGTGAAAGAAAAAGAGTCAAAGACAGCTCCCTTCTGGCTCGCACGCTCCACTCCGCTGTGCAGGTTTTCAGTTAAACCAAGAAACCTTAAGCCCTTTTTCTTTCATAGCAGGTATAAAAACCACGACTAAGTAATCCTCCGACACACTGCTTCAATCCAAACCTATAAAAAGACATGCTCAGTTCTGAAAAGCCAGCAGTAGTGAGCCGCAGTGAGAACATGCAGGTATGTTAACACTGGCCTCCCTGTGTCCTCTAAATCCTCCACAGAGGCATTTACTTGTCATAGCTGTCTTCATGTTCACAGTAAATACAACTCTACAACAAATACCTAGACACTCACTCACACATGCACACATATACAGTATCTAAATCATGTCAAAGCAAAATATCAACTAGATAAAATGCACTTTGCACACAGTCACAGTTAAACTCAATACTTTGGTCAAACAAACCTAATTTGTATCTCTACACAACATCAAAAACAATTTAAGGCAAAAATCAACCATTCAACAAGTAAAACAAAAAAAGGTTCAAAAACATACATTGAAAATATTTCTTTTTACAATATTTCCTCATAGAAAAATATGTTTGACTTGCACAGAGTTTTAAACATGGCCACAGTAAGACTTAATTCAACCTCAAGTGCACAAGACAGCATCAGATTTCATCACAAATCTACTGGTTCTGGTGCAGCTGCAGTAAATGGATGCAAGGGCATCCTTATGGAATATCAACTGGCATGGGGTCTATTGTACAATATCCTGCAAGCTACTGCATCTACCAAGCAACTAAACTAATGTTGCCAACAATGATAATTGCACTCATTGTCATTTTAATCACATAGATAAACAAGTTCTCATCACTTTTTACAACTGTGCCTATCAATCTGTAAAAATGTTTTGGTCAAACCCACAGTTTCCTACAAACTACTTGTGTTTAATCCTCCAGTAGTTACAGTTACCAACAGGCAGCGACAGTGTACAATCTGCAGGAAAAACAAAAACTACAAATGAAATAAAATACAAATACAACTCTTTGTTTCTGAAGCGAGTACCGCAGCTAAATTGAGAACCACTGCAGTGTACTTCGATAGTGCAAATGCGACCTCAGTGGCCAAGCCGTGCATGCCACAACGCTTCAGCGGCTGTGCACCCTGGTCTTAGGCAGCTGTCGAAAGGCATGTTCTGCCTGACTGGTTGAGGGGACAGAAGGGGGTAGTAAGCCAGTCACAATGAGAGGGAGATGTCTAACAGTGGGAGTGAAATAGAGGCAGAGGCCAGCGTTCAGCGAGGTCGGCTGATTGGGGCTCCAAATCACAGAGCTCATGTACAGATTGAACCTAAATGTCACAGTGCTTCCGTGTCCAGAGGCCCACACAGGGATGATGTGTGTTGAGTATTTACATCTGTGGAGGGTTAACGCAGGAGTGAGTCAACATGACCATCTGTCAGCCCAGCAGTCTGAATGGGACCAGAGTGTGGTGCAACGTCTGGTAATCTGTTGCTCTCAGTCTCAACAGGTTCAAAGTCATCACTGTCGTCACATTTTTCAACCTCCGAAGCGCGGGCATGTGTGCATGAATATGTGTGTATATCTACTATCTGAAGTACATTCTGATTTTACAATTAGACACAATTTGAGCTTGACACAGACATTCACGAAAATCATTGTCATCCCCGGCAACTGCTTAAAATTTCAGGCACGAAGATTAAGTGACATTATCCGACAAGCAGGTCACGAAAAAAGGGCCAAACAGGTGACAAAGTGTAGAGGGCCAAGCAGGAGGTAAAGCTGAGCTGTGAGGGATACCAGCAGAGGATCCAATGTACATGTACAGTAGCTAGAGGTGACACTGTCAAATGAGAGAGGAAAATTAGTGAAGTCTCACACATTCCGTGAAAAGTTGACACACTGATTAGTGTTTGTGTGTTCAGTATCAACATATTTCTTCCTACAGGCTCTCACGGTGACACCGCTCCAATTTCTATAATTGCACACACAATATTTCCAAATCAAGAAATGAGTGGATTTCAAGCATGGGAGGACATTGCAGTTGTAGCTCATCAGTACTTGCATTATCATAATCATGGACAAATTTACATTCAGTCCTCCTTGGGAGATCTCTTACACAGGTTGCCACGGGAATATTAAATATCCAGAAAAATCACTCATTGCTTGTTACTTTCCTTCTTTAATTATTTCTTTCTGTTCCTTTTTCCTTCTTTCTTTTGTTCACTTAAGTTTTATTCATAAATATAATAATAATAATGCTTCTGTGACTAAAAAGTGTGAAGGCCATAATGTATCAGGTACAGCACAGAACATAATCTAATCAAGGTGGACATTTATTGACTTTGCCGGAACTCAACAGTAGTGAGCAATATCAATCTGTGTTTGCGTCAAAGCTTTGCGTAGCCTCAAGCTCTTAAAGGCTTAACAGACATTGCAGTGAAGTAAAAGGTGAAAGGCTGCATCATTCAACAAGGATTTATTAATGTTACCTTAATGTTTGCTGCCCTTAATGTGACAGTGATTGTTATTCTTAAGTGGGAAACAATAAAACACGACTTCGTAGGTGTTGCAGCAATCCGAGGAGGCGTATTCTGACAATCTTAAGCACTTTGATGCTCTTATCTAGGCTGTCTGAGAAAGCATGTGCACGATTAAAACAGGAGGTTTGTTTGCTCTGCACAATATACAACCCTAATTTTCCATTGTGCAAAAAGTGACAGGGGCGCAGTCAACTATCACCACTTCATTTAATGTTTGAACATTTTCTAAAATAAAGCGGCATGCCACAGATTTTACACATGGAGTTCAGTTTACTCATATAATGTATTTTGTGGCTCTGGGGGGAGTTTTCTAAAGCTTTTTAAAGTCTGAAATAACCCTGAAATGTCAGTAATAATCCCTCATTGCACACGAAAACTGTGTGCACACAACTACAGCAAGTTTGCAAAATCAGTTGAATTTTGAACTAAGTCTGTAAAGAACTTGTAAACTGCGATGTTTAGAACAAACATTTTGGGTAATATTTTCTCTGTTCACCTTTGTTTTTGCAGTCTGAAGCTTGTATATGATCGTCTGACTGCTTCTGTTTGTTGCCCTGTCTGAATTCTTTTTATCAATGCCACTGTGATCCCAGAGCTCGGCAATAAACTTGGGGAGTACAAAGGTATTATTACCAACAAGTTGTTATTAATTATCCTTTAAATCTTCATATTTAAACAATAAGGTCTCACCTTGGCCCTGGACACTAAGCCCTCTTTGTTCTCATCCTCTTCTATCCACCTGCAATCCTTCCATCTCTTTTTTGACGTCAGGGAGTGGTGTCTCCACGATGCATGGAGGCCCGTCCCCATGTGCCTTGTCCGCCTCCTCCTCCACCTCCTCCTCCCCCGTGGTCCTTATCTGACTCTGGCTGGCTCTGGGCTCGCTCAGGCTTGGGGTTGGGTGTGCACGGCGGGTCGGGCTGTTGCACTGACATGGTCCTGCGCAGGTGGGTGCGCTTACACAGGAAGTCAGGCTTTGCTGAGAGACCAAATGAGCCTTTCCTTAGGACCATACGAACCGAAGGGGATTTCTTGGGTCTGGCTCTGTGCCCAAACTGAAGGGTGGAGAGGTGCGCTGCATAGCCCTCGCTCAGGAACTACATATACCACACAGAGAAAGGGTTAGAAAATCAGAAAGAGTAGTAAGAAGATTAGAGTAAATGAGAAAAACCAAGAAGAAAATCAAAACCTTTCAACTGAAATAGGCAGACAGACATACCATGAAATGCTACTAAAGAAAGAGATAAAAGACAGATGAAAATTGAATTACCTGGCACTGATTTTGGTACTTCTTCGAAGGTCTGCCAACAATATAAATCTGTGAGGGGCTGAGGCCGAGCATGTTGTAAACAGAGATGTCCTTCATGGAGCCATAAGCAGAGTTGATCTTAATGTGACACTGGTGAGAGAAGAAATAATTAGTTGGAGATGTGTGTGGCATTTCGATGCAGCACAACCCAAGGCTACAACACTGTGAGCTTGCAAAAGTGTGAGTGATGCGGAGGAGAGAAATCGAGAGATCACAAACACAAAATGTTTCATATGGTTTATAAGAAAGATTAACTGCCCAGTTAATGTCAGAATGATGGCGTACCTCCTGTATGAGGTTCCTGAGGAAGATGGTCTTTTGTCGCAGAGGATCATGAACCAGGCCTTCAGAAAAGAAGATCATCCCGTGGGGAAAGTTGTGCTGCGAGAGCCAGGATACCACACGCTGCTTCTGCATATCCGGGCGGCCTGTGATGTAAATAATCAGATATCCCAGGTCCTGCCAATGCCTGCATGCAAATACATAATATCAAACACACTTCAAAGTTATTCATTTTGATCAGTAGTGGTATTATCACGGAGAGGACTTGCTTAAATGCTTAAAATGTACGGTGTGCACACAAGGATACACATTCACTTCTGAATGTACATCCTTCTGAACCTTTTTGTTAATCTTTCAAGAGGTGAATTTCATTCACATACACACATTCAGAGGCTGTGTTGCATTACCTGACGACATCGACAGCTCCGGGGCGGACCTTGGGGTCACTGCCCATGATTGACACACTGGCAGCAAAAGAGCCATCGATGCTGAAGACCACACACTCCATGCCCCGTGGCAACACAGTCAGGTAGGCCTCTGCACTTGTTTGATCCCCCCTTGAGATAGAAACAGAGAGAGATTGCATGAGAAACTGCAACACGTGGTTGTTATTCCCTTCAAGGCCCTTTATACTCACTAGCTAGAAGCACACACACAAAATAGAGCATGAATATAGGACTTCATTTAATAATGCTCTCCTTTTTCTATATATTGCTACGTCTTTTTTGATAAAACAGCACTCTGTAAAGGGCATGCTACACGGATGCTTACTTGACGACCATTTTTATCGGATAGACTCCCAGACTGAGCTTCTTGCTCTTGGGTATAGTATATGTGACTCTGCCGCTGCTGTTGGTCACCTCCGTGTCAAAGTGCACCCAGCGGCCAGACTGAGGTTGTGTCATTAGCAGGACATCCACCTAAGAGGGACAGGGTCAAGTTCAACAGGCAGAGATTAATGTAAGTCTTTGATACACAAAGGGATATGTGTGGTAATCAATCATGTTGCTGCTTTTCACCTTTTCTCCAGTCAGTGTGACCATGTCCAAGGGGCCGTACATGAAGCGGCCAACCAGAGTTTGAGGTCCATCTTCGGTGGCAATGACATCATTAACCCTGTGGTTGGCAGTGACGTTCTACAGTAGATAAACAGAAGGAGCATAAAACACAGTTTGGTAAGGACAATTAAGTCAAGTTTTATTGCAGCTTATGTGATGTTCTGGAACAAATCTTAGCATTTACTGATGAAGACCGTGAGATGAGGTAGAAAGCTCTGAAGAAGCTACTACGTGGACTTTTAATTTAGAAATTTTTTTACACATTAAGAGCCCAAGTTCAAGAATGAACTTCAGTGCTCAAACCTGAGAAAGCTTTACCCAGACTGCTCACAAAGCCAGAGATACACAACATGTCATGAACGTGAACACATATTTAAAGCTGCCACAGTTAGATATTTTAATATTAAAAATTAATCAAATGTCTTTGTGTAATGTGCAAGGGGTCACTTGTAGTGATAAACCCATAGAGAATTATCACCCGACTCTGCAGTTCCTCTCAGCCTTAGGGAGCTTTTTAGTGTCTCTCAGCTCATTGTTTTGGTTTTACAGCCCACAACTTGTACTGTTTTGGTTCCCTCTCAACGCTCTCATTAGCGTTGTTTCCAGACACAGCAGGCAGCTTATTTAGTGAACAAACTCTAAAACCTACCCTATGCTACCTGCCTAGCAGCAAACCCCAGACAGACAAAGTTAGTAACTACCTTGTGAACCTAGAGGAGCAGCTCAATAGTCAGATATTTACCTCATTAGTTGGTGGAGCGTAAAACTGAGCTAAAAGGTGAGTAAATATTGGACTTACAGAAGCCAGGTGGCCAGAAACACGACTCCAAATGAATGCTATGTTGTTCCATATCTGTTTGATGTGTATATGGGCAACTGTTTGCTAACAGTTAAGTTAACCACATCAACTTAAAGGTGATAATATGTGAATGTTGTGTGTACAGCTTGTTTCTGCTGCTCCAAAGAGGCCAAACATTCAGTTAATAAAGGGTTTAAAGAACCATTCAAAATTCACATAGAACTTAATGTAACAGAGGAAGAGGCTGTGGAAGCGACAGGAGTTAAAATACTAAAAGTATTTTATATGGACCGCCTAAAATGACTAGACAGTAGGTAGAACATGTGAGTATGAAATTACTTCTGTTCCTGCCTACTACTGTGAGGTTCCATTAAAATCACCACTGGTGTTTGTTTTTGCATGGCCTGTCTTTACAAGCCCTTAAGACATACAAGTTATCCCTGCTTTGATGTGTTTTCATATTTTTACATTTTCATATTCCAATGCCCAGCCAAATGCCTCTGAAGTATGCACTGTGGGACCTTCCAGAACTCTCTATTAGGCTTCCTTGTCTAGTTCTTTTCTCCATATTGCACCATTCAGTGAGTATCTCCAAGTGAGCCAGCAGAGAAACACTAATCCCTAAATCTCTTCTTGCTGAGATGGTTGCATTTTAATAGCATATTATCAGCACACTAATGTATAACTCTCAGACTCTGTTGTGGGCCACCATGACAGTATTTTTTTTTTTTCCTACCGAGTGCTCTGCCATTTCTGTAACCTTTATTTTATCCTAAAAAATTTGGTCTCACACATGCTCTTTTACCTTACACCTTGCTTTTCTCCCAAATAGTTAGACACCTTGAAATGTGGGTTTTGCCCTGTAAGATAGTATTATAAAAGACAACATTTCCTCCACAAGCTTGTGCAGGATTTATGAAGAGCTGATAAAAATGTTCATTTTTTAAAATATAAAATAAATAAAGAGTCACAGCTTATATAAACATACAGAAGTACAACTTCATATGCAAACAAAAGCAACAGTAACAAATGGGATTTGTTAATTCCATCTTTGTTTATTGCAGTGATTTCATCAGAAGTGAGAGGCTGTGATGACATTTTGTTTACTTGAAAATGAACTGTTGTTTATTGACAGCACTCACCAAAAGATAATGGAGCATCTGCACATAACAAATATTGCTGTGCTAATGTGATCAACCATGTTGAGGTTGTATTTTACTATTGATGATAATTGGCTAATGATAATTTATTTAAAAGATGTGACATCTGCACTAGCTTTGACAACAATTAACTGTTTGCCAGCACAGGGTCTTACTTACTGATCCAGTGATGGCAAGAATGCTGAGTAAGCAAACCATATGTGCACACCTGCGCACGGACATACACAAACATACAGTACATAAAAAATCACAGCTTGACTTGAGGAGAAATCTAGTTAGATTTCCCCAACACAGTTCACAAGGTACTCTCTGTGTGGTCATATGTGAAAACAGGAAAGCAACATGCGCCTCAGTATCACTATCCACTTACAGACAAAGTGTGGAATAGATGAGTTGGAGAGTCAGACCCCCGCCAGCAAAAGAGGAGCATGTACAAGAAACAAAAGCCACACAAGTGGGGCTCTCTCCAGCTTTGACAAAGAACTCTTACCAAGCAGAGGAAGATCAGAAATAGATACCAAGTCTCTCTGAACAGCAACACTCTGCAGCAGATGAGCCCAATCTGTGCCTAGATTCAATCAGCACGGAGCGGCAAATCTCCACATTCTGAATCATATTCAGGACAGGGCAACTTTTTCAGAAACACATCACTTGGCCTGAGGCCTGAAGGTGAGGCATGAATGAGAAGACACTGAAAAAAGAATACCTTAAAAGACTCAAATATAGATGTTTCCATGGTACTCTGCTTGCACAGTTCTAATTATATACTCAAGAAAATCAAGCAGTCACTAAATTCTTGTCAGTGGTTCAAGGTGAAAGTGTAAAGAGTATTTTAAGAAATTCAGGCCACAGACCATTCACACATGCCGCAGCGCTAAAGCACTTCAACCTCAGCAGTTAGTGATAAATGTATTTTTAGTTTGAATAAATGCAAGGCCATTGCAGCAGAAGAACAATTTATGCTGTGTGTGTGTGTGTGTTTGTGTGGGTGGCTGTATTTCTGAGAATGAGCGGCACCTTAGAGACAATATTACAGGTTGTGTAATATATTGTGTCCAAGCCAAAGTGCTTTGTTAAAATATTCATGAATTTGTTAAATAAAAAAGCTTGAATATGAGCTTCTAAAAGTTAATTGCATAGCGAATAATTCACATTTCTGTCAGCGATTTTGCCAGCGGAGCAAAATGGGACAAAAGTATATTTATATAAAATAAACCACAGAATAATTTGTTACCCTTAGTTTGACATGTGTCCTCCTTCTGAGCCATTTTTCTCGTGGGCTGGAGGGAGAGAATGGAGCTGAGTCCAAATGGTCCGCTTCCTGGGTCTTCACGCAGTCACATCGCATGAGCTGTCAATAAACACATGCATATATAAGAGCAGGCATTTCCACACACAAGCCTTTGAAATCAAATACGATATATGATCTTCAGGTTTATTAGCTTCCTAATGACATTGATAGCACTTCTTCTTTCCTATGTGCTCTCCTTATTCCCCTCACGTTTTCTCACAGAGAAGACAGAAGAGAGGCAGGGTAAAAAAAAATCTCTTTTTTCTTCTCTGGGAGCTCTGCTTTCTAATGATCAGGTTCAAAGCCTGCCGGTGTTTCCAGTGGCTTTTAATAGTACATCACGCGATACACTTGTTTTATTTATTTATTTATTTTTTGCCCTGCTCTTTGTTCGTTTCTGAGGATGCAGTGAACATTCTTGTCAGACGCACAAATACACCCTACATGTGAATGTAATCACTGTCAAAGATGTGATATATTCATGGGCAGCTCAGTGGGTAGATGGTGGTAGTAACGCTGCCAGGGCTCAAGGTTTAATTCCCATCTAGTACTAGAAATATATGCAATGGTGGCACTATAAGACTCTTCTGATCAACAATTGGGTCTTTATGACTGAAAATTTGATTATAGAGATATGGAAATGACTGGAGACTCACTTTAGCTGAGAACACATTTGTAGACCTTTAAAATCCTAACCAACCATTAAAAGAGTTGGGCCTTATAAATGGGCCTTATATCATGTAGTGTGATCTGAGTTGTAGATCCACATGTCATGACTCAGCACTGGATTGTAGCTCAACATACTGTAAGATGTCTTGAAACGACTTCACACAATATTTCTGGTTACAATGTTTGGGTGAATCTCTATCTACATTCTATATTTCTTATTGCCGGCTCTGTCCACAGTTCATAAAGGAGTGTTGAAGACATAACATATTCAGGGTGTCATCTGTGCAGAAGGAGCCCTTGAACAGCTAAGCAGCATCTCCCATCTATGCTGTGTTGTTTGTGAAGCAAGAAGACATTAAATGGAAACAGCTGTTAGCAGGTAATAGCATTTAGTTGAAATAAATTGCATAAGAGAAGAATATAATGCATCACATTTCACTACCTTAAATTATGAGTAAAAGCTGACAAGTCACTGAGGATGCAGCATCTAAAACATGGCACATGCTACAAGATCAACTTTTTGGGGAACAAGAGGATTGGAATTGGTTTAGACTTTCCGGAAGTCCTAAATTGGTTCAAGTCTTACCTACAAGTAATTATCTATCAGAACAAACTAAAATGGCATGTGGAGTATCCCAATGGTCAATCCTAGGACCCTTTTTATTCAACCGCAACATGCAGCCATTGACTAAATTTGAATTATTTTTGGATTTACACAACAAACTTTTATTCTGTCACTTTTTATGCTATTTTTATATCTTGACGTCTTAAAGCCTGTTGTTTTTGTTTCCATGTCTTATGTAAAGCACTTTGAAGTATGTGCAAATGTGATCACTAAAAAGTCTGTCTTCTTAGGCAATACTCTGTGAAACTTGCTGGGGAAAACACAATAGGCTGTCAATAAGGCTTGCCCACCTGCCGGAGAACAAAAGCTGCTACGTCAGTGGACTCCCAGTAGGAGGCGTGAAAAAGGTGAGGCAGAGCCACTGTTGGGAAGGCAGTCAGCACATCAGGGCAGTACAAAGCATAATCCAGCCTCTTGGAGCCCCACCAGCTACTGGAAACTGAAACACACATACATATGCAAGCATAGCCATGTGGAAAACTGAGATAATCTTAAAAGCTGTGAAATCTCATGAACCTGAATTCATCTACAGGAGATAAGTGAATAAATGAGACAGTAGCTTCCCTGTCGCTCTCCTTCCCTCCCACTCACTGTTAGCGATGGTGTTTCCCAGCTGGCCCATGGAGCAAATCGACGTTTCACTTTCTACACTGGTCACGCTGGCTCTACGACCTCCCTCTTCTCCTCCACCTCCTTCAGTCTTGGTCTCAGAGGATGGCTGTAAAGCTGGACCTCCAGGAGTTTGATCATCTTCCAGAAACACGTTTGTATGGCCTTGGATACTCTCCGCTAGGGATGGTGAGAAGAGGAAAGAAAGACAAGGAAATAGACAAGGACAAACAGAGAGGGAAGAGGAAAGGAAATGCTTTGATTACACAATTGACTGGCCTCAATCTTTCAATCAGTACTGTTATTTTGCCTATTAAGATAGCTTATTTCTGTGTATCGACTTGCTTTGTGTTTTATCAGGGAAAAGTAAAGACAAGCACTAAGTAGGAGTACAATGACAGAGACTGCTTCTACTGTTCATGGGGTTCAATACATTTGTATTGGCTTTGAGAGTCCCAAAAAGCATCTTGCTCTTGGCTCCTGCTAACAAGTAGGATCATTTTATCAGGTTGGGTTCTCTCCCACCAGCACATCTCTACGCAGCTCTTTCCTATTTGTTCAGCGATAATACTGTATAATAGGAAAAGGAGAATTTTCCTTGGAGACCCGGTTTCACCAGACATCATGGATCTACTTGTCATTCCTGAAGACACAGAGCCTTGAGGAAGCATATTTCATCAAAAATTTAATCATTAGAGAGGCAAGTGTCTACCAGCTCAGTTCAATATCACATTTATCTTAAACCCCACAATGCATCCTGGGGACAAAAGGAAACTCACACCGAATATAATACAACTTCCACCAAACAGTATTGCCTAACATAGCTGAATGACAGGAAACTGAACAACACAGCCATAACACCCATCTCTTTCTTTGAGAACAATCTCACGCATTCTCCTCCATTCTCTACCTGTATTATGAAACTCAAAATCTTTTTTCAACCAGACTCTGGAGAGTGCTCATTATCCTGTTACCCAGGCCTTGTATATTTCTGTGGATCTATTATGACACAGGATATGGCTTGACTCACATCTGAATGAGCCTCTACTCCACCACTGCGCTACAGATGAAATGTTGACCTCAGTGGCAACCTATAAACCAATCCCTGTTCTGCCAAACAATTGAATGGGATGTAACCTATATATTTGTATGTATGTCACAAATAAGCCAAGACTCAAGGTGCAGATGACCCCACTTCTGTATCATGTCATTTACTCGCACCCATTTGCTGTAATACACATCAGTTCAGTGAGATGTCTTTTGATCTGATGGCGTGGATATAAGGTATAAACCGGGAGCTGGAACAGGGACTCAAGAGAGCTGAGATAAAATGAATGTGCCTGCTTGTCTGCAAATGTTACGCAGAACACATCTTGTCTGGGTTGGTCTTTAATAGGAGAGGATCTTGCATCTCTGGGAACAGTTTCCCCTGACACAATTTTCTGTGTTTACATGACTTCCACTCACACTAAACACAAACATTAGCATTACAGATGTTACCTTCACTTGTGGATGGTGTGTCCTATGTGTGCTATGTGTGCCTGCCTGCATTCAATATTTGTAACTGGGGATCCCAGAACAGTCTTTTTTGCTTCATGAAGCAGCCAGTTATTGGCAGATTAACCCTTTCTCTGCGGCCTGCTGGAATGGTTATAAATAATGTTGCATGTTTGGTCTATGAAGGATCGGCAACCAGAGCAATTCAATTCAATTTATATAGCGCCAATTCATAACAGAAGTTATCTCATTGCACTTTTCCTATAGGTCTAGACTGTACTCTTTATAATATTATTTACAGAGACCCAACAAATCCCACCATGAGCATGCATTTGGCGACAGTGGCAAGAAAAAAACTTCCTTTAAGAGGCAGAAACCTTGGACAGAACCAGACTCAATGGTGCGCGGCGATCCGCCGCTGCCATGTTAGGTTTTGAGAGAGAAAAAGAGAGAGAGAACACTCTTCTCCTCCTATTATCTCCTAAATAATATCTATCTAAATAATAAATAGATTCACTCTTACACTGGCACAGTTTTTTTACTTCCCACATTTAACTGTTCACCTGGGGAAACGCATCAACGCCCATCTAATTATGTGTAATTTCCTGATGCACCTGCTGCTGTGAGTGTATGAGACTTCACAGTATATTGCACATTCTCCTCCCTCCTCTCAGGATAACACGGGCCTGCTTGGGGAGTCCAGAACGGGTCTGAGTTCTAGCAAGAGGCTGATATCTCCGCGCCCAACGAAGGGCATGGCCAGGGCGGGCCGTCGCTCAGCCGTAAGCAGAGCGACTCGTACGATGGAGACACCTCGTCCACGGGCCAGCACAGCTTTTTCTCCAGGTGGGGCAGTACGCATGAACATATCCACACACGGGTGTGACGATATATGACGATATATACTGTGAGACAATATAAGTTTGTCTACCATCAGACATTGTGACTGTTTATACGAAGGTGTCATTGTGGACAATGCTACAGATCAACGAGCAGGACTGATCGATGGCAATATAGGATTTTTTCTGTAATTTGTGGTGAAGTAGATAGATATTTCAGGTATCGACTTTGCAGGATCGGCCAAAAACAGACATTGCTGTTATTTTTTATTCATTAACAATTTCTGAATTGATTTTTTTATATCGCACCGTATATTTAATTATATATTACAACAAATCCCACCATGAGCAAGCATTTGGCAACAGTGGCAAGAAAAAACTTCCTGCCAGAACCAGACTCAATGTTGACTCCGTGTTGGGTTTTTAGAGAGAGAGAGAGAGAGAGAGAGAGAGAGAGAGAGAGAGAGAGAGAGAGAGAGAGAGAGAGAGATTTTGGGGAAGTGGGGAGGCACAATGCAAATACTACCTAGAATACAGAATACAGAAGCAGAATACAGAATAACAGCTGCTCTCTCAGACGTGAGGGAGAATCAGTGATGCTAGATTGGATGGTTTTCCATCTAATGGGTCTGCTTTCAAGGGGCAAAAAATATTTTACTGGTTGGGAAGATATGGCTGGTTTAGGGATTGTTTAGGCTAATTTAAATGAATTAAAATCAGGTTAAAATATGACTTTTTGTATTTGGCATTTAGTATAGAAAATAGGAGTAGGATCTATCAATGTTCTGTGTACATGCATGTGCAATCCTGCAGCATTAATGTGTGTGTGTGTGTGTGTATGTGTGTTTGTGTGTGTGTGTAAAGCCCTTTTCAGACATGGAATATGTAAAATTGCTGGCTTCATCTATCTGTTAAAGTGATGGCATTTTCTCATTCAGACATAGGTGACCTTTACGTTAATGTTCCTTATGCCTTTATTCAGACATGACAGCAGATTCACAGAAAGAGTCGCATGCTTGCGCGATATTTGGCACCTGGTGGGAGCAGAGAGAGAGTTTAACTCACAGCGGTAAGTTGTTTCTGTTCTCTCAGGCTGCATCACTGATGGAGTTCAAAACGTATTTTGCTATTAAAGCCTTAATGATTGTCATGAGCGCGAGAGACGCTCGCCCACTCTTCTCACAGTGAATCCACAGATACATTTTCACACCGATTTCATCATTAGAGTGCAAATTCTGCTGCCTGTTTTATAATACCATACAGTGCACAAGCATTGAATGACAGGACGTTACGTTGGGTTGGATATTCATTGATGCATCCACACAGTTGTCATGAATGAACGTATATATAATTATAGGGAGGAGATTGTAAGCATAACTCTTTGGTGGAAGGCATGCAATTAAATAAAAAAAAGTTATTTGCAGTCATTTGAAATCTGACAGTATTTCTTGATTTTGATTCATTAAGGTGCGATTAGCAGAAAATATTGTGGTTGCAGACTACGAGAGGCTTTTCTTTTATAGACGTCTTGGACAGAGAGAGATGAGTTTATATGTAGTAGTGTATAAGTGCTACTTCTGCATTCTCTTGAGTAGTTATTCCATGCTGAGGTGGTCAAATCCTTACATTTTTACAGGTTTTGGGGTTGTGAAATATCTGGGCTGATTTTTACAAGATGGGGCAGTTTTTCAGAAATTACTGGATTGGAAACTGAAAGTGAAAGATCCACAAAAGATTAAATGCCACTCTTTCTGGCCGCCTGTTTGGGCCATTATGATGAAAACTGAATGTCACACAAAATCCAATACATATTCTCTAATCAAAAACGCATCTATAACTGAAGACAGAGTCATTGTATATACTTGTGCACTGTTTGCAGTGATTTCAGCAATCATACCTTCTCTGAGGTTTCTAAGAAATCGAAGAGAATGCATTCTCACATACATGTCCCTACACAAACACACACACTACAATCTGTTATCATTAATGAGCCCTGCCCCACACCTCTCAGAGGAGCCTTATTCTCCTTCAGTCTCTGGAACATTAGCATGGCTCTGTCTTTCTTTCACAGCACAATAAGCAGAGAGAGGCAGAGAGGGAGGGAGCGATTACTGTGACAGACAGAGAGAGAAGAGAGAAAGGGCCACTGACTCTGACGCATTTTCTGAAACACACACACAAACACACATATCATTTCAAAAGATGTGTGCTGGGGAAGAAGCAGAGTGAGAGGAGCATCAAAAAACTGCAAGGGCTAGGAGGAAAGATGGGGCTACACATGGTGTTCGTGAGTGTGTTCGTGAATCAGAATTACAGTACAGTACATGCACCAGTCCAATTAAATGACCAGTATGGAAACAGAAAGATTATGATTTAAGCAGGAGGCAGGGGAGAGTGAAACAGCTGATGACAGTGGTAAAAGGAAGGACAAGCAGAGAATTCATACGGCGAGGGAGGATGATTGCACTGTGGCCTTGAAACGTCTTTGTAACAAAAAGAGACTTTTAACTCAGCACCCTTCCCTCCAGTCCTCGCCACGCTCCCAGCCTCCACACACACACTAGCATCCTATTAGGCGAGCAAAAAATACACCACCGTCTTTACTTTAAAGCGCAATTAGCCATGTGATCAATACTGATAAAACATACTATAATTTCATGTGTATTTTCTGTCTTGGATGATCATATTTCCCATTGGAGCTTTGCTGGAAATCAATAGAAAGAGGGCTCATTCTCTCTATATTAGCAGCATGCATCATAATAAAAGATCCACTGTTGACGGGTGTTGATGTCAAAGTCATACCCATAGGAGACTGATTTGATTGGCTCGCCATGCCTTCATAACAACTAATCACCATATTACAGAGCAGGAAATGGGTTATGTATGCCGCTGTTTCTTCTGTGTGTCTGTGTGAGCGAGTGTGTTTGTATGTCTGCGTCCGCCTGTGTGCACCTGTCTATGGTTTTTAATTTAACACATAATCTGACAGCATCCAAGCCCGCTCATTGGAGCGGGGATGCAGACCCATAATTAAAACCCGGTATAGCTGCAAGCCTACGATGTGTGTCTGCTTTTACACTCCATCACCTTTATCAGCACTACTAGCATCCCGCTTTGTGACTGGCTAAACATGATTAAATTAATAAATCACAGCTTGGGCATCCAGTTTACACAGGTAAAAACACTGTTTCTCTCATATGTGTCACATGTGAGTGAAACACACAGATTACTCATGGATTCCCTGTTTAAAAATGAAGCAAATAAGCAGATGGAAGCTGATTTATCCAACACGTGACGAACGGTACAATGATGGTTAGTAGATAGCCAAAAAAGCTCTTTTCAGGCATGTAATACATAACATTACTGGCTTCATCTATCTGTAAAAGTAATGGCTTTTTGGCATTCAAGCATAGGATTCCATTATACATTTACATTAAGTAAATGTTCCGTAACAGCTTTATTCAAACATGACAAGACCTTTGCAGAAAAAGCGACATGCTCGCTCGGTATATCTCCCACAGGAGGGAGTGATTTTGCAGTCGAAGCCTTAACTAATGACTACAGTGAACATGAGGGGTGCTCGCCTCACTTCTTACCGTGAATCCCCTAATAAATTTTCTCATCAATTTCATCATTAGATAGACAATTCTGCAGCTGATTTTATAATGTGCGACAGTGCCCAAACATCCAGTGCAGTAGAATGGCAAGACATTTAGCTGGGACTCACATTTTAATTCCTATTTGCTGACATGCTGCAGCGTTTTATTGTAGAAAATTTAGGGAGTGGTTGTAGTGGATCTACAACTTTACATCGCCACATTCACAGTGTTTGCTGTTTTTTTTAATTATTTTATTTTACAGATTTTTATTTACTTTGTGCATAAGAGATGGTAATTAAGTAATACATTTTTTACAGTGATTTTAAGAAGGCTGAACAATTCATTCATTAAATCTCGCTTTGTGCTGCTGTGGCCTTTATGTTAGCATAACATATGCTACAAAAATGTGTGATGTGACAAAAATGTTACTAGGTTACTAATGTTACCAGTTGTATGATAATTATCGTATTTGTACGATAATTTTGCTCTTTGTAAGAGGTGTGACCAATAATTCTCAAAAACCCTAAATGTACAACACTTCTGTTTAATTTTTTACAGATTAGTAAAATGTTATGGAGCTAATTTGGAACCAGCCTGATTTATTTTGTAGATTGACTATTTCAGTTATGTATAAAGGAAAACTGATCCTTGATCTGCCATAAATGATCCAATCAGATCTCTGAGATCTTGTCAGAGGAGCCATTATCACCACTCTCAACCACTTACAAACTCTCACTGTATTTTGCAAAGTTTGCTTTAAGTGTCAACCTGTTACGTTTGGTACAGTATGGTTGCCCTCAAGTTTTGTTTGGTATGGTTTATGAAATATGATAATTCTGAAGTCTTTGTACAGATATTTGGTTTTAGGGACCTGACAAAACCGATAGGTCCGACCTAGACTGTCATGGTGACTTTGTTTTTTATGTAAAATTGCCACCACACTTACATAACAAGGTGCGTGTCTGAATGGGGTTATTTTTATTTCAGTGTCATGCCAAATATTTTGCCCATCCCACATGGGAATAAAATCACTGTATGTCAAACAGCAAGACTTATATCTACACCTACATAATTTCAGGTTACATATGTATACAAGTTCAAATAAATTGTGCACCAAATAGCAGAATAAAAAACTAAGAAACCACCCTTACTACAAGCCCAATTTGTATCCTGATAAAAGGCTTTTTTCCAACTGGCAAACAAATGTGTCATATGAATAGCCAATACTCTTTGTGCATCATCTATGTTTAAATCATCTGTTTTGGTTCTTATCTTACTAAAGAATATACTATATTGTAGGGTTCCCAGTAAAAAGGATAACTGAAGTAAAATGGAAAATCATTTTCATTTATCATTGAGATGGCACATTTGACAAATCTTCTTTGGGTTATAAATTTTTCTAATGATTGCATTTTGAGTAAAAAGGTTTAGAATTGTTTAAAGCCTTACACCAAACCACAAAGTCTTCTGATCTGGGTTCATGCTCGCAGGCTGTTAGCACAAGTGATCAGTCCTTGTCCTACTTTCTCTCAGTGAGGTAGGTGGAGAGGCAGTAGAACCAGGCGATGCGTCATAACTGCTGTTTAGATGGAGTCTCTATGTCCCAAAAGTGGCCTAAAACATGCTTCAAATAAATCAGTGGCTCATTAAGGACTCAGTCTCTACAGCCAAGCCCTCCAGGGGGATTACAGCAGTACTGTGCCATATCTAGCAGACTAATATCTCACATACTGTGCCTGATCCTCAGAAAGGAGTGGCAGGCTAAAGTTACTGCACCACAAGAAGATGAAGTATAATTACTTCAAACTTCAGGCTATTGGGGCAGGATTTAGCTCTGCCTCTGCAGGGCAAGCTACCACAGATGGAATCGAGGTTTATGTGAGCATCTGTGTCTGTGTACATGTGCGCCTGTGAAAATTCACATTACTTAGTCATAGAATCTCTCTGCTGCTGTAATCTAGTCCCACTACCAGGATTTCTTTCACGCCAGCTTTGAAATGCAAAATCCAAAAGGTTATTAATATGGCATTACAATTACACCAAAAAATAGATTAACCAATGAAATATTCAGGAGGAGCTGCTCTTGCATCTCCCATCGCTGGCAAATTGATTTCCATGGTCAAATCACCTGTCCTACCTATGAGCATTGAGCGTCCATCTCCTAGAGGGTATCGCTGGTAGCGGGGCACAGCAAATGGTGGTAACTTGTGGAAGAGAGGCTGCAGCAGCGGCTCCAGTCTGGAGGCTGAAGGGTCCGAAGGGTAAAACAGGTTGAAAATCTGAGAGCAGGCTGGATGGAGCTGGCTCACTGAGGGTCAGAAAACACAATTGACAAGCAAATCCATTAGGAACAAGATTTTAGTGTAACTGTGTCACATGAGCACAATATTTGACAGAGGAGGATTTAGAAACAGCATAGGTTTATTGTTTTTTGTTACTCTGCCACATAATGACCAGCTCATTTGCATTTTCCCCCTGTTTCTATGAGTGGAAACATATAGTGTGTGTGTGTGTGCACATACTTTTGTAGATGCATGTGTATGAAGAATTTTATTTTCTGATATGTTTTGCATGTGTCTGATTCTTACCCTGGACAGCAGGCAGCACAGTGCGTCTCATGGCCAGGACAAGGCCCAGCGGACAGCCCAGCAGGAAGCAGTCTGACACCTCAAAGTCGAATCGGCCGGGGTTCAACACCAGACTGGTGCTACTGCCGCCACGCACCTCAGCATTCTCTTTCATCAAACTAGAGACAAGACATGGACACAGAATGTTATCTTTGCCCATCACGACTTTCTGTCGCCTACCAGTTAAAATTTGCAGTCCCTCACTCTTTGGATGCTTGCTCCAACAGTCATTCCCTATCCTCAAACTCACTGATGCTAATTGGATTTTCTTTGGCTACATCAGGATAGCCACTGTGAATACAAACATTATCAATTTGGGGTGAAACAATTCCTTTCAACCATAAACATGCGTCAGCACTGATACTTACTGTAACAGTTTTGTTTTTATTTTAAGAGAAAAGCAGGGGAAATTAAAAATTTGTCAGTCAGTAATGTGCATGCTGAAATTGGGAAGGTCAATGTCTCGGTCTTGACACAGTCAAGTCAGTGATGCTTTTGCTTTGTCCTGATTCAATCGTAGGCTGGCTTGTTTTAACATTCTGGGGTCAATGTCGGCACCAGGCCTTTATGACTCAGCCTGAGCAGCTCTTCGCTCAGCCCTCAGAGGCTGCATTACGCTTACAGCTGTTTGAACAGCCAATCCGGTCTCCACAACCCTCTGCTGACTGACGAGACTGCTCTGCTCTCTAGCGAGCCAACATTTCCCCATTAAGTCCTGCATGGGGAGAAAGGATTAGCCAACAGTCTCAAGCCATCTTTAAAAGCCAAATCAATAGTACTTTGATTGCCTTCCGCTTCCATTTTAGTTTTTGTCTTCTCTCTCGTAATGTGTCCACTCCTTCACTTCTTCCTACCATGCCGTTAAGAAAACTGTCTGTCTGTCTGTCTGCCAAAATTTATTACTGCTGCAAAATATCCTCATAGTTAGTTACTTCCTCCAAACTCCACTCCAGTACTTGTAGTATCTGTGTGGCTGAAGAGACAGTGAACCATAGAGGCATTTCTTATTGCATGAACAGTACATGCAGAGAAGGGTTGAGCATGATTACAGTAAAAGCCTGGACGACAACATGTTCTGTTCTTCTGTAAATACACATGTGCTAAATTTATTTCAACAAAAAAACGTGCTTTGAGCAAGTGTACTTGCCTGGATGGGCTGAATTTCTCTTTTTGCAGCTATAGAACTCGTCATTTAACTGCACATTGTTACCAATATGTTAAATAAATATGACAAATATTACATTGACTAACTGTTATTGAGTGAATGGCTGACATTACTTTATGGGGGTTAATAAATAAGCAATGAACTGCGCTAAGCCTTTCAGTAGCTCTAACTGCACATAATCTTTTTTATGAGCACTTTAAACTAAATAGATGTCTAAATAATGTCAATTCTGTCCATTTAGGTGTTTGTTGTTTTTTTCCAACTTAAGAAATTGTACTACCATCTGTTTAAACATCAGTGAAATTAGCCAAAACACACATCCCTAACAAAGATAGACTGGGGGAAAATGCCCCACTGCTTTCTGCACTGAGTGCACTCTCATAATAGCAGTGCTATCTCACAGGCAATTCCGAGTCAGGGCCAAAGCACAGCAAGGTGCACGTTGAAACATCTGAAATGGAGTGAACCAGCAGTAGGCCATTCGGATAGGAGGAATAAAGTCTGGGAAATGGAGCTTTAATACGCCCTCCTGGCTACTGGGAATATCCACTGGGAGGTGTAGGGGGAAAAGAGTACATCCAGGAGCAGAGGTTACCCTCCACACAGCGAGGCTCGGGTTTAATCATGAGTGTAACAAGAAGTGAAAGGTGAGAGGTGCACCGCCATGAACACAATGTGGCATAACTGAATTGATGGGATCTTCTTTTCAGTGACTGTGTCACTGTGATGGTGTAAGCCTAGTGGAGCATGTGATTTGGAATGGGAACACTGGTTGCTTGAAGTGAGTCGACATGGCAGTCGTACCCCCTCCAGCCACCCCAACCCAGCTGAATTCACCCACAGCGTTTGGTCTCCCAAACAAACTGGCTGGCACAGGCACAAACAAGCTATTTATAGTCCAGTAGAGGCAGGTAGGCAGGCGGGGCAGTCAAGCTGCAAATATTGATAAAGAGCAGGGGCGAGACAGGGTGACACATTTCAGGAAAAGCTGGATGAGGGCCAGCGTGCAACATCTGGGTCATATGAACCCCTAAAACACTCATCAGTGATTGACAAATGCTGTTTGACAGAAATGGATGACAGAATTTCGAATACTACTCTATACGTCTGATGTCTGATGTGCTTTTTTGCTAAGTTGTGGGTGTTTGTGTGAACTACATTTTGTTATATATAAAAATGACTAATTATTAAATTATCTAAATGTTGCTTTTATATTTCTAGATTAACCACAAGATTTTGTGGACACTAAATCTCCATTTGACTGACCAATAGTAGCAGACTGTTGCTGTACTTGGTGGACTACATATTTGTTTGATTGCAAATGTGCACAATTCGTTTAGAAATCTCCTTCCTGCACCAACTATTGTTGTGAGGAAGAAGCAGTCTGACTGAGATTACAGGCTTTTCCCTTTTTGAGTGTTTGGGGGGGGTATCTGCATGAATGTGTGTTTAAATGTATGGGTATGTGCACGAAACAATGAAAAATAAAACCGGTTTTGCACTGAAGCATGCAAGGTCACTTTATTCTTTAAGGAGAATAAATAAAAACAACTCATGCTTTTTGTCTTTAAATGCCTTTAGAAATCCTTTTGATTTTGATTTTCTTTGCACTGACAGAGATCTGATCTGAGGTTACTGAAGCCTTTTCTTACTTAGAATATAGTGGGTGTGCATGATTGTATACTGTGTGTGTGCTGGTGTAAATGAGTGTATATGTGTTTTTGTTCTTCTATTTCTAGTATATATCGAATAGAATAAAAGTGTTCCAAGTATTAGATGTTACTTCAGGGCCAGGACCTATTTGATTTTCTAAAAAAATCAATTTAGGGAATTGTTAATTTATTTTAAAAAAAGAGAGGAATGTCTTGTTTTTGGCTAATATATAATTGAATTATATATTTATAATATATTACTTAATATATGGTGCGATATAAAAAAAAAATCAATTCAGCTGATCCTGTAAAGTCGATACCTGAAATATCTATCTACTTCACCACAAATTACAGAAAAAATCCTATATTGCCATCGATCAGTCCTGCTCGTTGATCTGTAGCATTGTCCACAATGACACCTTGGTATAAACAGTCACAATGTCTAATGGTAGACAAACTTATATTGTCTCACAGTATATATCGTCATACATCGTCACACCCGTGTGTGGATATGTTCATGCGTACTGCCCCACCTGGAGAAAAAGCTGTGCTGGCCCGTGGACGAGGTGTCTCCATCGTACGAGTCGCTCTGCTTACGGCTGAGCGGCGGCCCGCCCTGGCCATGCCCTTCGTTGGGCGCGGAGATATCGATGTTGCTCTTACTCAGCCTCTTGCTAGAACTCAGACCCGGGCTGGACTCCCCAAGCAGACCCGAGTTATCCTGAGAGGAGGGAGGAGAATGTGCAACATACTGTGAAGTCTCATACACTCACAGCAGCAGGTGCACCAGGAAATTACACATAATTAGATGGGCGTTGATGCGTTTCCCCAGGTGAACAGTTAAATGTGGGAAGTAAAAAAACTGTGCCAGTGTAAGAGTGAATCTATTTATTATTTAGATAGATATTATTTAGATTTAGATTAGAATGACAAATAGGAGGAGAAGAGTGTTCTCTCTCTCTCTCTCTCTCTCTCTCTCTCTCTCTCTCTCTCTCTTTTTCTCTCTCAAAACCTAACACGGCAGCAGCGGATCGCCGCCCACCATTGAGTCTGGTTCTGTCCAAGGTTTCTGCCTCTTAAAGGAAGTTTTTTCTTGCCACTGTCGCCAAATGCTTGCTCATGGTGGGATTTGTTAGGTCTCTGTAAATAATATTATAAAGAGTACAGTCTAGACCTGCTCTATAGGAAAAGTGCAATGAGATAACTTCTGTTTGGATATGGCACTATATAAATATAGTTGAATTGAAATTGAATTGAATTGAAGAGAGGGAGGGAGCGACAGACAGTGGGGATCATGCAGCGCTTAGCAGAGAGAGGAGGACATCAAATGACAAGCTGCTTCGGGAGGGCAGTTCAGCATAAATATTAGGATGAACATGTTACACACACCACAGGAAATCCTTAAAATGGTGCTCAGAAAAATTCAGATCCCCATCAAATCACAGACTGAAAATAAATGGTGATTCACACACACAAAATGACGCTCCACTGTGACTTTTAGAAAAACATACTGCCAAGGACATCCATCTGGTGTACAGTGACATTTCTAAAAAGCTGTGCCTTGATTGATTGATTGATTGATTGATTGATTGATTGATTGAACTTCTTTATCGATCATAAATATAAAAGTGAACCCTCTAGCCAGGAATGCCCCAGATACACAAATCATCAAAAGGATAAAAACACAATAAAGACCAAATACTTATTTTCATTGTGGTTGATAGAGGTGCTGAAAAAGTGACAGGAAAAAGACATAGCAGAGGCGAATTTTTCATATGAGAGTCTCTGTTTGTTTACTAGAGAGGACAGGGAGTCGTACCAAGGACATTGCCACTGGTGTTCATGTGCACACTTGTAATAAATAATTCCCCTGATGAAGACAAGGTATGTAATCTTGATCATTTGCAGCGACCTCTTAATCATGTATCACCAGTAAAATTTTCCTTTACCAGCTGTTCAGAGTGTCCCAAACCCCATACAGGTCTGTGTATCATAATCATCAACATTATCATGTTATCACTGTAACAGTGGGCTCCTACCTTCAGGCTCTCAGTGCTGTTGTTCCTGCTGCTATTGTTGGGGCTGCCAGGCCTCTGGTGGTTGCTGAAGCACAAAGCGTCAAAGCAGAGTACACCTCCCACACAGTCGCCCATCAGGCATACCTGCTCGGAAAATATATGATTTAGATGTCCTTCATATAGGGTGCACTCAGTTAGCCTTAAGAGGGGGACAATTGGAGAGATGTATGAATGGAATTAAAAAATGAGAAAACCACATATTTCAGTGGGACAGGAAGGCACTCACTGTGTCCCAATTCCATACTATATACAAATAGGATACAGTATGAACTATATACTAACTGTCATAGTATACTGTTTTTGAAAGTTAGTATACAAGGAATCAATGTATTTTTCCATTTTGTACAGGTAATGATGCAATATGTGTGCAAATGGACATCAACCAATCTATGAACCTAGATCACTACTGCTTCATAAAGAGAAAGCAAAATGTGTTTCTAAAAGTTTAACACTTATCTTTTGTTTTCCTATACAGGATCTTTCTGGAGCTGTTTCACCAGCATTCACAATTTATTTTTATACGTTTTTGCAACCTCGAGCAGCTCCTCCATTCCCTATGTGCATTGCATTGTGGGACAATATCGCACATCATCAGCACAATAAGAAATCAAGTGTTTTTATAAAATGCTGCGTTCACAACATATCATTCAGACTGTAATTACGAGCAGCCAAGTGGGAAACCTCGTTCATGCAGACCTCTGAGTTGTAGTTCCGAGTCAGACGGGAATTTCTGACAGCTACTGTACGATAGTTCCCACTTGGTGAAAAGAACTATAGACTATAAAATCCAATACTAACACTAATTCAGACATTTCAGCTAAGTGAAATGGGTATTATAACATTATCATTGGAATAATGTATGAACACTCAAAAGTCAGAATAACGGAAGGTTTTCCTGTTCTTCCCATTCTGCCGACATTGGGTGAATTAGTATGCATGCTTTTTTGAGTATCCTTCATTTTCACACTACACACCGCAAACACAACTCCTGTTTTTCAGTTAAGTGGTGTTCCCTGTGTCGATCCATATGGCTACTACTGCATCACCAGGCAAAAAACAATTAAAAATCTAAAGTGTTGGAACGAAAAGCCCCACAGCTGATTATAAAAAAGGCAATTACACACAGACCAATCTGTAGAGAAAATACTGCAGAGCAATGAGAGGACGCGGATTGAATTTAATCATCTTAACAAGCAAACCAAGTTGTAGAAACAAAGTGGGAAGGGGAGGACTTACAAACATATTAACAGTACAGATCAACCTATCAGAGCCAAACTATCCACAATAACAAGAGCCAGTCAAGAATAACACATACTGGTGTAACTACCATTATTATAATCACCTGTGGGGTCGTTAACTTTTACCTCTTGACTGTATGTAATGCCTTTTGTTGTTGATTGGCTAATAAGGATTGTATTGACCAGTGATTCTCATTCATGTGCAATCAAGGCCTGAGAATCAGAAGCTTTTCATTTCAAACAAGCACTTCAGCAGCTGAACTAAGCAGCTAATATAAAAATAAATAAATAAACCGCAGAAAAACAACAATTATTTGATGGACACTGCCATTACACTTGTTGACCTGACTTTTTAATTACATTTAGAATAGTTAATATAAGAAGATGTGTTTCAGAGCCCTAAGCAAATGCTGTTAAATTCAACTCAATTGTAAAAAGTCTTCTCACAGATCATTACCGCCCTAGAAAATACAGCTTGTTACCAAGAACCTAGTAGTTGTTATGTACAAGAGAGTGAAATGTGTCTGCTTAAACAATAGAGTTTTGGAGCCCTCTGAGGATTCCATATTCCACTCAAAAGCTATCTTTATTTCCTTTGACAATCATTGACTATTAAAGTATGTACAGCCACCCATTTTTCAATGATGAGAGACTAGAGTGAAGGAGTTCTCCTCTCCCCTCCTCTGCTCTGCGAGACAGACCTGACCCGTGAATCCCTGCCCGTCCTCCGACTGCAGGAAGCTGTGGTAGACCTGGTTGGCTCGGGCGATCACTGTCGCCACGGCGTCCTGGTAGCGAGGTGAGACAATAGCGAGGAGGGGGAGAGCAGCCAGGGGCAGGTGATCCACGCTACTGGACACACAGCTCTCGTCATAGCTGTATGGGTTCAGACTGGAAGAGAAAGAAGCAAGGAAGGTGGGATGGAAGGGGAAGAAGGAAGGTATGAAGAACAGATTGTATAATCATTTTATGTCTTAACAAAGGAGTGTTTCCTTACAACTTTGTAAAATGTTAGTCACCAGTTTCTAATGCACAGTAATGTAAAGAAAAATGAAGGTTATGTATATTAATTTAAGTTCATGATGTCTAAAATCAAAGATCCTTCAGGTGTTCCTTTTGTGATATGCTTCCCCTTGGCTTTCCTACATTTATTAATGTCTCATCCAATCTGTTCATGATGCACTCTATCTGATTTGACGTGTGTGTATATGTGTGTTTGAGAGTGTGTATATACACAAGCAAGATAAGGAGAAGAAGGATGTTATCTCAACGAGTAAAACACAAGCAAACCTGCACAGTTAACAGCAAAGATAGCAGAGTCTTTGTGTCTTTACTGCTGTGTAGACATTAATGGATGTGTGTGTTTGCTTGTGTGTGCCACAACGACAGTGCAGACGCGGATCAAGCAAGACAGTTAATGTGACAGTGTGGGGAAACAGTAAAAGATGGCGTTGCCCTGCACTCTTTTCTTGAGCAGCAGGGCCAGCCCTGTCGCCATCCATCAGATGCTCTGATTACAAGAAGAAGCAGCAATGTCACACCAAGGTTAAAATATGTCAGCAACCATAGACACCTCACTACACAGAAGGGCATAACCTCTGTGCATGTATAAAGACAGTTTTCATGTAGCACTGACACAAAAATATATATAATGCAACATTTTGGGACATCAGTGTTGCATCAGTTAATGAGTCTCTTGTGTATTTAGTCCATATGCCTTCCCTCTGTCAGTTGTCAGGTCGTCTGCGTTTGTTCCCCCCAGTCCTGCGGGATTCCTGTGTTACCCTGCTCCTTGGATTCTTATGGATAATTATTATTATTATTATTAATTATTTTGTTGGAATTACTTATTGGTTGGATTTTACTTGGACTTGTCAGCCAACCTTTGTTGTGTTATTTTCCGTTGCAGTAAGTAAATAAAGTCATCTTTTGTTTATTATACCAGTTCCCTGTGTGTCTGCTCTTGGTTCCATTTCTTGAACTGAACTGCAACATATGTGGGACTGAGTCAGAATAAACCATGTTCAGTGTAAAGAAGGAAGATGCCAGTCAGTGCAACAGTGTGACTGTGATTAACAGTTTTGGTGAACAATGTGCATGTATAAAGACAGTTTTCATGTAGCACTGACACAAAAATATATATAATGCAACATTTTGGGAAGTACACAACAAGATCAATAATAATTTCATCTCTGTTCAGTCTATTCAATACAGAAATAGATCTGTGACATGTTTAGCCTGAAAGGGCTGCCCTGTTGGAGGCTTTGCTTCCCAACAACTTCAAAACTGTTCGATATTTTTCTTATAGTCAACAAACTCCCATAAACTGTCACTGGCACTCAGCCCCATACCCTTTCGCTCCTACTGACAAGAAAAGACAGTTTTATGTATATTGCCTCAAATCACAAATTTGCCACAGCGGGCTACACAATCTGTACAACACAACGCCCGCTACGTCTAGACCCTTGAATTTTGATAAGGAAAAAGGACACAAACTGAAGCTGTAAATGTTTACAAACGGTTCACAAATACATATAAGTTGTTTTTTTAAGACTACGACAGCAGGACAATGTATGATGTCATGGTTTTGGGTTTGTGTTAGTCATTTCCTGTTTTATTTTGTAATACTCGCCTTTCCTCATGTGTTTTGTACTTCACTTCCTGTCTTTGTTTAGTTTCCCTCCTGTTTTCTGTGTCACCTGTGTTGCATCAGTTAATGAGTCTCTTGTGTATTTAGTCCATATGCCTTCCCTCTGTCAGTTGTCAGGTCGTCTGCGTTTGTTCCCCCCAGTCCTGCGGGATTCCTGTGTTACCCTGCTCCTTGGATTCTTATGGATAATTATTATTATTATTATTAATTATTTTGTTGGAATTACTTATTGGTTGGATTTTACTTGGACTTCTCAGCCAACCTTTGTTGTGTTATTTTCCATTGCAGTAAGTAAATAAAGTCATCTTTTGTTTATTATACCAGTTCCCTGTGTGTCTGCTCTTGGTTCCATTTCTTGAACTGAACTGCAACATATGTGGGACTGAGTCAGAATAAACCATGTTCAGTGTAAAGAAGGAAGATGCCAGTCAGTGCAACAGTGTGACTGTGATTAACAGTTTTGGTGAACAATGGAGCTCTATGACACAAAGGAATAAGCTATATCAGGCTTTGAATATAGGCAAAATTTGTTAGTATAAATTCATTGTTGTCTTTTGCTTTTTTTTTGTTTAATTTTTTTCCATGGGATTTGTTTACATTACAGAATATCATGAGCTGAATTTAAAAAAACAAAAAAAAAACGTGTTAAATGAGCACTTAGCTCACGCATTGGAGTTAATTAGCTAATGACCAACACCTGGGCCCAGTAGCTGCACGCAGTAAATCCTGTCCTCATTGTTATGTTACTGCCTCTGCACACTTCCCACTTCAAACACTAAACAAACCTCAGGTGATTACTGGAAGCATGCAAGCCAAAAAGATACAGCATGGAAATAAAATTTGTTGGGAGTTTTTAAAGTAAACTAATTTTGTTTGTGGGTGGGGGGTATTTTTTATATTTTTTGTCTGTCCTTCTGTAAGCTCATGCACTATTACTTCTGTCTGTACAATATGTTAAGCGTACACTTGAATTAACCTGCCTCTTAAATGACTTTACATGTACTTTCTACAGTTTTTTTAAAGCAAGTTGCACTATCTTGGAATGACCACTATATTGTGATGACAATTATAAAGTTGAATTGAATCTCAACACATTCTGGACCACTCACTCTACTGAACACAAATTAAATTAATATCAGACTTCAAATCTGACTAAGCAAATGCATTTCCCAAAATGTGGGAGATGTTCTTGTCGTTCTGCTAATTGGACTGGCTTGATAAGTTTACCAAGCAGGCCTATTGGGCCGTTTATGAACTTTGTTTAATTAGAGCCAAACACTGTATTGCCATGGTTACGATACCCCAGAAAATTATTCATTTTATTTATTTTATTTAAATTTTGTGGCATCTTGGCAGGCTGCACTGCCAACTCCTTCAGATACACTGTGCTCAATTTTATCACCACCACCACAGACTGGCCCACTACCGCAGTGACATACAATCAAACGTTGCATTAAATCAAAATGCTTGCGGCGATGGGCTATGAGCAAAACCATACTTTTTTTAAAAAATCTTTAGATCTGAGTATAAAAAGGATTGAATGCAGGTATCATTTGACTGGAGAAGTTTACACACTACTTGATCAGATTAAGCCATTTACTTGATTGCTTACACTGATTGCATGATTGTGGAAATGTCTCGTTATATTCCTATTTTCAGGCCCAACACACTTTTAACTATCCAAATAAAATGTTGTGATCCAAATTTTTAAAAATGTGAGAACTTCCTCCTGGAAAAAAATCAGCCAGCTCCATCATTATCCCTTTTTTTTTTTCTAATTACAGCCATGATTCTGTACTCCAACATATTTATAGCCGCCACGGCCAGATTCTGTTGCTGCAGGCTTTTTCGAAACCTGTTGGAAAGAAAAGAGACAGTAGACGTGATTGTTGTGCTCCCAGCAAAACAGTGTTCACCAGTCAGTCTACAACATCTACAGTGGATAAAGCCACCTCCACAATCCCCACTGCCAACATCATAGCAAATAGTGACAGATCTGTGTTGGAGTATTTACATCAGCCACCAGAGTACATAGATTGAAAAATCAAGTCAACCTATTCTGCTGACAGAAATATGTGAAAATCAAACTGGCAAACTTATCGCCCACAAAATGGTTGGTAAACCTCTGAACAAGATCTGTTTATATGTGTTTTGCTTATAAAAGCCACATGTAAAAATCATGTGGGGGCTAAAAGCAAAAACATCAGCAATACTTGGCATCGAAGTTGCACTGTGCCCTTGATTGCTGCTGCCCCCTGCTGCGCCTCTTCTCCCAATTGGGTAAAGTCGAGTTCATAGCAAATCACCAAAATAACAAGCAGGTGCAGGTGAGAAAAAAAGCGTGTGAGACCAACGAAAATGCCATCTCGGTGGCCGGAGCTGCCATGTGTCACAAAAACAAAGTCTGCAGAATGACGTCTTCGAGGGATAGTGGGGAATTATAAGTAGGAAGTAGAAGCAACCTGAGTCAGAAAATCTCTTCTCATTTCATGTCTGGAGGAATAGTGAATAGTGAGCTTAGCTCTACTCCTGCATGTGTATCTGATAAATTAGCACCTCCTCTCAAAATCAGGAAAATGTCTAAATATCTCCAAAGATGGGTGACTGCTCTGATTCATTTAATGTACATATTGTAATTTTCATATTTTTTAATTTAATTTTTACTTTTACCATTAACATTATATTAAGTGAAATTTCCAATCATCTTCCTATGTAGATGCACACAACCACTTTAAATGAATAAAAGCATGTAGTTCAGAAAAAATACTTCCTATTCTGCATATATATTTGAAAACATTTAGTGTGCAAAACTCGCTAAATGATCTTCCTGCCTTTCAGAGAAGCTGCTATGTGACATCCAGCAATTGACTAGAGTAACCTCACTCCTCAAAATATCTACAAATAGAGACGTAAAAAAGAACACCCACGAGTTTGTCTGAGTCTGAGTAGGGATGAAAAATAGGTCACACAAGAGTTTACTTCTACCTGTATGTAAGATGACATGGTGAAAATCAACTGTGGAACTTGACCACAGGTTAAAAAATGTAAACAAGGTGTACAAACATCAATTATAATAAAAGAACATGTTACTGTGATTATGCCTACTTCAATTACAAGAATAATCATTAATTATATATATATATATATATATATATATATATATATATATATATATATATATATATTGTCTACATGGGCTCTGCCTTTGTTTTATTGCCTTAATCACATCATTGTTATAATTCAATGATCATATAAATGTGGAAGGGAACATAGCTTAAACATAACATTACATAAAATGTGAATTTTGAGATGGTCATGTAGGCACAATGGCTTTGCCAACTTCGTGGTGAGTCACAAAATTACTCAATGAAGGCAGAGAAAAATCTGCTCATCAGCAAAACTGCTACTTTGCTACAGCTCATACTGTATTATAATGCTTTGCAATGAAAAAAGGTTTTCTTATGATTCTAATGTTTTTACAGTAAGATCTCAATGATGATGTTAGTGTGTTTTACCTGTTCTATGAGCTCTAAAATGCATATTCATTGTTGGGGTAGTTTCTCCTGTAGCTTCACTCATGGCAGTCGCTCCCTGGACTAGTTGCTATTATTAACGAGCAGCAATGAGGGGAGTCAAATCCCAGGATGTGGCTCTGATGTGTAGCTGTCAGTAGAAAACTGTACAGAGATCCCCTAAAGCCTCTTGAAATGCTGTTTGCCTCTGCAGTGTCAACTCTGGTACCGTACGAAGGCTGCTCTCGAGGGCAGCTTTTTGAGACAGACAGGCTTCTTTGAGCCGCTTCCATGCAGATTTGTAAAAAAAAAGGGAAACCTTTGTAATATATTCAGTGTTTCTGGAACGGTACTGCAGTAAC
This sequence comes from Siniperca chuatsi, assembly GCF_020085105.1. Classification (NCBI taxonomy): domain Eukaryota; kingdom Metazoa; phylum Chordata; class Actinopteri; order Centrarchiformes; family Sinipercidae; genus Siniperca; species Siniperca chuatsi. The sequence continues at coordinate 22,234,917 of NC_058048.1, forward strand.
AGTGGCACTCCTTCTACAGAAGCTGCTGTGTGAAATATTCAGATCAGGCAATTCAAGCACAGAGATGGCAACATATTGTCCTAGGAGGAAGCTGTGCAACAAAATACCATCAGGTCACCTCATAACTTAAACCATGATGATTTGTTTATCAGGTGCCTGTTTATTGAGTTTTGGAATTGAAATGAGAACCCCAACATCCCAGCTAAGTGCCACTGAGGGTTTGGTCCAAGCTTTGTAGTCACCTGGCCTTGCTCTTATTAGTCTTGTTAACAACTGCTGCTCACACACACTCTCCAAAAACACACACTTAATCACTGAGAAAAAAAAAAACAAGCTCCAATTAATATTACAAACACAGCTCTACCTCTGAACAGGGTTCACAAGTCACAGGATGGGAACAGAGGTTTAACACCTGCTGCACTGCTCAACAAATGTCAGGTGAGACACTCATTATGTACGTTGCATAATTACTTGATTATGCAAGCACTTGTTAGTATCATTACCATGAAGCAGCCACTGTTTTACATTCAAAAGGGTGCACATAAATTATTTGTTTGTTTGTGTGTATGTGAGCCAAGTGTTCTCTGGTTTATTTTCTGAGGCAGTTTGAAGGTATAATGTCTTCGAGGGCTGCAGGTTATTCTCTGTTCAGAATCGATGGTCCTAATTAATTTGAGGCAATCATTAACATCTTTGTCTATACA